>NC_056735.1:447118448-447165948 GCF_019279795.1 Protopterus annectens | reverse complement strand
CATCCCTTTGCCTGAGCCCTTCTCTACCCTGAATTACTTAATTCTTCATAACTGGTCTCACATTTGGCTTACGTGGGCTCTGTGACTCTATTGCTGATTGATTTTTGTGCTAGAAAACATGAGCAATACCAGGGTCAACCTGCTCCATTCACCTTCGCTATGCTTGGGCTCACTCTGTTCTCCTACCCTACCCACATTACCACCCATCCCCCAGCTCACTACATTTATAGCTAACTAAGCAATACCCACACTCCTAAACCATCCAGTCATAAGCAAATATCTCTACTACACCCTCAATTACCACCACAGCCAGTCAACTAATTATAGTTCAGAAATAGATACTCATCCACTACTACCCACCCATTTACCACACCCAACCTTGACCTAACTCCCCCCACCTGATCCAATCTACAGTACTCTCATTCTTTATTAGTAATTATACTCATGTCAGTTATGTACCCCTTACATTCCTTCTTTATTGTGTCTCTCTCCATAGCAACCCACCTGACTTCATAAAAATATAACCTAAACACCAATCTAAACTGTAAATTACTCCATACAGTTCACCGTTTAAACAGAAGCATCCCTACATTTAACAACACCGAAACCCTTTTTGCAAAGGTAAAACTCTACCTACAAAAGCAATTGAATATATTAGGTTCATACATTCCTCCCAGTGATAATATTAGCACACTGGAATCCATAACCCATTGGACATCCGATTCCCTTCCCTGTGAAACACTCATTTTAGGTGACTTTTACATAGACTGGGCTTCAATAAACATACCCTTCCCCACTACTCACATAAACCTATATGGTTTCACTCAGATTATCCAAACCCCAACTAGAATATATAAAGTTACCAAAAAATAATCCGTTTTAGACTGAATCTTCACTAATCACCCATCCTTGACACGATACTGGGGCACCTTAATTGACAGTCTATGCAACCACCTCGCATCTCCCTACCTTTTCTTAAGTCAACAAATCAATCCCACAAAAAATAGTTCCCTCAAACATATATGCTACACTAAAAACTTTAGAGCAGATTACCTTATAACAGCTCTAAACCACTGCAACTGGTCACCCTCTCTCAACCCTCACCCTAGATAAGGCAGTAGGCCACTAGCTCCACCTTTCTCAACATACTAAATCAACTTGCCCCCCCCCCCAGAATAATTTGAACAAAGTCCAACTCTGCCCCCTGGCTCACCAAAAGTACCCAGATTCTACTAAAACAAAGAGATAAAGCATGGTACATTTGGTGTAATAACAAAACTAATTCCACCAGGCAAATATTCCTTGAATTAAGCAAAACAAACAAATAAGAATGGACAAGAAAACCCATTACTCCAATATACAAACTAAACATAAATCCAATCCCCAAAAATTCTGGGCAGCCATAAATACAATTCTTCATCTCGAAAAAAACAGGTACCCTACGCCATGACATTGGCGCAGTCACTAACAACATTGTAACACAATTCAATGAATATTTTACAAACTCCATTTTAATGCTGTCATCTAACACATCTCCCACAGCCCTCCCAGACTTGCTAAACTCCCAAATTAACTAAACCTTTTCTACATCCAGCCAGTCCACACCAATACAATCTTCAGATACCTGACCAAACTAAGATCCACTACCCTAGCAGCTGATAAACTCTTAGCAGAATACCTCCAGATCACAGCCAAAGCTATCTCATACCCTCTGTCTGAAATTATCAACAGCGACATCTCTGAGCAACAGGTCTCACTTCTCTTGAAAATCTCACATATAATACCATTACATTAAAGGGGCAACTCAACAGAGTTATGCAATTACCGCCCAATAGCCATACTATCACCATTGTCTAAAATTCTTGAAACATGCATACATTCCAAAATTCTAAAATACCTTCTATTCAACAACTTCCTAGCTGAATCTCAGCATGGTATTTGCCCTAGCCACAACACCACCACTGCCCTCACCAGCTTCACCAACCTCATTAATCAGGAGCAGAATGCAGACAATCTCATATCTACTGTCTTTTTGGACCTATTCAAAGCATTTGATGCAGTCTCCCCTAGCAAGCTATTGACAGTACTCTCAGAGCTTAAATTAAATAACTCTACACTCCTTTGGTTCAAAGATTTCTTTCCAATCACTAGCAGGCCATTAAGTGTTAGGGCTCCCTATCCTTCCTCTCCCTGTTACCTTAGGGGTGCCTCAAGGATCTATACTCGGATCCCTGCTATTCACAATATTCACTAATAACCTCCATAAGGCCACCTTTCATGCAGGCTTAGTCCATTATGACGATAACTCCATCCTCATGTGCACAGCCCACTCTCTCCAGCTACTATAACAAGAAAACCAAGAATCCTCTACAGCCATTGAAACCTGGTTATCTGACTATCAATTAATACTGGACCCCAAAAAGACCTGGCTCATGCTCTTCCATCCTTTCAAGGCTATAGAACCCATTCCACCCTTTACTATGATTGCTTCTGACAAAATCCATATTACATCAGTTACACAAACCAAGACTAGGGGTCATCATCAACCACAATATGTAATTTGACCAGCACATAGCCCAAACCACTATAAAAGAACATAAAAACTAGGTTCACTCTATAGATGCAAGAACTATCTGTCTACTAATACTAAAACTATCATCGCAAGAATCCACTTCCTCTCCACACTTCTATATGCTTCTCCTGTACTAATTAATCCAAATTAAGGTGATCTAAACAAATTATCCCCTTGCTATAACAAGATAGCTAAATTTGCTACAGACTCTTCCTACAAATCCCATCACTGTCAAGCCCTTCAGAAACGTACCTGTCTCAAGTTACCAAACTTACTGACCCTAAACCAACTCACCCTAGCTCACCAAATCCTTTACCACCCCAACAAAACCCCAACTCCGCAAGGCCTGATTAACAATTACACCAATAACCATCAGCTGAGATCTGCCTACAAAGGGCTGGGTGAAGTATCTAAAAGCAAGCAAATCTGGAACTCACTCCCACTTGAAATCTGGATACGGGCAAACAAACTTAGCTTCAAAAATCAGCTAAAGGCCTATATCTCGAAATCCTGGTTATGCACATGCTCTGACCCTACCTAACTCATTCAAGAGCACTATATTTCTATATCTCATCTCTTCCTAGTACTATAAGTATAGTTGTTATAGTGTCTTGGTTTAAATGTGTATGAAATAATTCTTCTATATAATGTCATTATGCACAGCATTGTATGTACATTCTAAATGTCTTCTTCTCATCACTGTTATTGTATTGTATATATAATAATTATTTATCATAATGTTAATATGTAAAACAAATGTCTAGTATACTGTGAACTTATACCTTGTACAAGTAATATTTGTGTTTGGTTCTCTGTCAATTTTGAATGTTACTTTTCTAACTGTTTTTATTTTAAATTTGTTACATGTGTTCTTACATTCATATATTGTGTAGAGCTTTTCTCCCCGGGCCTCTTCTGAAAATGGGCAGCCCTGCCCAGTCAGACTTCCCTGGTAAACAAATGTAAAATAAATAAATAATAAATACATTTAGGAGTCTTCCTACTAATGAGGCACACTTGGGAGGTATGGCATAAGTTATGCAATACTAATGGAGGTACGTAGTTGATGTTAGGTCATTGCTATTTTACAGGTCATGAGCAAAGAGACAAGTGTCCAACAAGGTTTTCTACACTGCTTTCTAAAACCCAGTACATACTATCCAATTAGTGTATGGATTATTGAAGCTTGCCTTTGATCTTTCTTATTTCCCTAAGGAGGAGGATTAAGGTGTGTATTCAGTTTAATTAATATGATAATAATTGCATTATATTTCAGAATCCCTTTTTAAGTGTCTACTTCAGTTAGCCAACAGATTACATTATCAAAACCAACACAATCGAAACCACATGATTGACAATTTAATAAGTCGATCAACTTGAACAACCCAAATATCATCAGCAAACAAAACAAAACAAAGCTTTTGCAAGGGAGCACACATCAATGCACCCCCCCCCCATGGGGGGCTGTGCCCCAAACCACCCTGTTAATTATTTATATCATCTCTGAGAACGCACAACAGTGGGGAAAGGCCACATTCCCATACTCCCACTGTACCATGATCTCAGTCAAAAACGCTTGATGAACTAAGCTGTATATGTCTGTCTTGTGGTCTTCACCATGTCAATTTTAACAATTTAGTCCATCAACCAACTGAAGTAGACCCCTTTTTATTATGTTAAGAATGTTTATTGCAGAACAGGCATATTCATTTTCTCAACACTGTGAGTGATACCTGTTAGGGTTTAGACTTCTGTTAATTGTTAGATTTTATGGGGTATTTTTCAGATGCTGTCATTGATCGGTGAGTAGGAAGCCTGATGGGACATCATCCTTACACAGGCAAAGTTGTTTTTTGAGAACGTGTCCAAGGAAGTGCAATAACAGCCCAATGAAGCCTTGACACATTTTGCAGCTAAGAGACAGTTTACAGAGTGTCCAGGGCTAGAAGTCAGTAATGAGGAGGGGAACAGGGAGACCAGGACGACCCATCAGGAGATGAGGATGCTTTACCACTTCATGCTTCTCCTGAGTTGCTTCATTTGGGTCACCAACAGCAAGGTAATGATACTGAGTATTGTGATGGTTGCTTGGGACAGGTTAAATCAATGGCAGAATATTCTTCTGAATTCTTAGATGCTTTGTTTGAAGACTGGAGAACAAAGATGTTTGACATGTTAAAAGAGAATGGTTTGTGCATTCCCCGGCAGCAGAATAGGGAAGGCGGGCACATTCATACTCGAATCTTTATTCCTAGAGAAGAATTTTCAAGTTTTCCTCTTTTTGAAAGGGCATTTCAGATGCCCCATCACTCATCATGTACTCAGCAGATGAGATAGCCTGAAGCAGGCTTATCTGTTATGGCCATTACATTACACATGATAGTGGCCATTAAAGATAAGATTTTAAAACATGAACTTGTAGATATCTTTGGACTGCTGGACTCAAAAAGCATTCAACAGATCTTGGAGTCCAGTGTGTCTGGGACAAAAGCTTTAGTATCAGCTTTGGTGATTTTGGGCAGAAGGCCATAGTCGAGTCTATAACTTTGATAATTGGCCTTTTACATTATGTGTAGCCAGTCTTTAGGGCTTTAGTTTTACATAGTTTAAAATTAATTAATCTTTTTGAAGCCAAAAAAAAAAAATCCAGGAAAAACAATAGCTCTGCAGATGCACTTTCGCATTTAAAATTTCTCCTTTTTGCAGCCTGGAAACAGATGATCAGGTCATACTCATGGTCATTACGTTACATTATATTACCTTATGTCTGCTTAATTGGTGAAGTATGGCACAGTTCTTTGTAAGCATGTCTTGGGCTAATAGCACAAAAAATGAATATGGTGCATACCCAAATTCTTTTAACAAGTTTTGTACTGAACTTCCTACTTTAGAGAGAGGTCTTGGTCTGCCTCCCTGGTTGCTTGATATTTCTTGGACAAGTGTTGACAGAAGTAGGCTGTTAGGATGATTCATGTGCACTTAGCAGCCCTTAGCATAAGATCAAGGATTTTAGGCCTTACTGACTTTACTAAGCCATGGTTATTCAGCAGGATTTTAGAAGTCTGGGAGAAGATTCTTGGGCAGGACATGACACCAGTAGGCTTATTAGAAAAAACTATTAGACGCAGTATTGTTGAGAACCCGTTCAACAGCTGACAGATATTATTTGTATGCAGTTTTTGCAATGTTGCTTTTCTTGTTTGTAGTGTGGGATTTCAGACTGAGGGAAATATTGCTGTCCTTTGTATGGAAGGAGGTGGCCATTAAATCAGAAGCAACCTTTATCTGGAGCTGTGCAACTAAGACTGATCTGTTGGGCAAAGAGCAGAAAGAGGTTTTAAATCAACATGCCTTTACTTTGTTATGCCCAGTTTGCTGGCTGTGAATGATGCAAGCAATATGCCATCCTTTTTTGGCACAGGATTTGTTTTTTAGATTGCCTTCAGAGTCTGCTGTTAAGCATAAAGACCTGGAAGATTACTTTGGCAAGCCTTTGCAGAGTCAAGGCTTACCCTCAGCAAATTACTAATTTCATGCATTTAGAATCAGAAGGACATCAGAACTGGCCAAGGAGGGACAGTCTATTCAAATTATAAAAAAGGTAGGTCATTGGTTTTCAGTAGCTTGCGTGAATTGCATTTATTAATCATGTTATATTTCTTTTGGTAGATACAAGGACACTTACTCTGGGTTATTTCTTCATCAGATAAGCAGTGGCAAGTGCTGTCATTTGTTTAAATGGTATGAATTTTGGCCTGGTCCTGTCAGTCTTTGATGTTGTGTGGAAAGATATAGCAGGATGAAGGACTAGCAATTTAGTCTTTGTAGCTAGTGATTTGTTACAGCAAAGTGGACATCCATTGGTGACTGCTGTGGATGCCAATGACGTGGATATTATTTCTAAGAGACACATGTTGTCCATCATTTTTGGAGAGTTGTTGAGCTTAAAGGATATTTTCACAATATAGTCATTTCATGACTGGCTATCATTCTGAGGCTGTTTTGAAGCTAGTCAAGTGTTCCAACTTCTACTGAAGTTAGCAGTAAATTAGTCATCCTTAGGATTTCCAGAGAAGCCCCTCTTTTGGGGTTTCACATTATTCAGCATTAGGAGTTTGTGGGTACAAACCCACTATGGTTTGAGAATGATGGAGTTCATTTGTCACAGTTTGGTTTGGATTTATTTAAGTTAAATTTAACATCGTTTATTCAAAATACTTCAAGGGCCCATTAAGGTCCTAATGGAGTTGAAATTTTCTTTATTTATGCTGTTGATGCAGTTAACTTATTTTAGAATTTCAATAGATTTTGTATAGATTTATGAGGTGTTTTGAAGAATGTGATTACATTCCTCTTAATCATGTATATATAAATAAAAAAGTCTGCTGGGTTTTGTGAAAATTTTCAAAGGGGTCCTAAAGGGTGTTCTGAATTATTAAATGCTGCATTTTATAATGGGTGGCAAGTTTAGAGTAAACATGCTCATGAACTGGGGAGAACAGGGTGTGTTGCAGCCTGGTAGGAGGTCACAGGGTAGGTAGCCATTTCCTCTTCACTTCCACCCTGTTTTTCCTGGACAGGTTGGGGTTTACCAGGTATAGAGTGAGTGCCATATTTTATGCTGATTTATACTTGTGTTCAGGTGTCTACAGATGTCAGCATAGATGAGCATGTCATGGGGGGGGGGTAGAGTATGCTAGCTTGTCCTGTGTTGTCCATAGGTGGTACTGATGAAGTGTGGTCATTAGCATACAGTATTGTAATAATGGCATGCACTGGTCAGTTGTTCATTGGTGATACTTCAACATTGGTTATATTGGTATCTGGTGTCCTGTGCTTATTGGGCATGGTATTTAGACAACAGTTTTTTTGATAGCAGATCCTTTTATCGATTCTTATCCCAAAGGGAAGCACTTAGGGCATGTATTAGAGAAAATTATTTAAGCCAGATTCATGTACTCCAGGTCAGCACTTTGGTGAAGCAATACTACCTTACATAAGACTAACTCCCTCCCTAATAAGGGCAGTTGTTGGTGGCCTTCCCCCCTTCATTCCTCTCTGTTTTTCCTGTATCAGTTGAGAGATATCTGGTGTCTAGTGAGTGTTATATTTCATGCTGATCAATACATGTGGTCAGATGCCTATGAGTGCCAATAACCTTGAGCATCTTGGGGGGCAGTAGAGTATGCTATCAAAGTAGATTTCTGAAGAAATTTATGAAAATATTTGATATGAAAGACATGAAGTCAGTAGCAGGAACTTGGAGAGTTTACATATTATTCCCCAAGCTACAATTACTGGGCTAGATATGATAGAAATTATATTTCACAGGGACATGTTTATTTAATTAAGAACGTTGATACATATCCAATAACTATTTCGCATCAGGCTCCGATAATTACTAAGATAAAAACACAGGGTAATAAAGTAAAGATAAGACACTGTCACTTCCTCATCTACCTATCAAAAAGAGAGAAATGTAAGGAATGGGTAGTAGAAATTATCTGAGCGTTATTAGGGAAGATAAAAAGTGCTCCAGGCGTTATAGCTAGTGAGTGAAATATAATGAAAGTAGAGTTTAAAAAATAGGGTACAAAAAAAAGAAAAAGAAATATAGTTAAGAAATAATAAGAATTATTTGGAGGGGCTGACAAAATTGGGGGAACCTCATAAAACAAAAGGAGATACCAATGTAGAGTGCTAAAGAGACAATAAGGAAGTACCTAGATAATATGCATTAATTTAGAAACACTGTTGTTAAGCAACTTTTTTAAATAATAACTCCAGAGAACAAAAACTGTTGGTACAATGGCAGAAATTAGAAAATATTGCTGCCAAACTTAGGGAACCTAAAACGAGAAAAATAATCAGAGATCCTATAGAGATAATAGAGATATTTTGGAAATGTTATGAAACATTTTATAAAGCAGGGAAAGTGGGGAAATCAGGAAAAAGTACAAATAGAAATATTTATGGAGTACTTAAATATGTCAAGGTTAGAAGTAGATGAGGCTAAACAACTAACAGTTAAGAGGAAATGAGATAAAATAAAAATTGTGATGCATTACCAATCTACAGGAAAGTCTCCAGGAATAGATGATATTCCAGTGGACGTTTGGACGTTAGTAGAGAAGAAAGTGATAAAGATCTTGAAGGTTTTATTTAACAGTATTTTAAAAAGGGGGGAGGCACCAATACCTTGAAAAAAAAACTATTGTGGCTGTAATCCCTAAAGATGGTAAAGACCACATCAAATCCAGTTTCATATAGGCCCATTTCAATTCTAAACCATGATAATAAAGTGTTTATGTCTATAATGGCTACGGGAATGGCAAAGGTAAAGACAGAATTGATAGATATGGACCAATGTGGTTTTGTGGAGGGGAGGCAAACATCTGACAACATTAATAGAGCAAGGATGATCCAGAAGGAAGCAGAATGTAAGAAAATACCAGTGCTATTGGTGGGTCTTGATGCAAAGAAAGCATTCAACATAGTAAAGTGGGATTTTATGAATAGGGCAATGGAAGCATTTGCATTCCCTGATACAAAAATAGGGTTAATTAGGAGGATATACGAGGGATTGAAGGCAACAATTAAAGTGGTAGGTTTTCTCTCTGTTAAGGTGTGTCTGAGCAGAGTGTTATACTTAGAGCCATTGGCAAAGAAAACAAGGAACTCAGAAATACAAGGATATAATTGGTATGGTGTTTAAGAAAAGTTGGCTTTATTTGCAATTATTATGTTGTACCTGTTGGAACTAGTAAAGGACATTTAAGTGTTGTGAAATATTCTGAGAAAGTTGATTTTATGGCATGTAAAATTAATAGAAATAAAACAAGGGCTATAGCTATAAAATATGTACCCACACATGGATTGGTCTAGCAATACCCATACTTATGGAGACATTTAAAAAAGAAATGTTTCATACTATGGATTAAAAAGGATTTGCTTATGACAGCTAAGGGTATGCAAGAAGAGAATAAACAAAAGATAATACAAAAACTGAGATACTGGAAGCTCTTGCCTGTGGATATAAATAGCAAGATATAAGCAGTAAAAATGTTTTTAGTCCCTTTAATTTTATACACAGATCAGGCATATTTTTATAAACCAGATGAAAAGTTCTGGAGAGCAATTAATAAGGAATTGAAGGATTTTATATGGGAGGAGAAGATGGCATGAGTCAAGTGGGATAAGATGGTCCTCGCAGCAGAACAAGGAGGTTTAGGGTTTGCTGATTTGAAAGGATATTTTAGAGCTATACAGTTAAGGCTCTTATACATAGCACAAGCAGAAAGCTACAATTCAAAGTGCAAAGGGATGATGATATAGCAGGGTGGTAATTCAAGAAATAAGGAAAGACTGGGATTTTGGACAAAGATCTTTAAGGAGAATAACAACAGTCATATAGAATATTATATTCATAAAGAAGCAAAAAGTGTACTAAGAACTAAGCCAACACAAGAATGGAAAAAGGAGATTATACCATTAGGGATGACTGCAATTAGGAGTACTTGGAATAGGTAAGGGGGTTGGAATTTACTTGATGAAGCTGGCAAAGGAAACAAGGTACTGGGAACAAATAATTAAGGAGAGAAAGATGATAGAATGGGAAGAGGCCAAGAAGACATATGTTTTGCAGATTAGAGATTGCCTTCCCTATCAAATATTAATATCAGAGTATAGACAAAGAGAAAAGGATAGGGAATCCTAAATTAAATACCTGCAGTGGATGAGTTTTTTATTGAATTAAAACAGAAATTGCTGTTAAAAAAGAGATAATCAGAAGAGCATATAAAATATTGCACAATAACTGTAGGAATCAATCAAAAGAGGTCAAAAAGATTGGAAAGGAAATCACACAAGCAATTCACAAAGAAACAGTAAAATGACATATGTATGGCTCCCATACAAGCAACAAAGGCTAGAAGATTTAGGATTTTTGCCTGGAAGTTTTTACATAGGTACTTTTATACTCTGATCTGACTGCAATGAATTTTTCCTCAGGTAGATGGCAAATGCTGGAGGTGTGATGGGGAAGAAAGAGGTTACTGGGAACATTTGTTTCGGGAGTGTAATGAGTTGGCAGACTTTAAAAATGACCTAAGATTACTCTTTCAGTAATACTTGGTAAGCAAATGAGTGTAACTTAGAATCTTTTTTTTTGAGCTGGGATAGAGAATCTGAATTGATTAGGTATAGTAAGTCCTTATTAAGTTTATTTCTTGTGGCTGCCAAAACAGCAATTACTTGAAAATAAAAATCAAAATCTAAGTCAGCTCTACTTGAAGTGAATATTATAAGAGTGATAAAAGAACAAGAGGTTGGGTCTTTATATAAAGGTAGGAGTAAATTACACAGAAAAAAATGGAAATTGTGGATGCAGCATATGCATAAAACTGTTTTGGAGGGGGAATGAGTTTTAAGATAAGGAAGGAATTGAATCATGCATATAATGTTGCTTAGATTATAGGATATGTAATATTGTATGCGATGTACAACATTTGTAAATGTAAACTTGTTAATATGGTTTGATAACTTTTATATAAAAGTAAGTTTGGCTGTGTCAGAAGTGATAATTCAATAAAGGTGTTTGAAAGAAAACCTTTTCTGTCAACTGGGAAAAGACTGGTTGTTTATAATAAAACATTTATTAAACAGCAATGCTTTCTTCTTATGTATTGTTAAATATTGTTAATCAATGAGAATCTTAGATTCTAAATGTTTAGTGGGTGATTTTTGCATGATAGTTAAATTCTGCATTCATAGGTTAGTACTAAGCTAACTGGCATTGCAAGCCATTTTAAGCCTAGCCAATTATCCCTTGTGCTTGTAAGGCAAACACCTTAACCATTAGGCCACCCTCCCAACTAATTATCATTGGCCTACTTGTTAGTAAATGTTCTATGTTGCAACAACAAATCTGTCGATATGACACTAAAGATAGATAGACAGACTTCTTCTTCCAGCTTTTCCCAGTTAGGGGTTGCCACAGCGGATCACCTGTCCACTCATGATTGGCAGTGGAGTTTTACAGTGTCGAGATGCCAGCCTGGTGCCCAACCTTCCACCTGGGCCAATTTAGAGTGTCCAATCCACCTACAGCATGTCTTTGGGATGTGGGAGGAAACTGGAGCACCCGGAAGAAACCCACATGACCACAGGGAGGACATGCAGAGTCCACACAGAAGGCACCCCAGCCAAGGATTGAACTGGAGAACCTCTTGCTGCGAGGCAGCAATGCTAACTGCTGCACCACCGTGGCCACCCCAGATAGATAGACTGGTCATTGTTAATTAAAAACTATCACTTTTGAAATGTGGTATTAACTTTATGTCTTGTTTCTTGAAGAAATATTATACACAAAACAAAGGAAACATGTAAATCTATGTCACAATGCTAGCAGTGAATGTTTTCAGTGAGTGTTGTTCTTCATTGGCTCACCTCAGTGTTGCAGCCGGGCTGATCATATGTGAAAGCTGCTGTTGTTTTCATTGCTGTTATGCTCTTTCTTGCATATTGCGTACACTGTTTTTTTTCGGGGGTATGCAATTTTATTTCATTGTGAGCTACATTAATAAAATACTGTGCATTGCTGCGTGTCCTGTGTTATGTGGCTTTGTCCTGACATGTGTGGTATCTAGACAAACATATATAAATGCTACTGAAAAAAAAACTATCAGTGTGCAATGCATGCTTGTTTTTCACTTAGAAAGCACTGAATTTTGATATAAGGCTTGTATACCTCTATGACTGACTACACATACTAATTCTGGAGCTGCCAACAAATCTTTAGTCATGCATCCAGTCATATATGAAATCTTTAGTCATGCTTCCATTCATATATGAAATCTTTAGTCATGCTTCCAGTCATATATGAAATCTTTAGTCATGCTTCCAATCATATATGAAATCTTTAGTCATGCTTCCATTCATATATGAAATCTTTAGTCATGCTTCCAGTCATATATGAAATCTTTAGTCATGCATCCAGTCATATATGAAATCTTTAGTCATGCTTCCATTCATATATGAAATCTTTAGTCATGCTTCCAGTCATATATGAAATCTTTAGTCATGCTTCCATTCATATATGAAATCTTTAGTCATGCTTCCATTCATATATGAAATCTTTAGTCATGCTTCCAGTCATATATGAAATCTTTAGTCATGCTTCCAGTCATATATGAAATCTTTAGTCATGCTTCCAGTCATATATGAAATCTTTAGTCATGCTTCCATTCATATATGAAATCTTTAGTCATGCTTCCAGTCATATATGAAATCTTTAGTCATGCTTCCAGTCATATATAAAATCTTTAGTCATGCTTCCAGTCATATATGAAATATTTAGTCATGCTTCCATTCATATATGAAATCTTTAGTCATGCTTCCAGTCATATATGAAATCTTTAGTCATGCTTCCATTCATATATGAAATCTTTAGTCATGCTTCCAGTCATATATGAAATCTTTAGTCATGCTTCCATTCAAATATGAATTTCATAGTTGTGGTCATACAACAACAAAACAAAGAGAGAATAATATAAAAACAGTAACTGCATCACCACTGAAGTTTGTGCTGATCTCTTTGGTTCTTCTATATACAGATGTCATACTGCTTATGTGCATGTGTGTTTCACACGTAAATGCATTTTCATATGTTTTTACAGACTACCATCCAGACAATCCATATTCTACTTCTGATAATAAGGTTCTGTTAGGAGCAAGCAGGACTATCCACTGCATTTACAAGGAGAGTGGAATGGCACAAAACAGATACATAGTTATTCTCTGCAGCAAAAGGGGCTGGAGCCGCTGCAGCCACAAAACGTGGTCATCATGGCTCCAGGTTGTCTCACAAAGGTGTAAATAATACTGTGAAACATATAAATGTAAAACACTTGTAGTTCAAAAAACAGCAGGTAGTTCTAGTATAAAAAGCATCCTTCATTAATTAAAAACATTATACTTTTTAGAATCATGTTTACACTGTGAAGTACTGAATAGTTTTACTTAAAGAAGGATGTTTCTTTAAGATAACTGTGACTTAATTAGTTGGTTCAGGGTATATAATTACATAGCAGACAGCATGTGTTTGTATCTGAAGAAGGAAAAAGTATCCGTGAAAGTGTATATACGTCTGTGGTTGAATAAAGAAGAGTTTTTTACACTGGAACTACCTGCCATTTTTTGGACTACAAATGTTTTACATTTAACTGCAGTTTTCCTAGTGGTCTGAAGCCTCTAGTAAGGAAGGTGTGTTTTTGTACTGTGAAACATATGCCTTCCCTGATGTGGTGGATGGTAGAAATGATGGAATCAGTCTTGAGGGCTCTAGTTTTGCATACCTAATGAATAATTATGTTGAAGTCCTTTTGGAATGCCCCAGGAAAGGCATCTGCCAATTTGTAATCTTACTGATGAACTGCACTAGAACTCATGCAAACAAATAACATGTCACTGCATAGGATAGATCTGCTTGAGACAGTAGGCGCATTCCCATGTAGCATAGGAATGACCTAGAATATTATAATGGCTGGCAAACTGATTCCCTCCTTTTCAATGAGATAGAAGTTACTGTGAAGTAATAACACCATAATGAAAATTTCCAGGCTAAATGAATGCTTAGCAGTTCCCCAAATCCTCTTTTGTGTCTGTGTTATTGTACTTTCTTTCTAGGTATATTGTTGAGTGTCTTACCAATCTTGGGTAAGGTCCTTTGCCAGCAGAAGCAGATGCTACACCTGGAAAACTGGAACAATAATGACAGGAACAGCATCATACAACATGAATACATATATGTGTGTGTGTGTGTGTGTGTGTGTGTGTGTGTGTGTGTGTGTGTGTGTGTGTGTGTGTCTGTATGTTTCTGTGTCTGTCTATGTGTGTGCATTTGTATTATGTACATATAAACAGATACATAGATAGACAGATAGGCAGACATCATAATAATAGGTCCCAAATAGTGTGTGATTAAACCATATCTCTAGTACACATATATTTTGTCTACCCTTTTTCTAGCTTATCAACAGTTTACAACATTCCTGATGCAGCACCAAAGCTACTAAACCTCATACAAAACAGTCATACTTATGCTGTTGCTAATATATTTATATAGATAGATAGACAGATAGATAAATAGATATATAGATAGATAGATAGATGGACAGACAGATAGATAGATAGATAGATAGATAGACAGACAGATAGATAGATAGATAGATAGATAGATAGAGATATATATATCTATATATATACCTATATGAGTATAGACCAAACCATAAAACAATAAGCAAAAATACTCAATACACAACTAGTCTAAAAAAAAAAATTGACAACATTATTTTTCATCACTTCCCCTGATAATTTTATATACAAAGTCTAAGAATGTGCAGCTGCTCCATTGGCCAGCAAACCTTGGTTCAGTTAGTAGCTCAGGTGATTGTGGAGTGTTAGAAAGGGATGGGCATTACCATTTCTGGGAGGGAGGTTAATCTTTCTGGTGTCTCCTTCAGTGACCACTAGCAGAGGCTGGGAGATTGTAGTGAGTGGTATAATTTAAAGAAGGGGAGAAACATTGGAAACATGACTTGAGCTGCCACAGAGGTGGCGTGATAGCCTCATATCTCCATTGCTCACCAGCCCTTGGATGCAACCAGAGGACCTGAAGGGGGAGGTGAAACATAAATAGGTCATAAATTAAGAAAGAATGGCTTAAAGTAGGACAGCAACAACCGCCAAGACATCCTTAAGATCTCCACTAATTCCAGGTCAAATGTTGGCATTGGATTAAGGGTTGATAGGCATGACAGTAGGCCCAGCGAAGGACATGGTTCACTAGGATGGCTGTTAGAAGTAAAGAAGAGGAGAAAAGAAACTAAAAAAAGTCTGAGATCACATTACATTGTAGAGTCAGTAAATTCCCTACTCCCCATGTCTCAGACAGAGAAAAAGCTGGTAATGGACAATCAGTTAAATTTTGATCACATTTACTAGCTTTTTTTCAGTTCAATCAGTTTACCTCTTGACCACCTAAATTGTACCATATATCTATAACTATGTCAACATCTACATCAGCATACTAAGATAGATGGAGAGTTAGACTTGCATATGTGTGTGCATGTGTGTATGTTAATATTTTAATATATGAATAGACTTATGTATGTATTTATGCACATTCATTCTTGGTTCTTTGGCTTATATTTTGTAGCATGGGTACAAGACACACATTTATCTAATTCAACTGCTGGTGGCTTACATGTTAGTACAACAGCTTTCCTTGCATTTGGGCCAGTGTAAACTGAGTGACAGAGCAATGCCATTGTCATGCTGTCCGTTCTTGTTTTGGCATAAAGCCCACTACTTTAGTCACCCAACCCCTCCAGCTTTGTATTGAGCTGTACTAATTTACTGAATAAGTTCATGTTATGAACTATTACTACTTGCATGCCAACTATTTTCTGGGTTATACTGTATATTGTATGCTTATGCATGTATATGCATACATATACACAGACACACAGACTCACAGACAACCCCACCCACCTCTGTGTGTGTGTGTGTGTGTGTGTGTGTGTGTGTGTGTGTGTGTGTGTGTGTGTGTGTGTGTGTGTGTGTGTGTATATATATATATATATATATATATATATATATATATATATATATATATATATATAGATATATATAGATATACATAGCTATAGACATAGATATACATCATTCTCATGTCTATACTTAGACGTATACTTGCACTATATGACTTATGTTTTGTTACTTTGTTTGTCCATGCCATTAAATTCTGTTTCTCTTGCTCTGTCATTCTGCCTCTGTCTTACTCATTCAAGTATTATTTATTATTGTCTCCATATTGTGCCTTTTGCTGTGCAGTATAATAAAGATGGTAATGCTATACAAAAGTGTTGCAGACTGTGCAATTCTTACATGATGATTTATATATTATTAATCATACTTATCTGTCATTCTTTATACCTGCTGTTTGCTCCATTACATGATGCTGTGAATGTGTAATAGGACTATTGTTGCATCCTTTGCTGAAGAGTTAGGCATGTGTTAAAACATTTTATATGTTTACAAATCCTCAGCACAATGTCTCTTTTGCATATTTATATAGACCCCGCATACTAACTACATTATTCAAAGTAATGTTGTTTATGAAGGAATCTTGCATTGTGGATAGCATTTATTGAGAGAATTGATGAACCTGGAAGTGGCATAGCAAACAAGCAGTGGATGAATGGATGATGTCAGTGACTGGATGATGTCATTATTCATATCAGAGATGTGGTCTGGATGATATAGAGTTCACTACTGAGGAGTATGAATGCATTTTGTACTAGAAACAGAGTCCTGAAACATGGACAAAGCTGTGGAAGATCTGGAAGGAAATAAAGGCCAGAGACAAAAGCTGGAGGAAAGTGAAGTAACTACTGTAAAAAGTAGTATCTTTACTTTACTGAATTCCAAGTATTCAAAGTTAAAAGCTATATCTCCAAGTACACAGATACAGGAATTTATTTTTTATTTTATTTTATTTTGTCATTTTCTTTAAGTAGCCCTGTCACCTGGATATATCAAAACAGGTGAACCAGTGCCTGAGGTGTGCCGGTTTAATGTCATTATGTTACATTTGTACATGATAATGCTTCATTCTCTGTCTCCTGAAAATACAAATATGTCAGCAATTACAATCCTCAATGTTTAATTTTCTTTCTCATTTATGTTGTGTCTGTCTGCTCTTCATTGCACTTCTCATATCCTGTATTTCTCTCTTAACTTGCCTGCTCCAGTCCTTATAAAATATGTCATTTCCTTTTCCCTATCCCCATCTCTTTAATGCTTTTAGTAGTTGTCTTCTTTGGTCTCTCTTACGTTTCACACAGTGTTATAAAATATACTCACATATGTGCACACATATGTGTGCTCGCACATAAACACATACATGTGTATACATGGGACTACTTCTAAATTTCGAAGTTTGAAAACTTCAAATTTCTTATGGTCGAGACCATAAGATCGAAGATTTGAAACTTTGAACTGTTTACATGGAGATCTCCATACAACTCAGAATGGGAAAAATACAATTTTCCTTGCTGTAGTGCAATCTTGGAGTTAGTATATTTAATTAGCAGGAGGTATGGGGGTGCAGGGGGCATGTCCCCTGCACAAATGTAAAAAAAAAAAACAATTTTTTGATTTTATTTTTTTTATTTGTATTTCTAAGTTTCATAACTTCGATCTTATGGTCTCAACCATAAGAAATTCAAACTTTTGAAGCTTCTAAATTAGAAGTAGACCAGTACAAACACATGTGACACACATCACACACATACACACACACACACACACACACACACACACACACACACACACACACACACACACACACACACACACACACACACACGCACACGCACATGCATGCACACACACACGCATACACACACACACACACACACACACACACACACACACACACACACACACACACACACACACACACACACACACACACGTGCACATGCACACAAAGTTCTTTTTGTCAGCATATAATAATGCTTCTTTCAGTCCTATTTATTCAGCAGCATCATCATCATCATTTTCTTCTTCTTGTCAAGTCACCTAAATATATTACTTGATTTTTGCAGAACCTCAATAGAAATTGACTGTTGTCCACTGGCTTTCAGATTAGGCTTTGCTAAACAGCCAACTGGCAAACACACAGCAAGACATCAATCAATTTCAGCCTATAAAGCACTGGATCACTCTTAAAAGAGTACCTTGGTTTACTTTTTTAAAATCAACAGCAGATAAGTATTTGTGCAAGTCAAAATTCCAAAAGTCTGTTTCATTTTATTTTAAATTATGTATTTAGTTAATTCATTATATAGCCGAATTTCTTTACTTCAATGTATATAGTGCTGCAGTACAGAGAAGTAAGATTCATTTACTACACCCCTGCAAAATAAAACCCCAGACACAACTACTAAAAGAAATAAAATCATGTGTGGGTGCACACAGTTTCAAATTATTGCTGTAATTCAAAAATATGCATTTTACTGAAATTCTTCTTTGCGCAAAATGTCTCAAATAAAGGAATTTTAACAAGTCTGTTTTCAGTGAAAACAATCTATAACGGCACTGCACCACTAGAAAGTAAAATTCATGAAATAATGTCAAGCAAGAGAGAGAAAGAGAGAGAGAGAGAGAGAGAGACACACACACGCACATGCATTTAAATGTAAATTTATTTTGTTATATCTCTAGAGTATAGAGTGATTTAATCTGGCATCTGAGTGCTTGGGTATCCGAATTTACATAGCAGTAGCATACTTTTCCATTTTTTTAATTCTTACAGAAAACATCTTATGCAGAGAAAGGAATTCAGTTTTGTCCATAACATGTTTATATAGATATAGATATAGATATAGACATATTCATATATCACGTTTTTCATTTGCTAGACAAGTTGTTGTGAGAATAAAAATGAAGGACCGCACAAATATGTGACTGCACATTTGTGAGAATCACATTTGCTTGAACTCAGGCTTTATATGCTGTGTATATATAGGAATTGTTTGTGTCTTTCGGCTTTTCCCGGTTAGGGGTCGCCACAGTGGAACTCCGGTCCGCTAATGATTGGCAGTTGATTTTTTACATACCAGCTTGCCAGGCCTGATGCACAACCTTCAACAAAGGTACACCCATTTATGCATGTCTCCATGCAGAAGACGGTCTAGCTGAGAATCAAACCAGACAGCGTCTTACTGTGAGGCGATAACGCTACTGCAGCACCATCACTGTAGATATATAGGAATATGAATGAAAATTAATATTTGACTAAAAAGCTGATGTTTTTGAACATGTACATCCTGCATTATAGTGGAAAGTGTGTCTGTGTGAGACTACATGGGTTAGAGTTATGGCGGGGTTCGGTAAGGGGATAGATTTCATGTTTTTCCTCATATTCTGGGTGATCTGTGCCTTTTTTTTCTTACCAACTTACACCATACTTTTAGGGAAAGAGTTTTTAGCAATGTAGGGTTACGGTTAATATGCATGAGTAAGATGGTGTGGGGGGCGGTGAAGCCTCCTGCCCTCCTTACTCATGTGGTTAACCCTAGCATTAACCCTATCCCTGCTCCTAACATTAATGCTACACATTAAATTACAAAAGCCATTTCCCTCACAGTATCACTATTCAGACAATGAATGATCTGGGTTTTGTAGCTGGGATTTATTGGTAATGAGAGAGAAGTTGTCAGTGATTTGTGAAAATCTCATTTTGTGCATCTCACATTTGTGTTGTCACTTATTTTTTTTGTCTCATTTGTATGTCACATTTGTAGTGAGTACTAATTATGGTGTACTTAAAATTACTGAAACAGCATATAATCGACAGTAAAAAGACTGACAAAAAAACACTGAAATGTAATTAGAATGACACTGAAAAAGACTGACAATGTTGAACTTATACTAGGGAAGGGCTGAAAAATGTGTTTTCTATGTCATCAGATTTTTCAGTAGATTTCTACGTGCTTAGATTTTTATCACACTTTTCAGTGATTTTCAGGGGGCCAAGTCCCCCACATTCCCATCACTCCCTTCACCCCCTGAAAAATTTAAATACCAAATCCGAGGTTGCACAGCTGTGGGGAAAGGGCATTAACCGCTTCCCAGTATAAGTTAAAATGTGTCAATATTTTGAAGTAGCAGTCTTTCAGTTTCAGTATTTTTCTGTCAGTATTTTTACTGTCAATCTTATGTTGTTTCAGTCATTTTAGGTACACACACACACACACACACACACACAGGTGTGTGTGTGTGTGTGTGTGTGTGTGTGTGTGTGTGTATATATATATATATATATATATATATATATATATATATATATATATATATATATATATATATATATATATATATATATATATATATATATATATATATATATGGGTCTACTTTGCATAATCGAGCCACACTTTTCTGAATCTTTTTTTCATAGAGACAAAAAGAGTGAATGTTCAATAAAGCAAATGTTCACATCAGGGAAAAATTCCACAGGGAAAGAAAGCAGCTGGCCAATGTTAGGAAACTGTCTTTTCCACACTGTAGTGCAATATCAGAGTTGGTATATATAGTTTGGGGGAATGGGAGTTGCAGCCCCCCCACCTGGGTGAGTTTGACATACTGAGGTGTGTGTTCCATTTGCAAGGTGACCAAGTGCTTCCTTTTCCTATGGTATTTTTTACTGATTTGAATGTTTGCTTTATTGAATGTTCTCTCTTTTCATTTTCATGGAAAGAGTTTGTATGAATTGTGGTTTGATTATGTGACATAGACCTGTATATACACACAAGTGTATATTAAACTAACAAAAGCTTGCATTAACAATTCCATTAATTTTAAATGCAAGTTTAAATACAGTTCAAAAAAGAATTTTGCAAATTTTGTTTTACAGTTTTTATTAATTTCTTTGAATATTTAGCTTCCACTGAGCCTCTGGCCTTTTCCTTTTCTAATTCTAAAGTGATATTTACATTGATTGAGGGGATTTTTTTCTGAGGGTGTGTACATATATGTATTTGTCTATGTGCACACAAGATAGATACATGGTGAGGATGTGCTATATTGTGTGTGGGTGGAGGCACATACATGCATGCACACACAAATACACACACACACATCTATATCTATCTATCTATCTATCTATCTATCTATCTATCTATCTATCTATATCTATACACACACACACACACGCACACACACACACACACACACACACACACACACACACAAACACACACACACACACACACACACATATATATATATATATATATATATATATATATATATATATATACATACACACAGAGAGAGATCTACTTCAGAATCTTGAAAAACATTGAAGGAGAAAACATTAATCCAAATGATCAAAACTAAAAATAAAAAAAAATAAAAAATAAAATTTCATGTTAAAATGACATAAGTAAATCAACTGCTTCAAACTATTGATGCTACGAACAACAAGGGATGGGCTGGAAGGACTGAGCTAGAATCCTCTCATCTCAACTAACTAGTGATTCTTTAAAGGTCTTCATGGACATGGATGAGAATGAATATCAGGACTCTGATAAGATTAAAAAGTACTGTTAGCATGAGCTGGTATTTCCTTGGATACACAAGCTCAAAAGTTTCATACCTGGACCTTTTCTCCTAACAAAACAAGGCGATCTCAGTTATATGATTTACTGAAATCATGGTTGCATTCTGATGATGATGATCAACATACTAAAAGTAAAATTAAATGATGTACTTAAATTATTGTTCGATATTAAGGATCAATACAGTAAAACAGTAAAAGTGGAAGCCATGAATAATTTGAAAAGAGTTTTGCTGGCTACTTTTATAGAAAATGTGAGTTTCAAACTCATCCAACAAGATTGAAATGTCAATGTGCTGGTATAGAGAAGTTTGTGCAAATGAGGGCATTACTGAGGTTATTTGTATAGTACTGAACATTTCAACTGCCTTTTATCCTCATAGAATTGACAGAGAAAAATGATTCCCTTAAAGTAAATTGGGTTCAGGAGGTAGATAATACTCTTATAGAGTTGAAGGCAGCATTATGCTCAGAATATCCTTTAGCATCCCCCACATTTCAGCAAACCCATTGTACTTTATACTATTGTAACACAAGTAGACTAGGGGCAGTGCTTTTACAGGATTTGGGAGAAAAAAGCTAAGTATGCTTTTCAAATTGCAAGTTAAGTTGAGCAGAGAAGAAACTACTGTTTGGTAAACAACTAGGTGGGCTGGTCCAGAAACCCTTTTCACCCATGATCTGGCTCTGAGGCAATAAACAGCATACGTAAGCTTAAGTTATACACATCATATATGATAAGATTATGTGGTTTATATCACTGCAAAATGTTAGAAAGTCCATATACAGTTATTATACAGTTTTATAAAGTAGATCACAATGCAATTCATTTACATTTCTAATAAAGTAGCCAGTTTACATTAGATTTTTTCAGTTTATGCGACTTGCAATGCAGTTTGACTATATAAAATTCCTTATTATAGGTTTAACATTAAATTTTCTTGAAAAAAAGATGGAATGGAAATGAGTAAAACAGAGATCACAGAGAAAGGCCTAGAGATAAGAACAGAGCACAGGAGTAAAAAAGTTAAGTTTTAAAGGAAATATATGACAGGCTATACGCATTTTTAGAATTGTAAGCCTTTTAAAGAGTTTTTCTGCTATCCCAAAAGCATTTAGAACCAACTTTCTTGAAGATGTGCTCAGAAAGGCACTTCTTAAATATGGCAAGAGTATCTTGTTTCCTTATTTCAGCTAGTAGTTTGTTTCACAGAGCAAGGTAAGTTCATGATAAAGCTCTTTCATCAATGAGTGTTTTAAATAAAGGACTGTTGAGTAATATTAAGTTCTATTGGGAACTCCTTATGGAGTAAAACTGTCCTTTGATTGTTTTGTTTTCCTCAGAGAGGAGCAGTGTCCAACGTTTAGAATGTTACATAGTAATGTGAATAGAAGATAACTGGACCTTTCAGTAATGGGTAGCCAGTTTAGATAATGTAGAAGATGGCAGTGATGTACCACTTATCAGTAAGTAGGGTAAATCTGGCAATTTTATTCGCAGTGACTTGTAGTCTTTAAGTGATATAAACAGTGTCATGAGACTATAGGAAGTCAATATTTTAAGGTAGGTATAGTTAACGTCAGGTAAGACATTAGAAATACTATTAATAAATAAAGAAAACAGTAATGGACCTAGAATAGACCCTTGGGGAAAAACTGTTTTTAGAGTTCCGTTAGTGGACAACTGGTTGCTAGAATAAACTTGAATGGTCCTTCTGTCAAGGTAGCTACAGAACAAGGTGTCACATGTCTGTATTCAAATGAGACACTGAGGCACAAGATGGGTTCAAGTCATTTATTGTACATAAACACATCGGGAGCTGTAACTGGAATATTTACTTCGAACTTTGTACATTTACTGGCTCAATCATTACTTCTAACACACTCCCATGTGCATCTTCATTCAAGCTTGCACTCACACTGAATGGCTATACAAAATGATACTGATCTCACACATGCTCAGTAACTTATATGCACATGCTCTCTGACTACAGTGGCTGACTAGGTACAATATACACACTGATCTACACTCTCTCTCTTTAATATGTTCAACATGCAAATAGGAGAAAAAAGACATTTTGAAATTTAGACAGTATAGCAACATCTTAATAAACAAAACTGAGTTCAAGTCCAAGTCGCTGTGCATTTAGGATTTGGTCTGGAAATTCTACCTGATCTAGTAACAGTGAAATTCTGACTGGGTTTAGCAACAGTAACAGTATCTGGGATTATTTCAAAACTGGAATATCAAGGGTTACATCAAAATTATTTGAAGGAAACACAAAGTGTCCTTTTGGATTTGAACAGGTATAAAGTCACTCTGCGAATTAGAGTTGTTGGCACAGGCAATCCACAGTGTCAGTTGTTCGGAGACAGGTAACACATCTTTGATTCTTCTGAAATCCGTTCCTTCAGATTGTGTGATGTAAGATCTCAGTTCTTCACAAATATTCTTCATGATTCCCACTCAGTCATATCCTTTCGATGTTTGCATTCTCACAACTTCTCTTTGTAGTAGTGGTCTAAGGGGTTTACTGGTCTTATCGTAATACCACTTTTGTGACTAATGTTTTCTCTAAAGTTGAGCGTTGACCACTATGTTGTTCTTTCCATTTGGTACTAACAATTGTCTACTGATTGGTCAAGTTGTTCTAGTCTGTCTGGACATTAGTCTCTGAGCAGGTGAACCAAGCAAGTTGTATCGAGAAATGTTTCTGAGATTAAGTTAAGGAAAACATTGGTACCATCTCTCTTGGACTTCTCCAACAAATGTTTTGCACTCTGAACTGCAAGTTCAGCTAACCCATTGGACTGTGGATACTCAGGACTGCTGGTAATATGAATAAAGTCCCAAGACTCAGCAAATTTCTTAAACTGCTGACTTGTAAACTATGCACCATTGTCAGACATGGCTTTGTGCAAACTACTATGGACAGAAAAATGTCTCTTCAAGTTTGTAATCACAGTGCTGGACATCAGGTTAGGAAGCAGATCAGTTTTTAAACCGATGACTTCTAAAGACATGCTTCTGGAGCGTTTCTCCCCGGGCCTCCACTGAAAACAGGATCTGTGGAACCTAGTCGGACTTTCCCGGTCAACAAATGTTAAATAAATAAATAAATAAAAATAATTTGAATAAGAGTCTACTAATACTAAATAATGTTGACCATTCTATTTGAAAATATTAGTAGCAACCTTCGACCATGGTAATTCAGGAATCTGGTGTAGCTGAAGTGTTCATTTTATTGATGTGGTTTAGAGCTGTTGCAAATTGAACATGCTAGAGTTACCTACTCTATATCTTTGGACATAGAAGGCCATGATACAATGCCTCTTGCCCTTCTTTGGTTTGAATCAGTACTTGGGTGACCACAATGCAAGATTTTGATATATTCCTGTTGTAATGCTTTAAGAATTACCACTTTTGGACCTTTCATGATAATTCCAGCTTCCATTATGAGCTCATATCGGTAAGGGAAATACTGTTGAATGTCTAGTGGTAAACTAGTTTGTTGTGTTGGCCATCCTTGAATGATAACTTTTCTCAGCTTCTGGAGAATTGGGTCTGAAGCTGTGTGATTTCTTAATTCCTCAAGATGTGATGACAAAAGATTTCTGACTTCCATGACTTGAAATTCTGCAGTTTCATGTTCATGCTGTTCTGTCATTTGGGTGCATGTGACATAGCATCAGCAAGGTACAAGTTTGCCCTTTTTGTAAACAATATTGAAATTGTACTTTCACAATTTTAACATTATGTATTGCAATCATGCCAGAGCTGTATGTATTGGCTTTCTCAAAACTGTCATTAGAGATTGGTGATCCGTCTCTATTTGGATAGGTTTGCCATAAATATAATCACTGAACTTCGAACATGCGAACACTACTGCCAAAACTTTATTCTTTATTTGTGTATAATACAGCTCTGCTTGGGTTAAAGTTCTTGACCCATAGGCTACTGGTATGCCTTCTTGAAGACATGCAGTGCCAAGGCCATATTTTTAAGCATCACAAGAAAGAGATACAGGTTTGTGAACATCATGATATCTCAATGTGGGTGGACTGGCAATTTTCTGCTTCAGAATATCAAGTGCTCTTTGGTGTTGCTCCAACCAGGACCAGTTTACATTTTTGCAAGTCAACTTATGTAGCTGGGCAGAAAGTTCACTAAAGTCAAGGATGAACTTTCCTAAATAGTTGACCATACCTATAAAAAGGTTGTAAAGATGTGACATTCTCTGGAACTTGCATTTCAAGAACTGCTGCTTGCTTAGAGAGATCTTGTTGTAAGCCAGAACTGGTAAACAAATGTCCCACATAAGTAACTTCTTTCAACTTGAATAAACTTTTCTGAGGATTCAGTTTAAGATTTACTTCATGTGCATTGTCTAGAACATTCCTAAGATTTCTATCATGTTTGTCTTCATCATTGTATCCAACAATAATGTTGTCTACTATGCTTGCACATGGATAACCAGAAAAA
Source organism: Protopterus annectens (assembly GCF_019279795.1). Lineage (NCBI taxonomy): Eukaryota > Metazoa > Chordata > Ceratodontiformes > Protopteridae > Protopterus > Protopterus annectens. The sequence continues at coordinate 447,139,704 of NC_056735.1, read as the reverse complement.
ATTTATTCCATGGCAAGTTGAAAGAATTCACTGGCATAACTGATTCCAAACGGCATTCTCAAAAATTCCAAATGATGTGTTGAATGTAGTTGTTAACAATGAAGATTCATGATCTCAGCGTAATTTGCCAAAAGGACCTTTTGCATCTAAGACTGAGAAAACAGTGGAATTTGGCATGAGAATGGCCACCTCTTCTACAGTACGCATTGGATGGTTAGGACGCTTAAGTGCTTTGTTTAAGTCTCTCGGTTCAATGCATATTTGAATATTATCTGAGCTTTTCTTATGAGCTACGACCATGGAGGATACCCATTCACTTGCTTCTCCTATTGGAGTAAGGACTCCTAAATACCACATTTTGTCTAGTTCTGCTTTTACTTTACTCTGCATTACTACTGGAGTCTTCCATGCTGGTCTAACAAGGGGACTTACATTATGGTTTAACATCATGGGATATGTAATTGGAAGTTTACCAAGGTCGTCTTTGAAAATATCAGCATATTCACTAAAAATATTTTGTGTAAAACTATCATTGTTCATATTTATATGTTGAACCTCTTTATTAAATGAAATCAGTCCCATTCTCAGATTGTCTTTGAGACCTAACAGTGACTGCACGTGTCTTTTGATTACATAAATCTGCAAGTCATAGATAGCTGTTTCCAGCAGAATGGCATAAAAGAACTACTGCACCATCAGTATGAATCTCTTAAACAGCATAAGCAACTAGTTTTGCACACTTTGTTGAATCAAGTTTGTCACCAACTTTTACTTTAGTAAACATTTGTGCTGATATAACATTGTATTTAGATCCAGAGTCTATTTTAAGCTCTACAGGTTTCCCATTAATTTGTAAAGTACAAAATATTTCACTTTTTAATGACAACTGTATTAACTGTTTCACTGATCACAGAGATATCATCAACACAGAAAGTTTGCTCACAGCTCTGGGTGTCTGCTACAGTCTCTATGCGACCTACTTGCTTCTTCAGATAATCTCTTTTAATATAAGTTGGCAACACATTAGACTTGCAAAGCCTTTTGAAATTATTCCACTTTTTACATTTGTGACATTGCTGATCAAAAGCTAAACACTTTTCCTGTTTAGGTTAATGACTGCCTCCATAATTACGACAGTTAGCAATGAGGTTGGGAGTGGCACCCTTTGGTTTCTATTTCTTTTTCATCTTAATGTTCTGCTGCACACTATCAACATTTGCACTAGTAGATACTGCAAACATGCTTTCCTCATTTATAAGCATATTCATATGCTTTTCTGTAATCTCATATATTTGGCAAATCTCAATGGCTTTGCCCGGGTCTATATTACCATATCGAAGCTTTAAATAGGTGAATACCACAATGTCGACACATAATGATCGAAGTAGCAAAAGTGCGAATGGCCACTTCAGTGATTTTTTTTCCCAGGGAAAAAAATTGCTCGGCCGACCAAAACCAAAACAAACTATCAAACCCAGAAAAGTGGGTGGCTTCACCCCCCCCCACCACCACCACCCGATGTGGGTGGCTATGCCCCCCACACTCCCCTACCTAAATATACCAACTCCGAGACTGCTCTACAGTGGAGAAAAGTGCATATTTCTGATAACAGCCAATGAAAAGTACTGGAGCTTGCAATATAACTGTCTCACCTTATAAAAGGCTAAATTGTTGCCATTCATAGTATGTTCCTGTCTCTTCTTATCATTCAGTGCTTTTAAAGCTTTAAATAGCAGTTTATTTCCATCCCTAAGGAGTAGACTCAAAATTAAATCCTTACTCTAGTCTGTCAGAAGTTAGGACAACAAACTAGCTCTAATCTAACTGCTGTTTTGATTTTGGCTTTGGCAGAATGAATTTCGATAAAATTGTCCCAGCAAACTGGAATCATCTTGCAGCAGTACTCATACAAAAAAATCATGGCACAAGTAAAATCATGTACAGTCTATAACCTGCTCTCTTCCCCTTCAGCTAGTCCCTTCTGCTGTCATGTTTTTATCTGCTCAAGTTAACTATAACTCCTGATGATGCCTCTGTAGCATGTGAGATAATTGATTTGGCTAAAGGCTATGAGCGATAGTTTCACATTTTATCAGCAAAAGTGGCAGAGAGTGAATCTCAGTGTGAGTTTTGGGAGGGATAGATACATGAGAGGTGAATGTTCTTAGATGTTAAAGAGTGGCTGGAGGGAGTACCACATGAGGAGGGAGAAAATGAAGGTACTTTTGCTGGGACAGTGGAGGCGTTTATGTGATGCTTTTAGCTGAGTGTATATTGCAAGGTTAGGAAATTCAAGCCAGGTTTACTGTCATTCCAGGGGGATTCAATATTTGTCAGCATGAGAGGACTTGGTTAATAAACCATGTTTCTTTGCCAAAGATGGCCTGCACCTGTCCACCTGTGCTTCCAGATGTTGGATAAAACTTTATTCACCCTCTTAGAGCCATTTTTCAGCAATGCTAAACTGACAAACTTAACAACTTAGCAAATAAATTGCAAATGAACTTAAAGGTGTTACTGCTCAATACTAGGAACCTAAGCAAGAAACTCCATACCCTACTAGCTCACCTCACTCTGGAGAATACAGACATCTGTGTTGTTACTGAGACTTGGTTTACAGCCATGGAGAATAATCCAACAGTGCAAGGCTTCAGAGCTTTCCACACATTCAGACAACAGATGAGACTGTTGCCAAAAAACAAGAGATGCTGGATGTTTTCCTTGGTCCTCCACAACAGGCAGGGACTAAAGGTAGAGGTGTCCCAATCTACATTAGCGATGATTATAGCTCTATGTTGGTTAAACAAGATGATGCCTTGGAGTTCATCCACATGCAAATCACCATAGATAAAGTCCATTACTATGTCCTATAGCTCACCATGTATGCCCAAAGATGAATGTTAATGGACTTCCCTGCCATGGATGGATCAAGCTCTGATACTACAAGCTAGAAAAAATGGACACCTGCAATAGTCTCCTTCTGGCAGCCTAACTCCACAACGTGAGGATGTGATTGTTGACTACACACAAGTCACAGCAACCATATTTACCTGTCATTTTCCTACCTCACATTTTAGTACTGTAGTCACCTGTCACTGTGTCTCCACACCTGTGCAAGTAATGTTGATTGTACCCTACTTACATTCTAACCTGTGTGCATATGGTGATGTTTGATGTGCAGGGTGGCAAATCCATGGGCCAGGCCAGATGTCAACACTTTATCAGTGCCTCGGCGTATTGCTGTGGCTCTGTTGTTGCACATTCCTCCCTTGACTTTTCACCTTGCTCTTCTACTACTGCTACAATCTGTATGGCAGGTCCTTCCAGGATGAAAACCTGCTACTTCATCTGTTTATATTACCATGGTGTGGAGCTATACACACACACGCAAACACACAGACAAATACACACACACATACACACACACACACACACACACACACACACACACACACACACACACACACACACACACACACACACACACACACACACACACACACACACACACACACACACACACACTATGATGAAGTGTCCCTCCAGAGGTGTTTATCCCTGGAAACATCAGTAGTCAAATGCTCCTCAATTTCATTTTCATTTCAGGTTTTATCTTAGGCTGTATAATAGGACAACCCTTGCTTTGTCTGATGGTTGTGTATCAGGGTCATCAACCATGGCATCGGGTATATCTGTTATTACCTGATATATACAATAAACAATATATTAAATGTGGTCTGCCCCAACATGCATGATACCAGTGTTTATAGGACTGTCAATATGACATGCATGTGTGCACCTGCAAACTAGATGATTTTGTAGACATCTGCATGTAAGAAGTGTTGGTATAGGTCACACATATGCTATAGGCATCACAGACCCTATGGCAGCCTAGTGAGTGTAAGCACTTCTCTTTATGTTTCTATGGCCTGTGATAGACTGAGCCTTGATGCAATGGATGCAATATATAGCACCCAGGAATTCCTTGAAATAATCTATCTCATAGGAGGCCTGCACAGTATGTGTTCTGAGCTCTGGTATCTCAGAGAGCTGGATATGCTCTTCCACATGCTATAACATAATGTTTAGGAAGAGGTTTAGCATCTGTAAGACTGATGCCTGTGATAGACCTAACATGTGCTCTGTAGATCAATGGAAGGTCGCTTTAGCTAAGATGGCAGTGCTGTCATTCCTTTGTGTGCACAGGAATGTGTATACCACACAAAGTCAAAGTCAAAGTGAACTTTATTGTCATTCTGACTTCACACAACAGTGCAAACTAAACAAAATTTCATTTATCTGGACACAATGCACAAAACATCACAAGAAGCAATTACAACAGGCATTACTACATCACAGCAAACATTACAGACATAACACCAAAAACATTTTACAAATCTAAAAAGGGGCATTATTGCACAGAATTTCAACTATTGCACAAGAAGGCTAGTTTCACATCGGTTGGTTTATTGCACCCAAATATAAGTTCAGACTAACATTTGAGTTGTTGCACAAAAATATGAGTTCTCATCAACATAGATATCTGCTACACCTGATGGCCATCATCATGTGTGTTGTTAGTAGAGTGTAGTAGTTTGATGGCCTAAGAAAGAAGCTCTTACTGAATCTGGCAATTTTGCACTGCATACTGCTGTGATAGCGCTTGCCAGATGATAGGAGGAATATCTGTCCATGGGTGGAGTGAGTGAAGTCTCTGATGATTTTAGTGGCTCTGCTGAAACATTGATTCAAGTATAGGTCCTCAGTAGCTAGAGGAGTAGTCCTAATAATTTTCTCGGCTGCTTTCACCACCCTTTGGAGAGACTTCCAATCTGAAGCAGAGGAGTTTCTATACCATACTGAACGACTGTTTTACAAGATGTTTTCTATAGTGCCCTTGTAGAAGGTTGTGAAAACAGGAGGTGGGAGGTTTGCTGTTCTAATTCTTCACAGAAAATGGAGACACTCTTGCTTGACAGTGGAATTTGTATTTATTGACCATGACAAGTCCTCCTGGATATGTACCCCTAAGAACTTGGTGCTTTCAACCCTCTCCATTGTTTCTCTGTGTATTGTGAGTGGAGACTGCACTCCATGGTTCCTTCTGAAGTCAACAACTATGTCCTTGGTCTTGTTCACATTCAGTGCCAGGTTGTTGTTGTCACAAAGCAGTATCAGTTGGTTAACCTCTTCTCGGTAGGCTGTTTCATCATCATTGCTGATGAGACCCACAAGTTTTGTCATCTTCAAACCTAATTGCATTATTCAGACTGTACCTGGTAATAGAGTGATAGGTCAGCAAAATGAATAGCCATGGGCTCAAGACACAACTCTATGGTACCCCAGTGTTCATAATGATGCTCTCCGAAGTTCTCTTGCCAATGCATACTATCTGGGGTCTATCTATGAGGACGTCTAGTATCCAATTGCACAGTGTGGTGCTGATACACATTTGAACCAGTTTCTTTATCAGATCCTGACTGTTAAAGGCAGAGGTGAAGTCTATGAATACCATATGCACATAGCAGGTTTTGTTTTCCAGGTTGGCCAGAAATAAGTTAAGTGCCAATGAAATACCATGTACCTTGCAGCAATTAGATTGCTATGCAGATTGGAGAGGATCAAAAGTTGCAGGAAGTCATGATGTTATATAGTCCTTGACCAGCCTTTCAAAGCACTTCATTACAGTGGAGGTAAAAGCTATGAGGAGGTAGTCATTGAGGCTTGATGATGGAGGCTTCTTGGGCAATGATATGATGGTTGTATTTTTAAAACATTTGATGGCCTTACTCAAAGACGTGTTGAAGATATCAGTGAGGACATTTGTCAGTCGATAAGCACAGTCAATGAGCACCCACCCCAGAATGCTGTCAGTTTCAGCTGCTTTCCTTGGGTTTACCCGATGTAAGGTCCTCCAAACATCAGCTGGGTTGAGACAGAGCAGTTCATTGTAATGGCTGGTAGAAACTTATGTTGCTGTTGCGTTGTTCTTTTCTTCAAACTGGCTAAAATATATGCTGAGCTTTTTGAGATATTCAATGCTGTCATCACACTGAGAAGATGAGGGCCTGTAGTCTGTTATGGATTGAATTCCTTGCCACAGATGGCTGGAGTCTTTTAGGTCTGTGAAGTGACTCTGAATTTTCTGTTTATAGGCATGTTTGGCATCTCTCACACTCCTATTTAAATTCATTCTGTCTAAACTAAGGGCATCCTTATCCCCTAACTTAAAGACAGCATTGAGTGCTCTCAGAAGTTCGTACATTACACTTGTAAGCCGGGGTTACTGGTTGGCCCATATGTTGATATTCTTATTGACTGTCACATCATCCATACACTTTGATGCACATCCCATCACAGACTCTGTGTACTCACCTAGGTTAATGTGCTGGTTTACAGTGGCCACCATTTTGAATATGTCCCAAGCTGTGCTTTCAAAATAATCTTGGAGAGCTGAGACTGCTCCCTCTGGACATATCCTTAATTGTTTCTTGGATGGCTTCCCTCTGGTTAATAATCATCTATATCCTGGAACTAGCATTATAGAGAGATGATCTGAGTTTCCCAGGTGTAGGTGAGGCACTGCTTTAAATGCTAGTTTGACACTGGTAACTGGTATAGACCTTAACCAATATGTTCTCATCCCTAGTTGCAAAATCTACGCGCTGATAGTAATGTGGTAGAACTGACTTCAGATTGGCCTGATTGAAGTCTCCCACTATTATGTGAATATGGTCCGGATTCTGTTTTTGCAATTCACTGATCAGTTGGCATAATGTTGCCAGTGCTTCATTTATATTAGCACTCTTAGAAATGTATACAGCTATGACATTAGCCCCATTAAATTCCCTAGGCAAGTAGAACGGTCTACATTTTAGCAACATCAACTGTATATTTTCAGATCAGTGAGTGGAGACCATCTTGTAGATGGAACATCAGTTATTGGTGATGTAAATACAGACTCCTCCTCCCCAAGATTTTTCCCTGAGAGTCTGGAATCTGTCTACTCGTAACAATGATAATCCCTCCACATAAACTGCACTATCATTAATGCTGGAATTTAGCCATGTCTCTGGGAATATAAGTACACAACAGTTTCTCATCTTGCTTTGAGTAGTCAACTGTAGTCTTAGGTAGTCCATTTTGTTTTCTAAAGAGAAAATGTTTGCCAGTAAAATAGAAGGGAGTGCAGGCCTGTAGGGGTTAGCTTTTAATCTGTCAGTGATTTCAGCCCGGGATCCACATTTTTGTGATCTTTCACATCTCTTTCATCTTTTTCTCCTTCTGTAACTGGTAAAGTTGACTCTGCTTGCACATAGTTTTTTGAACTATGTTTGAGCATGATTCCTAATGTGTAGAGTTCTTAGTGTGTTGTAGGCCTCATAGGCCCTGCAGACAGTAACTCAGTAAGCCTTTCACAAGGAGAGCTTAATAGTCGAAGTTCTAGTACAGTATCTCTGCTATTATTTAGTTTTACATCTGTATTTTTGTCCGATCCTGTTTCTTCCTTTAATTTAGACATAAAATTAAGCATATACTGCACATTTTACTGATGATCCAGAGCAGCTTCAGCCGCACTGATTGCGGGTGACACATTTCTTCCAAGCCTCTTACAGTATCCCTGTCCATGCAGAAATTGTGGGTACTGTCTGTTGGCCTGTCAGGTGACAATAGTCAGGTGATTTCTTTACCTCCTCTGTTGGCATTCCTAGCCACTGTGTACAACAATGTAAACACTGTCTGTGAAGGTGCATCCTAACATATACTACTGTGCTGCTGCTAATGCAGTTCTTAGCATTGCTTCCCATAGATCCCCTAATGTGCTCTACATATCTTGGCATTCAAAACTGATGAGAGGCCATGCAGGGCAAGCATTTTGTATGTCTCTGAACTGGTCTACCATTTTGAGTTCCTTCATTTGCATACCCTGTGTAGCTCATTTGCATGGTATTCCACATTTACATGTCATTATGTACTCATTAAGATTTGCTGCATGCTGTGCTAGTTTGACTATTGTGCAGTCATGCAATCTTTGACATATAATCTCAGCATCTTTTGCAATACCATTAACCAAAGTATCTTGTATTGCCCACTATGCTAATCCTCCATGAAGCCCAGGCAATGTGCAAGTCATACCTCATTGATACTATTGGTTTGTTGAGAGCAAAGATAATACTGACAATTAATTTATGACATCTGACATTTATACTGGCATTCAGACTATTTTTACCTCCAAAATACCGCCTTTGACTCACTCCAAAATTACCTTGCATATTAATCTTTTTGTGAAAACAATGACTGATTTTAAAAATGCAGATGAGCACATCCATTGCATCTAAGCTGTATGTTATTCTATTGATTCTAGTAAGGCAATGGTAGATTTGTTTGAAGTGGCATTGTGGACATTGATACTGACTATTCTGCTTTGCTTATTATGCTCTGCTGATCTTGAAACAACCTCCCCCCCTTGGAGAAACATCCCTTATGTTTTTAGAGTTTTAGAGTTTTAAAAAGGAAGATAGGAATACATTCCCTCTCTCCGCAACCTAAGAACAAGTCAAACCAAATAAATAGTATAGGGTACAGTATTAAACCTATTTTTAATAATAACTCTCAAGCAACCAGATACTACAGTTATCCGGCATCTACCAATCCCCATGGGTGCTGGTTAAATGAGAGTTTACTGTATTTTAAATATAATAAATATTTCCAAGCCAAATATACAGCAAATTTCAAATATGAATGACACAGCTCTGTTTGAAGTCGTAATGTGCAAATGTAAGGAAAGGCTACTTGGTTGAGGGCATAATTCTGAATATTGTTGGTGATGCCTAACATTTTAGGTTATGCCATTAATATAAAATGTTTCCAAGAGGTCATATATGGTAAGGTATTCCAACAAACATCTGGCATACTAATGTTCCTCACCAGCAAACTTGCCCTTTTTCCTGTCATTCTATGTATGCTAATCTCACTGCCTCTTTTTTTTGTCTAAAAGAAAACATGTCTCTAAAAAGTCTGTTAACTGTTTTTTTTTTCTGTATTGTTGCTTGCAAATTATGTTCTTTTCTGCTTCCTTACAAAACCAACTGTCCATCCACTATAGTCACCAATGAATGTTGAAGTACCACTAATCATCTTTGTATACAATATTTTTCCTGCTGACACAATATCTAGGTAATGGGCAGTTTCTGACACAAATTACATGCACTGGCATTCATTAAAATAAAATTTCAGGTAATCGTGCTCGTTTGATTTCTTTCAAAAACTTCCTTTTGTAATTCTCCTTAGTCTTTCTTCTCAGCTTCTGAAATCAGTCTGTCTTTAATCATGATTATTTGATATTTACTTGCCAGTTGGCTTATTATTTCTATCAGTGTTTAAATTAAATATATGACAAAAACATCGCCCTCCATACCACCTTACTTATGTATGCTACCTGTAACCCAACTGCCAGTGCTAACCATAGCATTGAGTAAAACAGATGTTCATCATGTTTCACTGTTGCAGTCATTACATTTGGGTAATCTGCTGGCAGGTTGCCCTCAGTCAGCCTGATTAACAAAGTCTTGGGTCTTGCGTCAGTTGCTGTCTCTTATTCCATGACATCAGGTCATCAGAGGTATAAAACATGCAGCCAATGCCATTACATCAGTCTTTCTTGCTGCGCGGTGCCCGAAGCAGAAGCAGTTCGCAAGTGCCGGTCAGCCGACTCCTGAAATTTTCATTTTTGAGTTTCAGAACCGAAGTCTTCAACTAAATGCTAAGTACCCCATTGGGGAAACTTTTTCTTGCTCTTTACCGATGTCAGAAAAGTTAATAATTGTATTACTTGTGGGAAGCAAATATCTCATAAGGACTTTCATCTGTACTGTTTCCTTGCCTAGGCCCTGACCACGATGTACCTTGCTGCCGGTTTTGTGCTTTATTTAATCAGCACACTATCCGTCGTCGGTATATTTTTGCTTCAAAATATTTTGGTTCTCAGTTTAATTATCCAGAAATGATGTTGGTTAGCCATCCGACTACCGGAATACCGAAAAAATGCAAAGATAAAGACAGAGACAGTCAGATGAGGTACAAAACTGCCGACGATGCTTCTAAGCCACTCACCAGTTCACCGGTACACAGTGAGGCATTCACACCTCTGCTACCCGCTACTTCTGATTTGCAGGCCTCTACTGAGACCCATTCAGAGTCCGGTATGCTGCGAGATACTTCACATATGGAACCCACGGATGTCTCTACCTTGGATGGGTCTGGAGCCACTGAGCAGGCACTGGCTTCTGAGGGTGTATTCAGGCCTATAGACTTGCATATTAAACTGACTCCAACTTCAGTGCTAAGGCCTAAATCTCGATCCATGTCTAAAAAAACAATGCCTAGGCCACATGTTCAGGTCCTTTGCCTAAAAAACAAATGATCAAAATGGCTGAAGATTTAATTACTCTGATCGGGGGTAGTCAACCCCCCCCCTCCAAGAGGCCTAGAATTTAATTTGACTATGAATCTTCTGAACAGGACTCTGTTTCTTCTGACTCTTCTAATGATATGGAATTGTCCATACCTACTTATGAGGACTCTGATGCAGAGGATTTCATTCCCTCTGCTTCTCCGCCTGAGGATTTCTCTTTTGGGGAAACTTTACATACCTTTGCATTTCCACTGGGAAAGTCAGGATTTCTCTGAATCCAAAAAGAGGCTTAGGGATTTCCTTCTTCTTCCTCAGCATAGGCCTTTGGCTATACCTCCTGTATTAGATATTGTTGATGATGTGTTTTCAGAATCCAGTATGGCCCCCTGATTCCTTGCCTCCAGCCGCTAGCAAACCAGACAGGTACTACAGGGTTCCTGACTCCCACAAATTCCTTTTCAAGAATCCTGTTGCAGACCCTGAAACTATTTATCAGGGGCCCAAGGGCATTAAGGCTTCTACTGCTAAAAATCCTACCCCTTCTGACAGAGACTCCAGGGCGCTGGATAGATGTGGTAAAAAGGTTTATACTTCTGCAATCTTACCAATCAGGGCTTTAAACTGTCAATTTCCTATGCTAAAATATCAACACCATATCATGGGACTGCTTAAACAGAAAATAATGTTGATTTCTGGCTGTGTGGAGAATAAAGATTTGCAGGATTTATTGCATTCAGCTGAACAAGTTGGCAAACATATTTTGCAATGTGGTTTTGATTCTTTAGAGGCCTCTTGTAGGGCTGCTGTTACTGGGTCTGTGCTTAGAAGGCATGCTTGGCTTAAGGAGCAGTCTCTGCCTGATCATGTTAAAGCAAAACTTTTGGATGCTCCTTTGCAGCAGGACCGACTATTTGGCAATAAGGCTGAAGAAGTTCTAAAAAAGATGGAAGATTAAGCTAAATCTATGCAAACTGTGAAAGATTTCTTACAAGCACAACCTCCTAGATTTAGTAGGCATTGGCCTACTAAGAACTGGTCCTTTCCAGCTCCTTCCAGGGCCACTATGGCCAAACCCAGACATTCCAAAAGCACCAGGTTTTAGTCCCAAGGGACTTTCAGAACTAAGCAATGGGGTGCTTCTACTTCCAAATCTGGAAACAACAAGGCACCACCCTATGGTAAACAGTCTCAATGACTTCCCTTTGACATTACCAAGCACTTACAACTTAGCCGCCCCTTTGTGGGGAAAACTGGCTCTTCATTCAAGAAACTGGCAAGTTATAACCCAGGACAAATGGGTTTTAAATATAATGTCCCACGGATACAGATTTCATTTCCACACACTGCCAACTCCAAACGGGTGGCCAGACCTGCCCCAAATCAGTGGGCAGAGGCTCAGAAACAAGTTCTTTCCATCCTAAACATAGGGGCTATTCAGCTAGTACCAGAAGAGGAAAAGGGACAAGGATTCTATTCCAGACTTTTCCTGGTACCCAGAAAAGACAAATCATGGCGACCAATTCTGGACATGTCTACTATAAACACCTTTCTGGACATTCCAAAATTCAAGATGATAACTCTTCACTAGTTACTTCCTATGCTAGGCAAAGATGCCTGGTTGGCAACTCTCGACTTAAAAGAGGCTTACCTGCATATCCCAATCAGAGAATCTTGCCGAAGATTCCTACACTTCAAAGCAGGCTGCATGCATTTTCAGTTCTCTGCACTGCCCTTTGGCTTGTCTACTGCGCCCAGGGTATTCACAAAGTGCCTGGCTCCAGTAATTGCATTTTGCAGGCAAAGAAATATTCAAATATATCCATACCTGGATGATTGTCTAATTCAGACAGAAAACCAGGCCATTCTTCTAAAACATCTGGCATTTGTAAAAAGAGTTCTAACCTGTCTAGAGTACACCAAAAACGAAAAGAAATCTCAACTGGTACCCTTTCAAAAGATTACATTCCTGGGTGCAAGCTTGAATACAACTGCCCAAATGGCTTTCCTTATGCCAGAAAAGCAAATTCATTTGGTGACTTACTTCAAACAGGTGGCCACAAAAACCCTGCTATCTGCAAGGCAAATACTGCAAGCCTTGGGGTTCATGGCCTCCTGCATTCTTCTAATTCCATATGCAAGGCTGCATATGAGAAAACTTCAGTGGTACTTAAAAAGTTTATGGAGTCACATTGTCACAGCCCGGAAACAATGATTCCTATCATACCTTGCCTGCGCCTAGAGTTCCTATGGTGGGCAGAGGCCTGCCACCAAAACAAGGGACTGCCATTCACACCACCCTCTGCTGCCCAAACTCTAACTACAGATGCATCAGACTATAAATGGGGGGCTCATCTAGCAGGGAAGTGCATTCAGGGTAAATGGAGCCCAAATCAAATGCACCTTCATATCAATCAAAAAGAAATGCTAGCTGTACAGAATGCCCTGACAGCCTTCAAGGACTATCTTCATCCAGGACAATTACTGATAAAGATGGACAACATCATGGTTATGTGGTACATAAAAAAGCAAGGGGGTACACATTCCTACCCCTCTGAAGACTAGCCATGGCATTGTGGAACACGGCCTTGAGCTACCAAGTACAACTACAAGCTCAATTCCTGCCAGGAAAGCAGAATGTTCTGGCAGACAAACCAAGCAGAAATCTCACTGACCCTCATGAATGGAAAATGAACCATGGATTTTCAACATGTTGACAAGCAAATGGGGGAGCCCAGACATAGATCTTTTTGCCTCACCCCAGAACTACCAGTTGGACAAATTTTGCACAAGAACTCATCACAAAAAAGCCTGGAAAGTGGATGCTTTGTCCTTCAGCTGGAAAAACCTATTAGTCTATGCCTTTCCTCCTCTGCCTTTGCTCTCCAAAGTTCTACTAAAAGTCAAGCAGAACAAACCAGAAATGATTTTGATTGCTTCAGACTGGCCTCGCCAACACTGGCATCCACTCCTGTGCAGTGTGCCACACATTTCTCCATGGCACCTGCCTCAGACACCTTCCTTACTGTCTCAGCAGGAAAAACAAATTCTGCACCCTCAGCTCCAAACATTGAATCTTGCAGCTTGGCTAATCACTTAAATTCCCCCTTAGCATCCCCCAGCAAACCTGTGATGGATGTCATTTTGAAGGTGAGAAGACCTAGTACTAGAAAAACTTATGCTGACAAATGGAAAATATTCTGTGCCTGGAATCAATCTCAAGGGATGAGCACAGCAGTGCCCAATTTACCTCAGATTTTGCAATACTTAACTGAGATGCTTCACAAGAGCCTGTCTTTTTCTTCTATAAAAATCCATGCCTCAGCCATTTCAGCTCATTACAACACAGACCCCCCCCTTTCTCTCATCCTCTTCTGAAACAGTATCTCAGAGGGGCCAAAAACTTAAGACCACCAAGGAGAGTTCCAACCCCTGCCTGGGACCTTAACTTTGTATTGGAGAAACTCACTCTACCTCCTTTCGAGCCAGCTGCAACTGCAGACTTAAAATTTCTTTCCTGGAAAACAGCCTTCCTTTTAGCAATCACTTCAGCTAGAAGGATATCTGAATTACAGGCCCTTATGGCAGTGGAGCCTTTCATTATCTTTCATGCAAACAGGGTGTTACTCAGGACCAATCCATCATTTATGCCCAAGGTGGTATCCAATGTGGCTCTTAATCAGTCCATTAATTTGCCAGCTTTCTTTCCCAATCTACAGAACAAGGGAGAGCGGATTCTGCATTCATTCATTCATTGGATGTACACAGACAACTTAGATTCTTTTTTTTTTTCAATAATTTTTATTTGTTATTTTCATTAATCTAAAATAACATACATAGTAGCACGTAGAGTGTGAGTTTGTCTAAAAATTTTATTGGGTATGTTTAATTGATTAGTCATGAATATATAAAGTAATCTGGGTAATACATTAATTTTGACTATTGAGACTTTTGCTAGAAAAGGTAGTTTAAGGTTTTTCCATCTGTTAAGATCTAAAATAATATTTTGCCATTTTTGAGTTATATTATTTAAGTAAAAATCTTTATTGTTTGTTGAGAAAGTGATGCCTAAGTAGTTGATTATCTCTTTTGTTTTTATTTTTTCTATTAGGGGTAGGAGCGAGAATGGTTTTGGGGTTTTTAATGGGAATATGTTGTTTTTTTTAAGATTAAATTTGTAGTTTGATATCTTTGAGAAGTGATCTATAGTCAATAGTATTTTATTAACATCTGAGATTGGTGTGGTACAATAAATATTTAAATTATCTGCAAAGGCTGAGAGGTAGATTTTGGTGTTAAATAGTATTGGGGGTTATAGTAAAAATTTTGTTTTATATTTAAGAAGAGTGGTTCAAGATATAAGTTAAAAAGTATAGGAGATAGAGGGCATCCTTGGCGGGTTCCATTTTTAATTGAAATTGTGTGAGACCAAGTTTTATTACTATATAACGATGTATAAGGCTTGTTGTATATAATTTGCAGGATCTGGATACATTTTTGAGGAATATTGAAATAGGGTAATGTTTGAAATAGAAAATCAATATTTACTTTATCAAAGGCTTTATTATCGTCAATAATTAGAGCATATATATTCAGGTTATAATGATTAGCCTGGGATATTAGAGTATTAAGAGTTAATGTATTATCACTCGTTTGTCTGAGTGTTGTGAAACCAGATTGTTCGGGGGAGATAATTTTATCTAGTAGTTTTTTCAGTCTATTTGCAAGTATGGATGTTAGTATGTTGGTGTCAATGTTTAATAGTGAGATGGGTGTATAGTTATCTTGGTTCTTTGGGTCAGCTTGATCTTTGAGTATAAAAATAGTTTTAGATGCATTAAAGTGTGGGTCATTAATTGTATTGTTTATTATATAGTTCAGTATGTGGACTAGTATTTGAGCTAATATAGGGGAGTAGGTTTTGTAGAATTCAACTGTGATACCGTCTGGGCCTGGGGCTTTGTGTGATTTCATTTGGTGGATAGTTGTGGTTATTTCACTAATAGAGATAGGTTCAGTTAACATTTCTTGCTGTCTTGAATCTAGCTTTTGGAAATCAAGCTTTTGAAGGAAACTTGTTCTTTCTTCTTTAGAGGCTATTGATGTCTGATCTCCATAGGTCTGTGAATATATTTGCTCGAAAATTTTATTAATATCATCAGTATTCGTGTAGTGGATATTTTCATAGAATATTTCGGAAATTTGGGAGGGGGGTTTGGTTTGGGTTATGATTCTGGCCAAAGCTCTTGATGGTATTTGGATTTTGTTAGCATAGTTAGCTAGCATTTTGGTTTCATAAAAGGATAGTTTGCTGTTATATAATAGGTATAGATCTTTTTGAAGTTTCAGGATTTCAGATTCAGTTTGTGTATTATAATTTGTTAATAGGTCATTCTCAAGCTTTTGAATTTTGGCTTCTAAGTCTTGTTCTTCTTTAAGCTGAACTTTTTTATAGTAGGATGCTTTTTTAATTAGTATTCCCCTAATTTGGGCTTTAGTTGCTGCCCATTCGATATCCACAGGTAATTGGGAGTTAGGAATGTTGGATAAAGTTGATTTGAGTAAGGTTTGAATATCGTTTATTATTTCCTTTTTAGTTAGAAGGTTGGGGTTCAAAGACCAATTGTAACTTTTTTTCATTGTGTTATTCATTGTGATTCCATTGAGGTTTAAAGTAATTTTGGAGTGGTCCGAGAGGTATCTAGTGTGTATGGTCATTTTCAGGGCTAGATTAATAAATGAGTCTGAAATTAGAAAAAAATCTATTCTCAACCACATTTTGTGGCACTGGGAGTAAAATGTGAATCTGTTGGATTTATTTAGACTATCTCCATACTTAAAGGGGTCATATAACTTGTAATCTTGAATAAGTTCTCTTAGTGCTAGGTGGACTTGCTTATTATGTATTGAATTTGTACTTGTTTTGTCTTTTTCAGGATTTAGATATGAGTTCCAGTCTCCACCTAGAATCATGTAATAATCTTGGAATTTATTTAAAATAGGGTATAGTGATGCGAGAAACATGTATTGGTTTTTGCAGGGGGCGTAAACATTAAGGATAATAATAGGTTTAGGATGATTTGGAGTTAGAATAGTTATATAGCACCATTTTCCTCTTTGTCCACATTGGTTTCCAAAATTTTATCTTGGAACTGGTTTTTAATTATTATTATAGCTACCCCTGCACTATTAGATTTGCCTTCAGAAGCTATGATATCTCTAATCCATTTTTTTCTTTAATTTCTGACCATTGTTCAAGTGATAAATGGGTTTCTTGGATCAGTATGAAGTTTGAGTTTGCTTTTAGGCTAAGGTGAAGGAAACGTTTTCTTTTCTTCTTATTCTGGAGCCCCATGATATTCCATGAGTCAAATTCCCACATTTATGTAGTTAGGATGTTTGTACAATAAATCTTGAGTGAATGCTTGTGATAATGATTTCTGTTCAAGTACTGATAAAATAGAATTAAGAAAGCATCTTTTTATTCCCGTCCCTCCCCAGTGCTTAACCACCATCCCCTTGGACCAGGAATAACGCAGGGAGTAAATTGATATTAATTTTATGGATCTGTGGTATAGTATAGTGTTTATGAGGTGGGTTATCATATTTAGGTAAGTAATAAAAATTAGTATCCCTGCCAGTGTTTTTTCTTTATAGACAAAGCTTAGCAAACTAATTCCCTAAAAAGCACCATTAAAGTATCCCTACTCTCCTCACTAGTTTTGTATCTATCTAATGAGGTATTTAAAGTGAGTATACTATGTGATTATCAGTAATTGAGGGGTGTAATATGAAGAGTTCTTAGTAGAGCCATTATATTAGGTAAAGGTCCATTAGAGCAGGGTTTTTTTTTTAGTATAACTGTACAAATACGTGTTAGTATAATCTAAAAATCCACTAAAAGGTATTGGTATAACTATTAGTTATGCTGTTTTAACTATTTTCACTAGTCTTAAAGTGTTATAAACAAAAAACAAAATTTTTATATGTTCTCTTTTATTATCTGATCTTCTTTGCCTCCTTTCCCTTGCTGTTATTTCTTTTCTTTTCATGCTATGAATAAGACTATGCCTATTAAACATTTATAAAGGGCAACCCATGAAATATCATGAGAATAACATGTCATCCTTCAAGGTGTCATCTGTTTTTATAAAAGTTTGGCTTTAAAGCAAGATTGGCAGGGAGAAAAAAGTTCATTAAGGTAACTAGCAATGTTATTCTAAGTGTAAGGCTCAGTGACTGTCTTGATCACTGTCTGTAAGTTTTTTGCTGTGAAGGTGAAAGAGAAGAGCTGTTACAACATAAATAACATCATTAGAACATTTATGTTTCAGAAGCTATGATGATTTTGAACAAATATATGTTTATATTTAAATTTCTCTCGTAAATCAGCTTTACATTCACTGTGTTTACTTCCGGTAACACAAAGTAGATTATATCTGCATTCTGTGAAGCAAGTGGTGGTAACCAATCAGTGTATCAGAATTCAGGCCATCAGTTGCACAATGGTTCCACCCCCCCCCAGACGTGTTCTCATTATGAAAGTATCGCATTTAGAGTTCAAAGCAAAACAGAGAAGGCTTAAACTTATAAAAGCAGACACATAGCATTCTGCCAGTTTACTAAGCTTCACTGTTTGGAACTGAAGCTTTCAATTAACAATTTGGTATCTGTACATATACACTTAATTAAGAAGTTTTTTCCCCTCGGGAATTTTACATTTATACTTTACAATGGCTGTGAAATTATTTAATTTGGCAACCGGTCTAGAATTTATTATGGCAGAATGTTCCAATCATGTGTTTCATGAGAGCATTTGAACTACAACACAAGTAATAAGGTCCATGACATCATAGTTAAGACTATAGCACTGATCCAAGCCAAAACAGTCCTATATTCATCCTCTTTCTTATTTATTTTAATACTATCGAGCCTGTCCCCATTTGGACAAAGGCAGTGAAGGATTTATAAGCACACTTCAGCATATGTTGAAACTAACTGCAGACCACTTATAACAAACAAAGCATATAATCATAGATATATCAAATGCATACAGAACTAATTTACCATGTGATTAACTGCTGTGGGAGCAATTTCAGGTATTTTGTCTCTGTTATCATAGACTCTGAGATCTTCACAGGTAGTTTTCACAATAAGATTAACAAGGAATACTATGGATGAGTATATTGTCGGAAATCTACAGTTAGTGGGTGACAGGATTGCATAACCAGGGAATAATTGTAATGATGGTTCTTTAATAATAGCGATCCTGTCTCCGCACGAACAAGGACATAGTAATAGATGTAAAAATGTGGATGGTGTATAAGTGAATGAACGGTGTTTGCATGAAAGCATATTGTGTGCATGTGCGAAAGCAGCCGATACTGATCATGAATAAATGAGAGAGAGAGTGGGTGTATATATTGAAGGAAAGGGTGAGCAGTGTAGGAGAAAATGAACGGTGCTTGCTTGAAAGGATTTTATATGTGTGTGTGGATGCAGAAGAGACTGTGTACGGATGTATGATAGAGAGTAGGTGTATGCCTTGAAGAAGAGGGTGAACAGTGAATAGGAGAATGCATGGCGCATGTATGAAAGTCTGTATACATGTATGAATGTAGCAAAGGCTATGTACGAATGTATAAGAGAAAGTGGATGTATGTATTGAAGGAGAGAGTGAGTGGGGTATGAGAGAATGAACGGTGTTTGCATGACCTACTTTGGTCACTGAGTTAGAATAGGGACTATGTCTTGCCATTTTATTGGGTTTGTAGACTAAAATGTTACTTGAGGTATTAATTGTTTTTGTAAGGTCTAAGATTGTCGTGAGATGCACTCTAGAAAACAAAGAATAGTAGCAAATCTTTTTCTGACATTGGCAAATTTAAAATAAAGGTACCAGAGTTCCTGAAAGTAAACAACTAGTATGAGTCTAGCAAACGGGCAACTTCTTCTGAATTGTTTGAACATTAGTGTCCATTTTGTCCCTGCAGCAAAAGCCTTTTGTGTTATCAGAGAGCTATTATTGAAGAAGTGGATTTAGGTCTAGGTGATTATGTGTTTTCTGGACAGACACACAAACATATATACACACACGCACACACACATACGCACTCATGTCCACACGCGTGTATAGGTAATCACTGATCTATGCTATCCTCTCATTCCTCCCTTTTCCACTTATTCTGCTTTCCTACAGAACTGTCTGAGTCTATCTGCTATATATATCTATCTACGCTCTACTTCGATGTACAGTCTATCTGGAATTGGAACTAGATAAGTGATAAATCATTAGCTGTATTCAGAACTGTCCATAAAGCTCTGCTTGGCGTCCCTCTCTCTTCCTTCCCCCTTCTATGAAAATGCTGCAGTTACATTAGCATAATCATTCTTGTCGAGGCTGTCTTTGAGTTAGAGGAGGCTCAGAAATGGCAATGGCTTTGCTACAGTCTATAGATAGTATTCGTGTTCTCTTTCTAATTTAAATATTGTAAAACTTTACTTTTACTAAGAAAGGCAATGAGCCTTTGTTTCACAGGATAGTTTAGCTGTAAAATATTCAACCTATTTGTAATGTTTTAATCCATAAGTTATACTTGATATTATGAGCTGGCAGATTTTCTGCTGTGGTATTGGTTAATACATGAGGTACATTGATGTAATACAATGCTAGCAGCACTAGTATAAAGATAGCATTTCCCAGGGAAATGTCGATCCTTCCATTCCACTGATGGGCTTAGGCAATGTCTACTTGGGAAAAATGAAATGGTCAGAAATGCTCTATTATCAGTGTATATGTAGTATGTAGATAATGGTAGTAAGTTAATAATATATTATACAACAAACAAACGTGCAGTCTGCATTGCGAAACTTACTGTAGTGGATAGGGTTGGCATGAGTGTGTGTATGTACTGTCTTCTTAGTAATTTTAAACAGGCTGTTCAGTTCCATTTTACTTTATTGTAAGACGGTTTTTTTTTTCCTCGTTTGTATTTGGCAGTCTGAACACTTGTCGCTCGTTTCCTGGTAGTTTGATTGAGCGTAGGGGGATGATCAAACCTGTTGGATATCCCAGAAGTGTCACACTTTTACAAGAATTGGTGTAGTGCATGGAGGGATGTTTTTGGTTCCTGTCGTGGGAAAATGAAAAGGAGTAGGCATGTCCAATTGTTCTCGATCAACCTCATGGTGGTTTTTCTGATATATCAGAACTACCAGGTTGTTGGCAAAGGCCTACAAAGGCCCAACAGTACAGGGGAAAGCAGAAAGTCGTCTTGAAAGGCGATCGATCGTTCATCCAACACTCATGCAGGACCCCGGTGAGTATATTTATCGATCTATTGTTGGGATTTTCTTAAATACAGTCAGAAAAGTTTTTTTAGCTTCATTTTGGTTAGCAATCATATACTTAATTCCTTCTGAGTGAAAAATTAGTGTATTAGGGTATTTCATTTGAAATTGTATTTTTCTTTCAATTAGGAACTTACAATAAGGAGAGAGAAGCTGTCTTGCTTGTCTTATTTGGAGGGGGAGATCTTGAGTTAATGATATTGTATTATTATTCCAGTTAACACTTCCTCCATTTTTTTTATAGTTAGCAGGATTGTATTGATGTCTTGGAAGTTTAATAGCTTTGCATGGAAAGGTCTGGGTTTGTAGGTTCCTTGGTTTTCTCTTAGAGCTCTGTGTGCTCTTTCTATTATTATTTGTTTAACTGTTCCAGGTTCTTTGAGCAGTATGTTGAAAATTTGCATTATAGAGGGAATCAGATCATTGTGGTTTACAGATTCTGGGATGCCTCTCATGATGATATTATTCCTTCTGGATCTTGCTTCCAGGTCCGTG
>NC_056735.1:447048448-447113448 GCF_019279795.1 Protopterus annectens | reverse complement strand
ATATATATATATATATATATATTTATATGTATATATATCATTATTTATACATACCCACACGGTATTATATTTTATATATAGAGAGAGACAGACAGTAAGATAGACACACACATACATGCATCATTCTTTGCACAAATCTTTGGGTTGCAAATAATCAAAAAATGTTTTCAAAAAACTGATTTTGCAGAACTTGATTTCACCTTTTTTATGGGTCCTACAAGGGAGACAAGTCCCATCTTCTTTGAATGGTTCAATGATGGCTAGTGTTTACTGAGCTGAATTTCACTTAAATATTTTCTGATGAGTTACAATCCTAAGAAATGGGGCTCAGTTATCACAAATGAAACCATATCTACATAACCCCCCCCACACACACACACACATGGATATATAAGTCTATCTATCTAACTATATATATATATATATATATATATATATATATATATATATATATATATATATCCACCGAACACAGTTTAACGAAAGCACTTTCTTCGAAAAAGCACTTTCATTAAAGTGTGTTAATAAAAAAACAAAGAAACACTACATTGACTTTTTGCACCCCCCCCCCCACCTACTTTAATATTCTCCCTCTGAGATTGCACTACAGTGGGGAAAAGGGAATTTTCCCTTATCCGCATCATAGTTTGGCCTTGGCAACAGGCATACTTACACGAAAATGCTTCTTCAGTGAAAAGCACTTTCACGTAAGTATGCTCGCCCTTATTGGATTCAGATGTTTGATCTTTCAATCAAATGTCCTAGATCCATGTATATATATATATATATATATATATATATATATATATATATATATTTATACATTTATATAGATAGATATGTAGTATAGGTATTTTGGAAGCCTGTTTTCACTAAGTGGGAGGAAAATATTTGCTGACACAAAATGCAGGCAGGCATGAGGAAGCAAGTAAAATTAGTGAATGAAAGTCAGGAGTGCAATCTCTGAAGCTGTAAGGCAGAAATGTTACCTATATAGTCACCATACTGCTCAAGCCATTAAAACAGCTAATATCCATTGTTATACTTAAAAGCTGTCACCTTTGCTGTGACCAGAAGAATTGTTTTATGTTTCTGATAATTCAGGTCTGTGATGTCATTCTAAACTTCCACTCCTAGAACAAAGATAATAGTAAATGTGGAAGCACACTGTGGAAAACATGGAACAGGAACCTGCACTGCAGTTTCAGGCTTGAAGATAGAAATATGCCACTACCATGTGTGAAATGTGCTATGTAAATGCTTATCTTTACTGATGGTGACCGAGGAGCTGTACTCACTCTGTTACATCACAGCTCAAGTAAGTGTTCTTATTACAAAATTACCTGAACTTCAGACTAACAACAGTTGTATAGTGATGGTACTTATTTTTTCTGTAACTGGGTTTGCAATGATAGGTTCTCACAAGTTTTTGTGAGTATCACTGCATTCTTGACAAAAGCAGTGACTCGTCAAGAAACACTTCAATTTAACAGTTCACAGTTCATGTTAAATCAATGCTACAGTTTTTTGATATGTAGATGGGAATATTTATAAAACGTATTAAGATTTTGCTAAGAATTAGGAAAATAAAATGCTTGTATGATTCAGACAACAACAAGGAAAGTAGACACCCCATAAAATTAACTATTTAATGACGTCCACCTCTGTCTATCCTACTTGGGAATAATTTTTCTCAGACCAGTTAAGAAGTTTTCTTTGACTATGGAATATAGGCAATTATTTGAATCCTAACATGGAGTCCAAAGGCTGTACAGCAGATAAAGTCATATATTGTCTTCATAAATCTGTTTAGATGACTTTACACAATGCTCTACTCACAAGATATGTGTCTGAACCATTTATGAATTCCTCACAAATACTTGTGGATGTATCTTCCATGCCACTCTGTACTTCCATCATACTTCCCTGTTACTGGAGTTTTTGTTGCTGCAATTATTTAAAATGTGCCTATTCAGTAGGTAAATAGAACAAAAAACTAAAATAAGCTGCACCCTTCCATATCTTTACAACATATTCAGATTTTTTCTACTGTATTTACTTAATTTGTTTATCCACCGTTATGCATTGTACATAAAAAGACACCTTTATATACATAATCGCATAACTTATAGCTTACTAATTCATGGCTTACTACTACAGCTATTATTCTTTCCATTTATATCATCTGAAATCCATAAATCCATATTAAATTAGTTATCAAAGACCTCTAACAAAAAAGTGCTTATTGTACTTTAGTTAGGTTAAAATGAAAAGTCCAGATGAGCTCATACAAGTACATAACTGTACTATTGTTCAGCAAGATTACAGAACAAATACTTAGGTTCGTAGATTTATAGGTAATTACTAAGCTATTGACCCCATAAGGATCTTCAGAAGCCTAGTCATGGATTTCCGTGATGTTTATTAGTCCTAGTATTTTAAATACAATGAATTCAGTACCATTTGCATTATAAGTATGAATAATCCAGGGCCAAGCAAATATGTACATGTTACTCATATTCATAAATGACAAGGGTGCTAAACCAGGAGTAAACTTGCAGTTTCCTATCCATTTGTTCAAGTTACACCTGAAAGGAGTAAGAGATGTAATTTATTTTATGTGGAATGGAAAGCAATTCCAGGAAAGGGGTATTCTCTGTATGTATCCCTCCAGCATATTCTGTTTCATTTGTAGAAGAGATTAAGATCTCTTGACTGGGTGTTTCTGTCACTACTGGACTTACGGATGTGCAGCAGGTCTGAAAGAATGGGGTCTGGACAGGCTTTGCAAGTGAGGCAGATATCATCCCTCGGTAGCCTGTAAGATACTAAGAATAGACTTAGTGTTTGGATAGATACATAATGAAGGGGACATTGTACTCAAAGACTGGAAAACTAAGTGAAGAATGCAGTGATATGATCACTTCCCTGGACCTGGGTGTCATACCCTTACTAATAAGCTGAGTAATGAAGAAGGACTTACTTGCAGTAGTAGATACATGGTGATGATGTGAGTGCTTATTATTTATATGGGTTCCAAGGTCCTTCACTACTCGGTTAACTTACAGGGATATGTTGTTGATGTGACAGTTGCATGTGTTGTCATGCTTTCCAGAGGACACTATTATACATTTTTTGGCATATAGTTTTAAGCCATGGTTCTGATACCAGCTGTTTGTTTTGAAAAATGTCTTCTGGGATACCTTGGTGTCTTCTGCAGGATGTATGATGGCACCAAGTTGATAGTCATCTGCAAACTTGGGTAGCCATAAGTCCTTAATGTTAGCTTTGACATCTAAGAAGTAAATGCTAAAGAGGAGTGGCCCAAGGACCAGACCATGAGGTATACCACTAGTGATTGTTTTTTATGTGGAGATAGATGTACCAAGCCTAATTTCCTGGGTTCTGTCTGTAAGCCAGTTTACTGTCCAGTGAGATATGTATGAATGTACCTTCAACTGGGTGAGCTTATCAAATATATCTGATTGTGGAATGTTGCCAAATACCTTTACAAGGTCTAGAAATGCAGTGTGTACAGATTTGCCTTCATTCATTGCTTCAGCAACATTCTCAAAGAAGTTGACAAGCTTAAGCAAGCAAAATCTGCCCTTGATTAAGCCAAACTGGCTCAAGTCAAGAGTTTGTAGGTTACCTATGTCCATATTTATTAATTCATAATCATCCTTTCAATAGCTTTTCAGCTGAGGCTGGTCTGACTTATCTGTCTGCATGTACCCAAATCATTTGACTCCCCACCATTTCACAAGGGGGTTGCAGTCCTTCACTTTTCTTGCACAAACCTTGTTTGAAGGCTGATATTAAATAGCCTCTGTAGAGGATTTGACATGTCCTGTTTCAGGCAGACCAGTAGGCATCCTGATATATTACCTGACCACTACTGACCACATAGAAGCAGTATTCTTGGGCTTACATAGTTCTTTGAAGACTTGTTGCAGAGGAGACATGGAGGGGGATGTTTGGATGATGGCAACAGTTGTGTGTGTGGGGGTGGTAGAGATGTGTACAGTTAGACCTAAATATATTCACTAGTTGATTGGCTATGTCAACATGGTCAGAGTATGTGATATCAGTTACTATTAGCTATTTGCAGTTCTGTGCATTGTTTTTGAAGTTTCTAACATTGTTAAAGGAAGCTTTACGATTGTTTTTTTTTTTTTGTCTGGGTAACTTTTCTTTACCTTGTATCTTGCTTTAGTTGATTTGATTAGGGACCAGAGTTTCATATTAAATTTAATAAGAGTGTACTTGGCATTTGAAGAGTTTCATTTATTTTACATGCAATGAGTTATTTTCCTTTTACTGTACAGCCTGTTTATATTTTGCATCTCCCCATAGGTATTTTTTTTTAATTTAGCATTATGTTTACTTCAGAGGAGTACAGTTACATATATGCAGCTATTTACACATACATAGAAATAGTCAGTGAAGATTTTTGCATTTGCAGATGGGTCATCAATGTGGAAGGGAAGGCTGGATTTAGCCAAGTCATCACTCAATTTTAGAAGATTAGCTTTAGCATAATATTTGAATAGAGTTACATAAGGATTCTTTCTGCTTTGTTTATGGTGAAAGTGACTGACTTATGGTCTGATTCGAATAAGGAGGTGGTTGCAACCTGTAGAAAAGAAAGCTGTCCCATATTGGTGATAAACATGTCCAAGATTTTGCCTGCTGTGGTTGTGGTGTGGAATAGCTGGTCTTGTGAGTTGGTATGTATGAAACCCAGAGATCTCTGGGCATACACATTTGGAGATACCATTGATGAAAGGTCAGTAGAAGTCCACTAGGCAAAGGTTTGGCTTAAAGATTAGCTACTCCATACTAGTTAGGTAGGAGGTATGGGCTAAGTTGAGCATAGAAGGGGTCCTAGAGTTAGCAACAATGTGATCTGGGGTCTTGTTAGTCATACACTGGACATGGAGGAGTACCAAGTCATTACCTTGTCTAATGTGTCTGAAGGTGAAATTTTGTTTTGAGAATATAGAGAACTGCCACCTTTAGTGCATTCATCTTTTTTTTTTTAATTTCTCCAAGTCTTTTGAGTTTCTCATAGCATGACAGGAATGCACTCCCTTCCTAAGTCAAAGTATGATTAAATTCAAGAAATTAATATTGTTTCAATCTTTGATGTTAGCCAGAAGTGCCCAGTATTGACTCCATCTGCAATTCATATGGGGGTACATGTATCAATAACACATCTAAGTATGATTGTAAATTCTTGTTTATAAGACCCATTGCTCCTACTACTATAGGAACTGTCTCGGTATCCTTCTTCCTCTTTGCTCTCATTTCTGCCTGTAAATCCTGATATTTTATGACTTTCTGTCTAAGACACTGTTGTCACTAGGTATAAAAATTTCAATGGTCAATGCTACTTTTGTCTTCTTTTCGTGGTATATCTGATTTTCCTCACAGCTGTTTTTTGAACTGTTGGTAATGGTTGACCCCCTGTGAGATAAACTTCCTTATTTTCTCTAATGCTTCATGGCTCATGTTTCCAGGGTTTATCAGCTACTTCAGTAGTATAATGTTTTCACAATCCCCAATGCAACAGTCGTGCCACATTATTATGGCTTTCAGTATACAGTCCTTCTGCCATTGATATATCACAACCAGTAAGAAGATACGTGACTGTTTCCAATTCTGTTTTACAAAACCTGCATTTATCTGTTTCACCCATGTTTAATGGACTTTGTAAACCAATGTGTATGTAGTCAACTATCCTGGGCTGCCAATATTAACCTTGAATCTTTGGTTTAAATTTACCTCTCCTTAACCATTCCTGAGTTCAATCCAGATCAACATGAGATTGTTCCAAGAGGTTTCTCTACTTGCAGCTATATTTATACATTTTCCAAATTTCTCACCTTCTCATCTTATCCTTCACCTTATATTCTTTCTTTTGTTTTTTTGTTTTTTTGGCACATTGAGTTGCTGCCTGATTTTTATCTACTTCTGGTTTGATTTCCATTCCAACTTGATGCTGATATGCCTCAGCTAAACTAAGCATGGAAGTCATCTTAGCCTTATTCTCCTCATGTTTCAAAATTTTCACTATGTTTGGGTCTTGTGAGGTCAGCAGTTATGTATGCAGGCCCATGATTGCAGATCTGTACATGTAATCAACTTCTTCCCCTGTCCCCCCTTCAATAAACCAGAACATCCCCAGCAACTGACCCCTCCCCTCATCACCAGGGAGCAGATCCTTAATGCCCTCTCAAAGGCAAAAAAATGGAGTCTTCATGGGACCCGATAACATCTCTTGCTGTATCCATTCCTACATGAACTCAGGCATGAGCTCTCAGCTCCATTAGACACCATATTCAACCAAAGCCTAAGCACTGGCTTCATCCCAGCTGAATGGAGGACAGCCACTTGCACCCTCTACATAACGGTGGAGCCATCAGCCTAACTAGCCTGATCTGCAAGGCCATGGAATGCATTATCATGGACCTTATAAACAAGGACATTGGCGACCTCCAAACACTTGACCCCACACAGTTTGGTTTTGTCAAAGGGAGATCATGCCTATTAAACTTGGTTGACTTCTTCAAAACAATCACTAAAGCCATGTAAGAGGGGAAGACGATGCACACCACCTACCTTGGCCTAACCAAAGTCTTTGACACTATTCCCCACTCAGGCATAATAGATAAACTCTCCCAGTTAGGCATCAACCCGTATGTTACCAGATGGGTAGCTAACTGACTCACTGATAGAACCCATTTAGTCAAAGTAGGGGAAGCCACCTCTAGTAGTAAACCTGTAACGAGAGGTGTACCCCAAGGATCGGTCTTGGGGCCTCTATTGTTTGGGATATACTTTTCTGTGGTGCAAGCCAAAACCAGTGTCTGTGGCTAACCAAGTCTGCAGATGACTGCAATCTGGGCACTGTTTAAATTCCCCTAGTGATGTGAATATTCTTAAAGAGGAACTTACACAAACTAATGACTGGTGCCAGAAGCATGGCCTCAAACTGAATGCTAAGAAATGCATCATTATCCCCACTGGGGAAAATATCATCCCCACTAATTATCACATTAATAACAATGTACTAAGCATGCAATCAGTTGTGAGGGACTTGGGCCCCCAGGTTGATAGCAACCTGACTATTCACCACCACGTCGCTTCCATTATACAGAAGGCTTCTCATAAATAAGGATATTTCATCCAGGAACAGGGAGGTCATAACATCCCTGTACTCCTCCCTTATCAGACCCATTATCGAGTACAATGCCCCCTTTGGCATGAAACTTTCAAGCACATGTAGCAGTTGGAGAGATCACAGAGGTTCCTGACAAGGAAAATCCAGGGTCTCAAACACCTGTTCTATACAGATAGTCTAAAAGCCCTGTCCATCTACTCAGTCTCATACAAACTTCTCAGAGGTGACCTGTGTCTGACATACAAGGCCATTTCAGACCCAGCCTTGATGAAGTTGCTGCATATCTGCAGGACAAACTCCACTTGTGCAACCTGCATGCAAGGGCTTAACCTGGTCTGTGACATTAATAGAACTTGGTGGCTGGATAGATTTGTGTCCCAAAGACTCCCATGTCTGTGGAATAGACTCTTCATGTCAAGCAGAGTACCTCACTAGCCGTCTTTAAGAAGAACCTAGATGACTGGATGGGAAACAGAATATACATCCCTGGGATCCCACCTGTGTCCCTGTTGGACAGGGGAAACAGGTGCTGACTTTGAGGGAGCAGGGGCAAAATTCTTGGGTAGGCTTATAAGGGCCTCCAGGCCTATAGTCTAGTATAATGCTATGAACCTATGAACAAGGAGACCCATAGCTCCTTCAGAACAGGAAATGTATAATCTTGGTATCCACTGATTTTTATATATCATTTGATTAGAATAAAGCATCTTTCTTGTATTCGCATCCAACCAGTCCAACACCTTTTGGGGCCAGTCATTCACTCCCAAACTTTAAGTTGGGACAGGAAGAGCAAATTGGTTTATAGCTTGGACTTTGTTCCTAGATGTCAATGCTGTTTTCAGTATTAATTTAAATCTTCTAAAATATTCCTTACTAAGTTTTATTTGCATTTGTTCATAGTTTATTGTTAGTCCTTCATCAATTCCAAAATATTTATACACTTTCTCTTGCTCAAGTTCTTTTATATCACATTCCTGTCCCAAACTGATGTTTTCTTATTGCTGCAGTGTTCCTGCTTTAAAGGTTGCTTTTGCACATTTATCAAGACTAAATGACATACTTATATCATCTGCAAAAGTTTTCACTACTTGCAGTTGTGCTTTCAGTTCCTCATCTGATGAACTATGCAGTTTTAAATCATCTACAAAAAGTAGATGAGAAGTCTTTACACTTTGTTGTCTTCTGGGATCCAAATTGTAGCAATGACCTAATCTGTTAAGTAGACAGCTTAATGGGTTAAGGGCAAGACAAAAGAGCAGCACTGACAGTCACCCTGGAACATCCACCTTTGAATTTGTTTCCTGGAAAAATAATTTATCCTTTATCATTGCTTAACTGCAAAGTGGTTTGCCACTGTTTCATGATCGCTGTAATATAATCGATTAGTGCAGGGTGTATCTTATAAATTTTTAATCACTATTGAATGTGGGATACTGTCAAATGCTTTTTTTGTAGTCTGTCCATATCATACTTGAATTCATCCCCTTTTTACAGTGCTCCATTATGACTTTATTTAACAACAAATGATCCTTTGCTCCATATGGCTTTTTTTTATTACCCTTTTGTTCTATTGTCATGATTGATTTTTTTTCTAAATGACTATAAACTCTGTCTGCATCAATTCCAATGTACAGTTTATAAGTCATCGTAAGGCAAGTTATCGGTATATAGTTTTTAAGATAGCTTACAGGTTCACTCTTTAGTAAGAGTATTATTTTTCCCGGTCTTAACCATCTGTCCGGGGTGCGCATACAAATAGTTCTCACTCATGGCTAAATCTTCATGTAAAGATGTTAATACTTTTAGCCAGAAGTTAGGTACTGCATCTGGGCCTAGGGGTTTCCAATTAGGAGCTTTTCTTAAGTTTGTTTCAGTATTTCTGACAGTTACTTCATCCCATTTCATATCCTGTACATTTGAACTTCTTATTTTTTCTTTTACTTCTTCTATCCATTTAGCATATTTGTTATGTTCCACAGTATCTTCATAGATGGGTTTACCTGAGAACACCGACAGATCGAAATGCTGATGACGAAAACACCGACACTGGAAGACCAACAACAGAAATAACTGACAGTTCGAAATCCGATGCTGAAAACACTGACATGCGAAATGAGTGTGACTGTGTAAGTATGCGATAGTGACGGACTTTAGGGTTTGGGTGCGGGTAAGGTAAGTGTGTGTTAGTGACGGACTGTAAGGTTAGGGTGCGGGTAAGTGTGCAATAGTGACGGACTTTAGGGTTAGGGTGCAGGTAAGGTGAGTGTGCAATAGTGACGGACTTTAGGGTTAGGGTGCGGGTAAGGTAAGTGTGTGATAGTGACAGACCTTAGGGTTAGGGTTTGGGTTAAGGTTAGTGCATAGATAGTTGTGTATGTAAGGTTTAGTGTAGATTTGTACGGTTTTTGGTGTGCTTGTGTGTGTGTGTGTGTGTGTGTGTGTGTGTGTGTGTGTTGTGAGTCGGTGTTATGGTGTTCGGTATTGCGGACTGTCAGTAATGTGTGGTTTCGGTATTTTGGTGTCAACTTTTTGGCTGTCGGGTTTGTGGTGTGTCAGTGTAGTGTAGAGGATCCTCATAGATATTTCTCTATAATGTATCTATTTATTCTTTTTTTAGTGGTATTTGAATTCCTTTTGCCTTGTTTCCCATTTCTCTATACAACCTTTTTGGGTCATCAGTAAAGTGCTTATTTTATCCTTAAGTGGATATGTGAGATGTCTTGTTGCATAGATTGTGAGATTGTGAGATTGTGAGATAATCACTGAGACAGTCAGACATTGTATCTGTGGTGGTGTATTTGCTAGGGTCTGATACTATTATCAGGCAATGATACTTCTAAAAATGGTAAAATAAAACTAACACCTCAAGCCAAGATGTTAAATGACTTTACAAACCAGATGAACCTGAAAGATATACATGGTCTAAGAGAACATTATTCCTTATTCTGTACTCACGATTCATATTGATTTGGTACACAAACAGACATTGATAAGGTTTTTGTATTAAATAATATATACTCTAAAATAAGTGACATATCTATAATGACTTGTCCACTTTTGGACCATAATGCTATAAACATTACATTAACTATGTATACAGATGATTTAAGATTTCTACAGAGAATTCCTACTTGCATAACTAAGTTAAAAGACTTTAGGGAATGGATAATGAAAGAAATAGACATGTTTATGAAACAAATGATAACGGTGAAGTGACTGATACTATACTATGTGACACATTTAAAGTTTATATATATGTTAGAATAAAATCTTGGTACCTTAAAATAGGAGAGAGTGGAACAAAGAACTTTTAGACTTACAAAAAAATAGACAAGATCAAAATGGATGCAAAACCAAATAACAAAGTAGCACATAATGAAATTGCTAAGTTTAATCAAAAATACTTAGATGTTCTGAATCATAAGGTAGTCATAAACCTGGAAAAATTTAAATTACAATCTTATGCTGTAAATCCCAGATATCTAAATAAAATAATGGTAAGATTAAAAAAAATAAACAATCAAAATCTTATTAATGAAATTAAATATAAAAGTGATGGTTCAGTTAAGAGTACATCTAACTTAATGGGCATATTAGAAGTGTTCAAAAACTACTATAAAGACATAAATAATAACACACCACATTTGGAGACAGATAATGTAATAAATAATTTTATTCAAGAAAATAAACTACTAAGGTGTCAGTGCAACAAAATAACATATTAAATAAACAAATAACACTAACAAAAGGGAAAGAGCAAATACAAAATTTAAAAGATAATAAAGTTTCAGGACTGGATGGAATAATTCTTGAACTATATAAGATTTTTCCAGAATATATAATAAAGAAAATGATAAATGCCTTTACTATGGTTAAGCAAAAATATATAACACCCCCATCATGGAAATAGTTATCTCCCCCATATTAAAACAAGGTAAGGACCCCAAATCTTGTAATTCATATAGGCCAATTTAATTACTAAACACTGATTATAAAATTTTCATGGCAATAATAACTAATAGGATAAAGAAAAGATTACCTAATGTAATACATAATGATCAGACAGCATGCATTCTTCATAGAAAAGTGCAAGATAACATTATTAAAGTGCTACCATTAATAGACATAACATGCAACTATTATCAGCCTAGACATAGAAAAGGCTTTTGATTCTATTAGTCAGTCTTATCTACAAAGAATTTTGATTGGTTTTGAATTCTCCTCAGATTTTGTCAACTTATTAATGAAAATTTATAGTGGGGCACAAGCTTATGTGAAAATTGGATCGTGTCTATCCTCACCACTAGAAATCCTCAATGAACTAGATAAGGTTGTCTTTTGTCACGATTATTGTTTGCTCTTTCAATGGAACCTTTTTCTACATATATCAGAAACAAGCAAAATATAAAAGGCTTTCAAAATAATAATGACTATTGTCCTAAGATACAATTATTTGCTGATGATATGTTAATGTTGGGCAATAATGATGGTTCTTTTCATGATGTTCTAAATACCTTAAGCAAGTCTGAAAGAACTTCAGTGCTTAAATTTAATCATAATAAATCCAAAACATTACTAATTATCAAAAGGATCAACAAAAACCTAAGAGAGAATTGCTTGTTTTATTGGGAGAATGATGTATTGGAATATTTGGGTGTTAGTATAAAGAGTACATGGAAAGAGTCTGTTAAACTAAACTACAGTAATTTAATAATCACCATTACTGAACTAATCAAAAGATGGTATAAAATGTTCTTCACAATGGAGGATAGGCTCTCTTTAATTAAAATGATAATTTTACCTAAAGTTTTGTTTTATATACAGTCATTGATACTACCCCCTCCCAAAAACCTATTTACAAAACAGATTCCATGCTACTTAAATTTTTATGGTTCCCCTTAAAACCCCTTAAAACCTAGGATTGCATATAAATGGCACATTAGAGCTTGGAATAGTAATGGAATAGCATTCCCTAGCTTAGATCTTTATTCCAAATCCATTATAATTAAAGTAATATTACATTGGATCACACCAACCTATATATTTGGCTGGAAGACAATACATGAGATTCATATAACTGATGTCTGAACTATAGAAAATCAATTTAAGGAACAATATGGAATAAGTAGAGTTCATTGGCTTTTACAGGAATTTTGTTTATTTAATAAGAAGTTTGATCATTTTTCTTATGGCATTAATCAAATATTTAATAACTTTAAAAATATAACTGATTGTAATTACAACATTAAACATTTTTATTTCTTATGTTCCCTATAGCAAACTCCCCTGATTGCCTAGATTCTTTCAACATAAATGTGATGCAAAAATTAAAGGAAAATAACTTGATATTCTTGCATCAGTTTATTGAAAATAAGAGTATTAAACCACTAAACTCTCTTTTATGTAGTTTTGATAATAGTCAAGATAGTTGGTCGTTTATACGCTCATTACAGCAGTTTATAGAAAACAAAATGAGAGTATCAATCAACCTTGAGATTGAAGCTATACCTAATTTGATTCAGATTTTTACTAGGTGTCTAGAAAAGACAGACAATCAAAAATTAAATATCTCACCTATCTATAAGATACTAAGAGAAGACACTCTAAAGTTTGACTCAGATTTTTGGAATTACTATGTAAAGATTAACGGATAAAAAATATCTGATGAATCCAAAAAATTGTTACTGAATTCTACGTATGGTACCTCTTCTTCATTATATTGGAGATTGCATACATGGAAATTTATGAATAGGAGTTTCTATACTCCACATAAAATAAATCTTATATTCAAAAACAGTGAAAGTAAATGTTGCAAATGTGATGACTTACTAGAGGCCAACTGGGTTCACATGTTTATTGAATGTTTAAATGTTCAATATGGGAAATACTTCAGATATTTTGTAAATGCTTTATGGTCTAATAACTGTCATATTTCTAAGTCACTAATCATATTCACTGTTCCTATACCTAATGTAATACCTAAATCTCAGATTCAGTTACTCTGGTCAGTTCTTGCAATTTCCTGAAACGTTGTTACTTTGAACTGGAAAAGTACACAAGATGTTTAAAGATTTTATTAATTTAGCAAAAGTTGTTTGTAAAAAAGAACTGCAAACTATTTGCTATAGAACTCATAACATTACTCAAAAAAATAGCATGGCAAAAATTGGAAAACCTTTTGAACAAATACTGATAATTTCTCATGGATAATATGATTGTTTATCATGGATGAATGTAAATGTATTTTTTTATTGTTTTATTGTATTTGTTATATGTACATTTGTGTATGTTTATAATGAAAACAAAATCAAATCATTTTTGAAAAAAAAAAAAGAAACATAGATGCTAAATCAGGGATGAATTTCCTGGTCCCTAATCAATTGTCCAAGTTAGACTTTAATTGAGTTAGGGAGGAACTTTGCTTAACACTGATAGAGATCCTGTTCCAGAGATGGATATTGGTCAATGATAGACTCTAAGAGCACTAAAGAAAGTAAATGGTATTAGTTAGGTTAAAAAATATTCACAGCACCCTAATTTTGGAGAGAGTGTATAGTACTAATGAATTTATCAGTGCTATTTACTCACATCTTTGATTTGCTATATTCCCTGCCAAAAGGTATCATGTCAATAGTAACAAGTGAAAATGTTAATGCTGTGCAAAACTTTATCAAAAGACACTCCATCATTCAGTCTGAAAAGCATGTTAAATAAAAAAGTCTTATGGAAGATAACTTCAAAACCAGGATCTCTGCATTGTGATCTCTGGCCCATAATTAATTCATGAGATCAAAGTTGTACTTCCTTTGTCTTACAAAGGGACAAAGCACACATTAGGTTGATTTTATTCTATATCCTGTTTTTCTACTTGCACATATTTCACCAACGATACTATTGTCCTTCCCTTTAATCATATTATGATGAGGATAATACTGGTTATTTCCCCATCTGGTTTTACCTCAAAATCAAGTAGACTTTAGCAATTAGATCTTCTAGTTGTAGGAGTCATTGAGCATGCCTTATATGTTTACAAATTGGGTTGGATATTCTGGAATGCATGCATGGCATGTCATGAACTGGTTGAAAAGATTTATGTGCAACCTTAGAGATATAGGCAATGCAACCAAATTACACATCTATTATAAAACTAAAGCTTTTTTCAGATGGAGTTTCTACTCTAAAAGTACATTGCCTGGACATTTAAATCTGAGCAACTTGTTAAAGATTGCAAACTGATGAAATGCGTAGTTACAAAGAAACAGCTTCCATGCACAGAGGTTAAATTATCCCTTGGGTATGTTTTCACCACAACATACAGTTGCAGATTACATACTTATCATGTTATCTAACCTGGAGGCTAAGATATATGCTAAAAGTTTTGCACAAAGACTCCAGCCTACCTACTCCCCTCTAATACATCCAAATAATGCTAGCTTTTCCCAAGCTTTTTCCAGTGTTGACCACTGCAGAACTCTTCTAAATTTCATAAAGATGCAAAAATTTTCAAATATTCCAGCCACAGCTGTTTTGTATATTTCAAAACAAAAATTGAATCAGTCTGCTAAACCTTTTTGGGGATAATAGTGAAAAGCTTTGACTTTCAGTCTAATTTATTAAGACAATAAAAGCTTGTACCAATCTCCATTTGCTGGGATTCTCTTGGGTACCTTACTCTATCTTCCTCCACCCTGTGCAAGGAAACTAAACAAGGATGCCCCCTGATTTTGTCACTATTCTTGTTCACTATCAGTCATCTGACCAAATGACTCACCAAGGACAGTGTTCTCTGGGTGGAGGTTTGCATGCATTGATTCCAGAATCCTGCTCTTTGCCAATGAGTTTTTGGCCCCAACAGAAAACCACTGGAATAAAAAATGTTTGTCTCACAAACATATACACACACACACGCATGAACACACTCATGACTATGTTGAAAATCGAGGCTTATATATACAAAGACTGAGATAATAATTTCTCAGAATAGTCCCTTTTCTTAGTGGTATGGTGGTATTGGTGTTTGCCTATATAAGTCCAAGAGTGCCGAGGGAGCTTTCAAAAACAAAGTTTAAAGGAGAAGACCAATGTTCAGCATTAGCTCTTCTGCATTCTCAGTCTGTTTTTTTTTTTTTTTTTCTGGCATATCGGAACATGGCATTATGAGTCTCAACATTTCAGAAGGGAACCATAAACAACCCATCCTTGCCATTTCCTATTTGCAAGGCACTTCTGATTATGCGCATTGATTTCTCACTTACGACACTTCAACTATATACCTCTCTGGGAGAGTCTCTAAGTAGCAGTTCACTTGGGGAAGTGCTTGCATGTGTCCTTTCAAGATCAAATTAATACAGTAGATATATTATTCTCTCCAAAAGTCTTATGACATTTTCCATCATCTTCCCACACCAACCTCCTTAAAATCGTTAAGTAAAATTCAACAATTAGTATTACAGTTCAAGTTAAATGGGAAACACTAAATGATTCCAATTTAAGTAGCCAAAGAAGACAGTGCTTACTTTGTCTATATCCCATTCTATACATTGTCTGTCATGCTGCAGTACCTACTAACTGTCTTGGATGACCACACTGTACTAAACAGGTTGCTTTAAAGGGGCAGTTTGAGCAATATCTCTCACAAAGCATTAGGCAGATTTCCAAAGTCTCTACCTGCTTCACTTAAATACATGTCCACTGATCAAAGGGCATTAGCTCATTTCAAGATACTTACAAGGACAGAACATGCAGTATGTCTGGACGTTTCCTTTTGAGAACACCTAAAGTTAAAAACAGGAGGTGTTCTGATATACTGGGAATCCGGGATAAACCGAGGCAGCAAGTATTAGACAGTATTCATGTATTTAAATAGTTTGAACATCTCTGATGAAAAGTTCAGTATACAACCTTCTGCTTGGTAGAAATATTTGCAGTTTAGACATTAGGTATTGACATCTTTGGGGAAATAATTAATTATACTGCACCCACTGTCCATTGCAGATCAACTTATATACCTATGTCTCTGATGGACAGAAGCAGTCAGTAAATCACCACCTATATAAATCAAATTTGTGAGGCACATTTGGGTTGCACAGCTAGGATTATAAGAGCCCTAGTGGTCATTAGCCTAGTATTCATATATGAACCTATAAATCAATGCCCACTCATTCAAGAGCTAAACATTTTTTTATTTATTAATATCCCACCAAACATCATTAGCCACACAAAGTGCATTTGCTAAACATAACAATTTTTACTCTACACATTATACACCGATGAATATAAGATTGCTGGTTCCCATGTTTGACATCTTAGCCCACCACCTTGGCTAGTCAAGCATCACTTGCACAACATTTATAAAAATTACTGGACCAGTTTCTAGATTAAAGAAATGGGTTACATATCTGGTGGCATCTGTTCCATCTGCAAAGGTGAATTTACTGACTCAGTCCATATAATATGGGCAGTGTATGGATACAAATGATCTGGAAAGCTGCAGCTCAGACAGTAGGAATAGGATACTGGCAGACCTGTCTTTAAATACTAGAGTAATAGCCACTGATAAGGAAAGTACCACTGTGTATTATGGTTCGGGCTTTTCAATCTATGGCAGTAATTAGGTTGTATACTGTTTCATGACAGAAATTTCCAACTTAAAAAAAAATATATATATATATATATATATATATATATATATATATATATATATATATATATATAATCTGCTAGCCAGTAAATGTTTCCTGTGCAGATACACCCTGTCTTTCTTAAACAGGGCACAGTGAACTAATTTATCTTGCATCCTTTAAATGCCTACCTGTGTGCATTAATAAAAGTCAGCATTAATGAACAAAACTGGATTAAAATGTTCTTACTAGTAATAAGTCATATTAATTACATTTCATGAATATACTACTATGTTATTTGTCTGTAGGGAATACTCAAAGAGCGGTACGCTTGTAGTCTGTTATTTTATTCTTTTGACTTTCAACAGCCAGTGTGCAAAGTATGGTGTATAAATTATCCCATTTATTTATGATGTAATGATTTAGTTATAATCGCTGTGTTATGCTCTTTTTTGCAATAAAAATTATCTTAACAGCACTGAGCATCCCTGAAATCCCATTCGCTTTCAGCCTTAATCTAATTAAAACGTACTCTGATGTTGCACAGTAATGAGAAATTTGCAATTTCTCTGCATCCATTTCCATTAAGCCCACTTTGCAACATTATCATTTGAGTTATTCAGAAAAAATGGCAGTGCAGTTAACTAAACATTATATTATCTACCTGATTTCTTTGTGTTTGAATCTAGCAGAATCTACACCATAAGCTGGAAATGCTGAAGGCAAAACAAGTCAGCTTCAACACTTCATACAAAAGATTTTTTCATTATTCTTAAAGGAGAAAAAAGGAAACACAATGATGATGCAGGAATACTAGCACAAGTAGAAGTTGAAGCAACAATAAACTTCTTTCTGCCTACAGAATAAGTGTTACTGCTTTTAATGTTGATCCTACACACAGTAATAGCAAGAGCACAAGATACTGACCAGCTCATACATGCAGGGGATAAAAGAGAGAAAGAGAAAGAAAATAAACAAAGAAAAAATGATTCAGGGAATTATTTAATAAGCTTGCGTTGGCAATAATATGGAAGTCACAGCATGTAAGTCATTCCTAAGCAGCAGACTTTAGCTATAATAGAAAGTTCTTGGTATCATAAATGGGCAGTTAATGAACATTTTTGCAAAACTGTGTATGTGTCATAAAACTGATACTTCAATTCAATTCAATTCAATTCAATTCAATTCAATGACTGGGCAATAGCTTTCTAAAGCAGGGCTAAATAAACTAATGAACCTGCATTGATTTCTATAAAATGTTTCTTGAATATAAATGATTCACTAAAGTTGTGATTCTAAGTGCTTTTTCCAAGAACTAAAGTTTGTCATGAAAGTATTATTCAGAGTTTGGAACATACATATTAATGCCTTGTGTAAAGACAGGCAAAATAACTGTTAAGAAATATTTGCTGAGTATACTAATGCAGTTTGTATGTGTAAGTCATAAAGATACTTGCAAGTTATCAAAGCAATAAAACAGCTTTTCATACATAGGAATGTATTTATTGCCTCACTTATACATTAGATTGTTAAAGAAGCAACAACATTGAATGGATTTTATAAGAGAATATACAAAATACAGGCCTTGCTGCGTATATGAGGGCTTCAATGTAGATGTAAAGAGTGGTCAACATTGTTAATAAAGCAGCTGGCACCATGACATGGATTGATGCAGCCCTGACTATGACCCAGCTAAAGTAAGTTCATTTATAGTAGCTTGAATGCTGAAATAGCCATCACTGGAGGAAGAATTATGAAGACTCAGTAGTTGCTTATCTCTCCTTAGGTGGAAGAGTGAGGGTTATGCCATGGGATACATCTCATTCTAATGAGGCTCACCCTGAATGTTAGAGATCTAGTGAGAGCTATACGATCATGGGGGGCAAATCTGCCTGAATGGCCATGCTTAGGAAGACTAATTTTGTTCCATTTTCAAGAGATGACACTTAGGAATAGCTGATTGTATCACAGTTCTATTTTACAAATACACAAACTCACACACACACACACACACACACACACACACACACACACACACACACACACACACACACACACACACATACACACACAAAATAAAATAAAAAACGAGAACATTTAATAAAACAAACCAACATCATTGTAGGTAGGAAATAAAAGTTACAATAAATGAATGCCTAAAATGCAACATGACTGTAAAAATTATAAATTTAATTTACACTAAAAGCCCAAGTTTAGAATTTGTTAGTGCTTTTCAGAAAAAAAAGAATGATCAGTATCCCTAGCTTTGTCATTTGCTGAAGTAAGTGGTGACCCTATGCTATACCAAATATATACCTACTCATGAATTAAAGCTTAGGGCATGCAATACACATACTGAATCTCCTGATAACTTCCTGAGTGATTGCTGTCTTGTGGTTGGCTCTCTCCTTGGTAGAATTGAATGGTCGAGTGCTGCACAGATTTGAAAGATGGTTGACTGGTATGGGACGGCCTCTAAAAGTATTTAAATATATTCAAAAAGTGTCCATACTTCTTAATGTACTTGGTGTTAAAGCCAAACACCCATTTAGATAGTTAATAGCACATTATTACCCAGGAATCTGAAGTAAATACTTGGCATTCTTCTAAGTCCATAAATCAGATATAACTGTGTAAGAAAATTATTCCATCAGGCCAAACTTTTTTTATTGGTTTATTAATCTCACTTATTTACTGATATAATCCATCTAACTCTGTGGCCCATTTTCAATGCAGGCCCAGGTAAAAAGCTTCAAAAGACAAGCTGTACAATATATAACATAAAATGTATTATGTAGTGTCAATGGCACAACAGGTAGCACACTTGCCTTTAGTGCAAAAGGCTATAAGTTTTATTTCTACACCTGGATTAATTAATCCTAAACCTCCTTTTTCTTTATTTACACATAAACCTCCTTTTTTACTGGATTTAATCTAGAACTCCATATAAATGAAAAAAAAAAATATCTGTAATAATTTCTTTTCAAATACCGTTGACAAGATAAACACACTTGCTAAGTATGCTTGTTTCCCATCAGTATTGAATTTATCAAATAAATCATTTGTTCTCTAGAAAAGACAGGTTTGCTTTATTTCTTCTTTTGTTTTGTTTTCCATTGAGTTCTACTTACATATTTATTCCCAAAATTTATACCTAACACAGAAATTTAATTCATTGTAAAATATTTATACCCCTATGTTTACTACATCACCTGAATCTTTCCTTTTCTCTTTATCTAAAGCCATCCCTATCATCTTTGGAGACTCATTTGAATACATTATTACTTCTTTTATCCAAATTTTGTTTTTTGTATTTATTATAATGTCATGTGCATATGTTAACAGGTCTGGAATTCTTAACCTTCCAGGTGTTATATACCCCACTTCCTTCATTTTGTAATTTATTTCACATACTATCACATTCATAACTGATGCAAAGAATATGCAACCCACTGGGTATCCCTTGTCTTACACCACTCTTCATATGCACCTCTTAGCTGAAACAGCCATTTACAAGTATATTTACTTTAATATTACTACACACTAACATACAGAATTTCTTATCTTTCTCATTTATATTATATTCTTTCATTATTACCCATAAGTTTTCATGTCCAGTTGATTAATCTTCTAATTCTTGATAAAGTTAAATCTAATATCTTTACTGCATTTCTACAGAATATGGCCATCCCAGAACATCTCTCATTTCCCAAATTCCAGATTATCTTTCCTCCTCATAGTTTCTCTGTAATCTTTCCTTTGTTAAAAGCTTGTGTATTCTAAGTACATTTACATCACATGAATTATAATACTCCAAAATCCCTATTCTTCTTGCTATATTCTTAATACCATTCACACTTATAGAAAGTAATCTAAAGTTTTCATTTTCCCTTTTCCTTAGTTTCATGGTTTCATAAGTTCATAGTTACTAGGCTAGCTGCTGTAAGGGGCCATTCTTAGCCTAGCCAATTTCCCTCCCCAAGGTGAGTATCAAACACTGTACATTGCATCTGTGAGTCAAGCACCTTAACCATTATATCAACTCCCAACCATTAGCTGTATGTATTCTTTTTCATCCATTTCCTTTTTATAGTTTGTACTTGTCCCTTAAAATTTTCTTTTTCTGTCTTTTACCCTTGTACCAATAGAATTCTATTTTTTACTATCTCCCAGTTTATGTCTTCTTCGTCACTTATTTCACAGCCTTCTTCTATGTCCTCTTTATTATATTTTCTCATCAAATTTTATTCTATTTTTACTACTTCTACAATTTCTTCTCTTTGTTCATTGTCTTCTCTTTTTTCTTACTCATTTTCATTTTGCAATCCATCAATAAATCTTCAATTTTGTTACATTTATCAGATTTCAATTCAAATGTATTTGCATCATGTTCCATTTCCCACGAATAAAGCATTTTATTTTATCATAGTTACTAATCAAATGTCCTTCTTTTCCACAAAAATAAATAAAATGTTTTGCATTGTCCCCAGTATTTTATGACACCTCTTTTTCCCTTCACGTTTATTATGCTT
Organism: Protopterus annectens; assembly: GCF_019279795.1. Classification (NCBI taxonomy): domain Eukaryota; kingdom Metazoa; phylum Chordata; order Ceratodontiformes; family Protopteridae; genus Protopterus; species Protopterus annectens. The sequence continues at coordinate 447,092,110 of NC_056735.1, read as the reverse complement.
GGTATATGTATAATTATTTCACTTTCTATTTTTAACAAAATATTACAATCCCACAACCAAGATATAAACCCCTTTTATCATAATCTTTTGCAATATCCAGTCCTTCTTTACATAAAGTTTTCAAATGTCCTTTTAAAGTCTCTGTGTCCACCTCTGTCCAACATTGTACATGCATTTTCTTTTTTGTTTCCCTGTTAAATAGTTTTATCATATAAAGATTCCATGGGTTACAGTCTTTCTTTTTTTCATATTTTCCAAGAAAATTTTCCATTGAAAAAATAGTCTCAAATATAATGTCATAAAATGTCTCTTTGTTAATAAGAATAAATGCTCTTACCTCATGTGCTTTTGCACCCAATTGTCCCGCACTTCCTACCTGCCCATTTCTTTGCCTTCTTTACTTTGAATCCTTACCACATACTTTTGTTTTCCATTTTCTTCTACCTTTTTATTTTCTACTACTCCTCTTTCACCTTAGTTTGTTTCTCTGAATATGCCTTCTTTTACATCTCACCACTGTTTTTCAGGATTGTCTCTGCATCTTCCTTTTGTATTTTCTGCATAATGTCCCCTCCAGGAAATGTCTCCATCATTTTCTGTCTCACTCTACATCACCATTTCCTTAAGTATATCATCCTACAGCCCTCATGACTGGAGGGTTGTAATTAAACATCCATCATTGACAGACTCATCTCCATCAAGCAGATTTCTAAGAAACATCTCCTCAGAATCCTGCACACATTCTCCAGTGTCAGTACTGGTTTTCTTCTCCATTTCTCTCACCACTCCATTATCTCCTTCTCTCTCCATCTGCGTCCCTGTCTCTCTGGGCCACCTCTGCACCTGGAATGGAAATAGGAAATGCTCAAACAAAATGGGTCCCACTCACAACAATGACAAGTAGAAATTCCCTGGTGCCCTGGCTAAATTTCCCCTAATAGTCTAAATACCACCTTGGTTCTCCCCTTGAAAGAAGCTACTAGCCTAGTGGGACTAACACAGTCAACAAAGAAGGAATAAATAATAACAGATGAATAAAGCAATGCATGCATATAGTCAAAAATATTATAACATACATAATAAGATAAAACGTATTATAATATTGCAGAGCAATATAAAATACCATACAAAAATATTGATAGATATGGTATATATTTATAAGCATTCTTGCACGACAGTTCTAGCAGATATAGGATTAATTTGTGGAGTAAATGATAGAGGTAGGGAGACATGAAGAGATAAGTTGTGATAATTAAATATGGTTAATGTAAATAATGATGATACTAGGACAAAATCTTGTTTGATGAGGTGATCTACTAATATGTGGGAGTAATAGCTAGTGAGGTGGTATGTATTAGAAGCTGACAGACTGAGTGTTATCATGAAATCTGATTAAAATTACAATTTCAGGTGGATATGAGATATAGTTTTGTCTTTTTTATGAATAGTTTATAGATAGTCCCTGATCTTAGTTAAGGGGGCTGAGAATTCTGAAGTTTAGCTACATACACATAATACAGGGAGTCCCCATAATGTCTGTGGGACTGAGATGTGACAACACGGTTTTGATTTGGGATCTTAGAGATTTAGAGTAGTCTGGAACAGATGAGCAATTGGAGAACATTTAGTAGGTCTGTTTAGTATGCTGTCTTTATCTGACTAAACACCAAGGTGTGTGTGCAAGTTCAAACCAGTTGATTTTCTGTACTAATCAACAGCTGTGTATTTATTATATTTGTAGCAAATCTAACTATTTTAATAGTATGTTTTCAAGTTTCTTGAGTTGTATTTTTGGCAAATTATTAAGGAATGGAGATAAATAGGTTAGGCTTGGATGAAGTAGGATACATGAAGCATGCAGCGGTACTTGTTCATGAGGTATGGTTTGGACTTAAATAGCATACACTATTTTGATTGATTTTAGCTATAGCATAACATGTGCAATAAATCTCAAGTTTTTATCGATAATACCACATAGCAATTTTGTATGCCTAATTTGACTATTGCTGTGTTGATAGTGGAAGTAATAGCAAGTTGTAAGTGTTATTTGTTGGAAGAAACACTGGAACACATATTAACTTTTTTTTCATCCATTTCCTTGTCCAAGCCTAAATGGACTAGGCGGTGCATGATTCAGTGTAAACCAAGCACTCCAACACTCAGTAACACCATGATAACACAACAGAAAATCATAAGGAAACAGTACATCCTAGCCCCTTTACAACAGGATAAACTGCAAAACACAAATATATATGCATTAGGGATTGGTGACTTCATAGTTAGGCACACTGATTCTGTACTCGCAAGACTGGTCAAAAGTAGGGTGACAGTAAGCTGTCTCTCAGAAGCCAAGATTGCCAACATTACACAGGCCCTAAGGACCCTTAAACAGACAAATATGATTATGATAGGGTGGTGGTCCATGCTGGGGCCAAATGGTCTGGTGCATAAAACATTGATGGATATGCACAGAATCATGACAGAACTCTCCATGGATGTCACAAATGCATGAAATACCTTAGTATTGAGAGAAATCCTTCTTTTACCACAATTATGTCAAAGTATAAAGAAAAATTGGTTGGATTTAACAATTGGTTAAAGACCTGGTGTCACTTTTGGGGGATTCAGTAAAATGCTTGACAACCATACTTGCTTTGCCAAGGATAGTTTGCACCTCTCATTCCAAGGCTTCTGCATATTGATGAAATCTTTGACTGACCCCATTGTGCCTTTCATAGGCAAGGTCCAATTAATGGACCTCCCATCCTAACTTAAAAATAAAGGCAGCCACTGCACCACATCAAGGTGGCTCTACTTACTGCTAGTAGTCTAAATAACAAACTGCCAGACCTTGAGGCTCTCCTGCTTTTCAAGCACATCTATGTATGTATTGTTGCACATGTTTGATTTAAGACCCAGAGATCACTCCCTCAGCAGCTGGGTTTTGTGCTTACCACTCATCAAGACCTCATGCTGATTTTTTTTATTCTGATGCTCATTCATTTGCTTGACAGAATGAATCTCAGGGTCATATGTTCCAATGTTCAGTATACTGAATGTTTATTTTCTTGGATGTATCCTGTATCATAATAGGAAGTGGTGTGTGTGTGTGTGTGTGTGTGTGTGTGTGTGTGTGTGTGTGTGTGTGTGTGTGTGTGTGTGTGTGTGTGTGTGCGTGTGTCTCTCTTTTTGAGTCTGTAGTGTTACAGAAGCTTTTTTATAAAGATAAGGTGTAGTGTTAGGGTTGTGGCAGAAGCAGGGTTAAGGCTAGAATTAGCATCAATTACTAAGGTAGTGGAGTGAGTGACAAATTAGAGGCTAGTGTTATGGAGGGTTTTAGTGCAAAAGTCATAAAAAAAATTTGCTTTCCTGTTACAATCTTTACTATGTTAGATGTTTTGAGTGTTCAACAGCATGATTCTTTGATGTATTGTGTTTTGCATTTGATTTTGTGATGTAGCAATGAATCACACTATAATCATGGTGGAATGTCCATATTTGTTTGAGACCACATTACTTTGAGATAGATACACCTAGAGACCCCAAAGCAGAACTTATTGAGATTCCAGTCACACTAAATAGGATAAGCTATGAAATCTTAGCATGGTACATAACCCTCCCCCCCAATTCCATAAAATCATAAAACATTCCTAAATATTCTTGATGAACTCCCTATGAGAAGGAACACTAATAACGTAGTTGATTTTAACTACCCAGTGATAAACTGTAGGACCTGTACCAGCAACCTATAATATGCAGATTATATAAACAAGAACTCCATGGACCAGGTTATTATGGAATGTATTAAGGAACAGAATACACTTGATTGAACCCTAACAAACTTAGCATATACATGTACTATCCCCAAAGTGTGCTCCTCACTAGTCAAGTCAAACCACAAGCAAGTAAACTTCTCCATCAAAATCTACAAACCATAATAAGCAAATATTATGAAATTCATGGATGTTAAACATGCAAATCTACAATTCTGTGTGAAATCTCCTGATATGAGTATAATGGAATCAAAGAAAATGCTGATACTACAAAGAGTTATGCAAACAAGTTCTACTCTCATCTGGGCAAATGTATTAATTTGGCAATCACAACTAGGTCCAAATGAAAGGTGAAATTAAAACGCAAACCTGGTTCACAAGCATTAATAAACTATATTATAAAAGGAGAAAACTTCTTAAGCTATACTTCTTCTTCTTCTTTCAGCTGCTCCCATTAGGGGTCGCCACAGCAGATCTACTGTTTCCATTTCTTCCTGTCCTCTGCATCTTGCTCTGTCACACCAACCACCTGCATGCCCTCACTCACCACATCCATAAAACTTAGCTTAGGATTTCCTCTTTACCTGTTACCTAGCAGCTTCATCCTTAGCATCTTTTTCCCATATATACTCTGCATCCCTCCTCAGCACATATCCAAAGCAATGTAATCTTGCCTGTCTGGCTTTGTCTCCAAACCTTTCAACCTGGGCTGACCCTCTAATATACTTATTCCTAATCCTGTCCATCCTCGTCACACCCAGCACAAATCTTAACATCTTAACTCTGCCACGTCAAGCTCTGACTCCTGCCTTTTTGTCAATGCCACTCTCTCCAACCCATATAACATAGCTGGTCTCACTACCCTCCTGTAGACCTTCCCTTTCACTCTTACTGGTACTTGTCTGTCACAAATCCCTCCTGACACTCTTCTCCACCTACTCCATCCTGCCTGTACTCTCTTCTTCACCTGTTTTCCACACTCACCATTACTCTAAACTGTTGATCTCAAGTACTTAAACTCATCTACCTTCGCCACCTCTACTCCCTGCATCCTCACTATTCCTCTATCCTCCCCCTCATTCATACACATATATTCTGTCTTAGTCCTGCTAACCTTCATTCCTCTTCTCTCTAGAGCATATCTCCACCTCTCCAGGGTCTCCTCCACCTGTTCCCTACTCTCACTACAGATCACAATGTCATCTGCAAACATCATAGTCCACGGGGACTCCTGTCTAATCTTGTCTGTCAACCTGTCCATCACCATTGCAAATAAGAAAGGGCTCAGAGCTAATCCTTGATGTAAACCCACCTCCACCTTAAACGCATCCATCACTCCCATCACATACCTCACCGCTGTCACACTACCCTCGTACATATCCTGTACCACTCTTACATACTTCTCTGACACTCCCGACTTCCTCATACAATACTACAACTCCTCTCTAGGCACCCTGTCATATGCTTTCTCTAAATCCACAAAGACACAATGCAACTCCTTCTGACCTTCTCTGTACTTCTCCATCAACACTCTCAGAGCAAACATTGCATCTGCAGTGCTCTTTCCTGGCATGAAACCATACTGCTGATCACTAATCATCACCTTCCTTCTTAACCTAGCTTCCACTACTCTTTTCCATAACTGCATGCTGTGACTGTTCAGTTTAATCCCTCTGTAGTTACTACAGCTCTGCACATCTCCCTTATTCTTAGAAATCAGTGCCAAAACACTTTTTCTCCATTCCTCAGGCATCCTCTCACTTTCCAAGATTTCATTAAACAATCTAGTTAAAAACTCCATTGCCATTTCACCTAAACACCTCCATGCTTCCACAGGTATGTCATCTGGACCAACAGCCTTTCCATTCTTCATCCTCTTTATAGCTATCCTTACTTCCTCCTTGCTAATCCACTGCACTTTATGATTCACTATCTGCACATCATCCAACTTTCTCTCCCTCTCATTATCTGCATTCATCAACCCCTCAAAGTACTCTTTCCATCTCCTCAACACACTCTCCTCGTTTGTGAGCACGTTTCCCTCATTATTCTTTATCACCTTTACCTGCTGCACATCTTTCCTAGCTCAATCCCTCTGTCTAGCCAATCGCTACAGGTCCTTTTCTCCATCCTTAGTGTCCAACCTTTTATACAACTCTTCATACCCCTTATCCTTAGCCTTCGCCACCTCTCTCTTTGCCATGCACCTCATCTCCTTATACTCTTGTCTACTTTCTTCATCTCTTTGACAATCCCGCTTCTTCTTCGCCAACCTCTTTCTCTGTATACTCTCCTGTACTTCTTCATTCCACCACCAGGTCTCCTTGTTTTCCTTCCTCTTTCCAGATGTCACACCAAGCACCTTTCTAGCCATCTCTCTTACTAGCTCGGCTGTAGTTACCCAGCTATTCGGTAGCTCTTAACTGCCACCCAGTGCCTGTCTTAACTCTTCCCTGAACATCACTTCACAATTACCCTTTTTCAATTTCCACCATTTGATCCTTGGTGCTGCCCTCACACTCATCCTCCTCTTCTTAATCACCAATGTCATCCTACAAACCACCATCCTATGCTGCCCAACTACACTTTCCCCTGCCACCACCTTACAGTCTCCAATCTCCTTCAGACTGGCCCTTCTACATAAGAATTAATCCACCTGTGTGCATCTTCCTCCACTCTTGTATGTCACCCTATGCTCCTCCCTCTTGTTAAAATACGTATTCTTCACAGCCATGTCCATCCTTTTCGCAAAATTCACTACCATCTGACCTTCTGCATTCCTTTGCTTAACACCATACCTACCCATCACTTCCTCATCCCCTCTGTTCCCTTCACCAACATGCCCATGGAAATCTGCTCCAATCACCAGCCTCTCACCCTTAGCTACACTCATCACCACTTCATCCAACTCACTCTAAAATTGTTCTTTCTCATCCATCGCACACCCAACTTGTGGAGCATATGCACTAACAACATTCATCATTACACCATCAATTTCCAGCTTCATAAACATCACTCTATCTGACACTCTTTTCACCTCCAAAACACTATTAGCATACTGTTCCTTCAGGATAATGCCTACTCCAGTTCTCCTCCCGTCCACACCATGATAAAACGATTTGAAGCCACCTCCAATACACCTAGCCTTGCTCCCCTTTTATCTGGTCTCTTGCACACACAATATACCAACCTTCCTGCAGTCCATCATATCAGCTAGCTCTCTCCCTATACCAGTCATACTGCCAACATTCAAAGTTCTGACCCTCACTATCACAGTCCTAACCTTTACCTGCCTTCGGGCATGCCTTACCCCTCTTCTCCTCCTTCGGCCAACAGTAGCCCAATTTCCGCCAGCACCCTGTTGGCCAACATTACTGGTGACAGTCATTGTTAACCTGGGCCTCGACTGATCTGGTATGTATTTCTGTACTGTTGTCTGCATGCATGATTTGGCAAAATGTTACACCAGATGCCCTTCCTGATGCAACCCTCCCCATTTATCCTGGCTTGGAACTGGCACAAAGAAATGCACTGGCTTGTGCATCCCCAGACAATGCAGCTATATGTGGTACTATTAGAAAATAGTGGCTGAATTTAACTTCAAATATTAGAATTAAAGAACTGGTAGGAGAAAAACCCAGCTTTGCATTTAAGAACAAAAAGAATCTAAAGAGGGTTTTATGCCAAAGAGATGGAATAGAGATGAGAAATTATATCACTCAGGCTGCTCCTACAAGGCCTAACAGGTACACGCAAATGTGGTTTCTGTAAAGCATGTGCTTGGATTAACACACAACATACATTTATACATCCTGTAACAAATAAGATATATACTTTCCAAGGGCTAGTGAATTGCAATAGCAGGGGCCTAGTATATGTTGCAACCTGTAGTATCTGCACAGCTTATTATATAGGCAAAATGAACAGAAAATTCAAGGAACGTATTCTCCGGCACATATGTGATATAAGAAACAAGGTAGAAACTAATTCTCTCTACCAACGTATTTCAAGATTTGAGAACCACTCTTTTAGATTTATGGCTTTATCAAACATAAAAGAAAGTATACAAGGTGGTGACCTAATGAATAAAATGGAAGCTGAAGAAGCAAGGTGGATTATGGATCTGAGAGCAGATCATCCCCCAGGACTGAATGGGGTAGTACCCCTAAAACCTATATTAAAAGAGCGAGGCCTGAGAAATAAAAGCGAATACAATATAAGCTTTCACTTTAAGGAACAATGTCTTCAGAATGGGAGTGGCAATTGCTTTGTATATATAAAAAGGAAGAAGGTTAAGCATAACTGAAAGTGCTTATCCTGTATTTTACTGTTTGTTTTATATAATAAAGAGTTTTTAGCAGTCTAATTAGAACTGGGAAGCTCCTACTTAGATCACTGTTTATATCGAGTGCTTTAGCTGTTTTTAACAGCTCAACTGTTCTTGTAAGAGCTGGTAAGCTTCAACTTAAACTGCTGTTTATCAAGAGTGCTTCAGCTGTCTTTAACAGCTCAACAGTTCCTGTAAGAGCTAGCAAGCATCAACTTAAACTGCTGTTTATATTAAGAGAGCTTCAGCTGTTTCTTACCAGCCAAACAGTTCTTGTAAGAGCCAGCAAACTTCCACTCTAACTGCTGTTTGTATCGAGTGTTTCAGCTGCTAACAGCTCAACAGTTTTAACAAGCTTCTATTTAAACTGCTGTTTGTAACAGCTCAACAGTTCTTGTAAAAGCTACCAAGCTTCCAGCTAAACTACTGTTTGTACTAAGAGTGTTTCAGCTATCTAAATATTTGAGAGCAAGAGGTGGCACGTTCATTCTTTTTTCTTATACATTTTATATTTGTTTGAATGGTCTTCAAAAGATGATCTCTGGCTAACAAATGTTGCAGACAATTGCAATCCAGCAGTTTTAACAAGTCTCCCTCATATATAAGAAGTCCAACAGGAGGTTACACTTGTCAATAGCTTGTGTCCAAAAATGGGCTCATACTCAGTGCTATAAATTACATCATTGTAGCAATCAGTAAATTCCCCCCTAGATTCATCTAGTGGGGTACTCACCACTTCAAAATGAAAAGGTAGTGAAAAACCTAAGTAATTCAGTGAATAGCTCCCTTGTGTTTGCCTATCACTTTGCAGTGGTGATTTAGAAATCCTTTTACTTTGTACAAGTCATAGATTCATAGGTTCATAGGTGTTTACTAGGCTAACGACCACAAGGGACTTCTTATGCCTAGCCATGCATGATCCCAAATCTCTGACAAGTTCTGATATTTGATAAGTGCAAGCATGGGTCTGGGAGATTAACCATTTACATGTTACCTGTTTGCATTAGAGACATAGGTGCCAAACTAGGGATGAATGCCCAGTTTCCCATCCAATTGTCCAAGTTGCACTTGGATTGTGTTAGGGAGGAACTCTGCTTCACATAAATAAGAAGCCTGTTCCATAGATGGGGTAGTCTCTGTGTTACATAGCTATCTCTCCAGCAGGTCCTATTTATATCACAGGCAAGGTTTAAGCCTTTAGAATGGGTAATTCAGCTGGTGTTTGTTTTGTGGATATGCAGGAGGTCCATCAGAGTGGGGTCTGACAATGCCACGTATGCCAGGCATAGATCTCCCCTTAAAAACCTGTAGGAGACAGAATACAGGGATAGGGCCTTGAGACGGTCTGCATAGGACATATTACTTATGCCCTGTATTCTTTTAGTGAGGAACCTCTGTGGACATTCCAGTTGTTGGATATGCCTGCTTAGGTACATATATTGTACTCAATGATAAGTCTGATAAATGCTGAATACAGCGGAACAGTGACTTCCTTGGACTTAGATGCCATACCTTTGTTTATAAGTTGTGCAACACAGAATGATTTCCTCACCACTGTAGACAAGTGATGGTCAAAGGCCAGATTACTATCTATCTGTGTCCTTAAATCCCTGAATACTGGGTCAGCTCTAAGGGGTGTGTTGTCAGCATTGTAATTACCAGGGATGGATGACTTTCCAAAGGATAGTATTATGCATTTTTTGCATTTAGTCCATAGTTCTGACACCAGTTATTTGTCTGTGCCAGCCTCTCCTGGAGAACATTTGTTTCAGTGTGAGATTCAATGACAGCTCCTAAATGTATTCCAAAAAATAAATAAAACAAGGTGGAGGGATATATTTGTAATGCAGAACCTATTTTGTCTCTGGAAAAATCCTCCTTTCCAATTTAATCAGTGTGACTCACTGCCTGGTGTTAAAAAGGAGCCAAATATCTAGATGGGTATTCATAAATTCACCCCACGTATGACTGCTCTGGCCATCATGATTCAGTTGCCTTGTAACTCTTTCATCCTATGATTCCAAGAAAGGTCAGTACAGGGAATGATAAAGAGGGTCCTGTAGTTGTGAGAATAGAAATAAATGTAGAAATTTGTGTCTATATCATTTACGCAAAGAAGCAGAATGCCGACTCACCTTTTGTCGACCTGTATTTGTCAAAGCATCATTTGAACGGCCAAATCATCAATTTCTTTCTAAGGGAAAGAAATCAGTTGGCCATTCTTTTAAATCTGCCCTTTTCCCTAATGTAGTGCAATCTTGGAGTTAGTATATTTAGTTAGGGGGGGTGTGGGGGTATGCTTGTTTTAATGTGGTGTGCATGGCTGGGCTGCCAATTTTTTTTCCCTTAGAAAGAAATCAGTGATTTGGCCGTTCGATGTTGTGAGTTTCGACAAATATGGGTCGATTAATGTTAAGTCAACATTTTACTTGTTCGACTTTATAATATAGACCCAGAAATTCAGATGTAAGCAGAAGAATGTAGAAGAACTATATGATAAGCAAAGAGAAAGGAAGTTAGGTAGACAAAGCCTTAAACAAATAATTAAACTAGTTCATAAGTGAGACTCTAATGGTAAACTGAGCAGAAATAGAAATAAGCTAGAGAAAGAAAAACAGCCAGCATTGCAATCAAATAGAATAACTTGCATGAATTCCCCTTTCTTGAGGAGGAGTTAGGCCCTTCCCTAGCATTTCTAGAAAATGAAGCTATATTCTTCACCTCACTTCATGTTGGGGATAAGAGTAATGCTGACCTGTCAGATCTCCACATAAGATGTCTCAAAAAAATAATGGTAAGATGATACTCAGAGTAAAGTTTGATCAGAACAGTCCTACATTATGCATTTACTTTTAACTATAAGAGTAATTAAAGAAAGATGACAGGTACTAAGCCATTTACTGGTACCAAAAACCTTTTAGCTATCTCATAATGAAGTTGGAATATAGCCAAATTTTGGGTGGACATTTAGGCAGGGCTTAAAGAAAGTCTAGGATTTTATCTATCTTTTGCTAGTCAGGTATACTCAAGGAAATATAAAAAAATGCTTGTACAGCATACCCAGAATGCCAGAGGACAGCACTTAATATCCTTATCTATAAAATAAGTCACAGTTTATTGAAATGCATAGGACTTTGTAGGTCACCTTGTGAAGTCAAGTATTGGTTGCTAGTACACTCTAGCTTTTGCATTATGCCATGAAGCTCCTGGAAGAAGTTCCACAAAATGAGTAGCACTTAGTCTATTGCAAAAGAACTGGTCCTGCTATTTTTATGGTGAGAATCTCCTGAGAAATCTTTTATGGAGCATTTCAACAGATGAGCTAGTAGAGCAAAACTTTGAAATCCATCCTTCATTGAGCTATAAAACACAATGGGAAAACCTGGAATCCATAGCCTCATATCTTCTCTTCTTTATGAGAGAATTACTCAATGCTTCAAATGGATTTACTACATCCGAGCTATTGTATAGCAAACATTCACATGAAGTCTATTGTCATAAAATATGTGGAAAGAGCATAATAGCAGAAGATATAGTAGAAATGCTCATATTAGAATATCTCAGAAAGGGTTTAAACTGGTTGTGTTAGCGCCTAGTGTTGAACTGCTGAGAACACATTTCTTGCTATGTAGTGAGGCCTTTTTAAAGTGACAGGGAGTGGGTGAGAGAGGGAGTAATTGAAGGAAATTATAAAGTGAGGCAAACTGGGAAAAGAAAGCTCAATTAATTTTGCAAATGTGTTGAAGTCCAAGAAAGAAAGAAGTGAGGCTTCTAAATTGAGTATGCATGCTGAAGAAGTTAAATCCTTAAGGAATATTCGGAAGTAAAGCCAGAAGAAATGCTATCAGTAGCCCAGATACAGAAGTTAAACAACTGGTACTCAGGGATATAGACACATTTCCAGAACTGCGTGGCAGAACTAATTGAACTCATAACAATAATGAGAGTATTCCAGTGATAAAGAAAATGATAAAGCTGAAGGGATGCCAATGGCAAATATTAAAGGAGGACATACAGAAGGTGGTTAAGCTGTCAGCCACAGAGGAATCACACAGCAAGTGAAATAACACCATTGTCTTGGCTCCCAAACCTGATGAGACTATAAGTTTTAGCAAAGTCTTTAGAAAATTGAATAGTATATGCAAATTAGATTCCTTCTCCCATAACTTTAGAAAATGAGTTGATAGAGAAGTTGAGTAAGGCTAGATTTCTGTCCATACTGGATTTCACTAAACGATACTGACAAACCCCAATTATTTCAGTGGCTAAAGACTAAGATGGCATTCACCAGGTGTGATGGATTTTTTCATTGTAAAGTAATGCTTTTTGGATTCATGATACACTACCAACATTTCAGAAGTTTACTTATTTATTTATTCATTTATTTGTCTGTTTGTTTATTCATTTATTGATCTTTATTTACCAGATTGGTCTGACTGGGCAGTGAAAAGACTCTCTTCAGTGGAAACCTAGGAGAAAGCTCCAAAATACAAATTCCAAAGGAGCAATGGTAAAAAAAATGTTATAGAAGAACAACATTTATCCAGACTTAACATTGTATATATGGTTTGTTGAAATAGATGGAAATGATTATACAGGATTTGCTATAATGAGTTATTTAGAACAGAGTAGAAGGAAACAGTATCAACCTCATTTGATATGAGTTGGGAGATTAAATGGTAGGGAAAAAGGACAGTGGTCATTATTGTAAATAAGAAGATATGAGCAGGGATTTGTAAAAACTATAAGAATAGAAGCAGTAGAGTCATAAGAGATGTGAAGGAAAATCAAGATAAAAAAGAAGGTAGAAAAGTGGAAAAGGAAAAAATAGGGGGAGATTGGTAGGGAGAGCAGTATATAGGCAGTACATTTGTCAGGGGTAGAGTACAAAGAGTAGGCTGAGAGAAGTCTGTTAGTCCATGGTAGTACAGGAACACAGTAATTTATTTCTGAGGTAGTCTGAGTTGTTTTCTGAAAAGTTTAATTTTCTGAAGCTGTTTGATTTCTAGTGGTAAAGGATTCCATAGGTTAGAGTCATGTGAGGGTAAAGGCAGTCACTGTCATAGCTATTAGGAGTAGCTTAATGTGGGATGTAAAGCTTTGTTGAGAGAGTACAGTTTTAGGATGCTGGTTAGGCTAGGACAGTGAGATAGACTATAAATAAGGTTGTGAGGAATTGCAAGCTGGGGATGAGACTATGTAGTGTGGAAGTTCAAGCCATGAATGTTTCTTGAGTGCCAAGCACTGTTGATTTTAATAAGGCTGATTGGTAGCAAATTTTGCTTCCTTGTTATAGCATTGTTCAAATAATCTGGTCTGAGATACATGTGATTTTTTTAAATAGTTTTTGGCCTGGTCATGGTGAGGAAGCTCTCTCCAGCCCCTTTTCATTGTGGACTCCTGCAAATGTATATGAATGCTGGGAAATCTTGATGGTATTGTTCTGAAGAAGTCCCTATGAGAGGGATGAAAGCACTTAACTACTGTGGTTTTATTCAATAAAGGAGTGTTTTTCTACAGAGGACTTTGCTGTTCTTCCTCCCTTTGTTTATCTGTTTTGTGGATATTTTCAGTTGATTGTTTGGGCTACATGTAAGTTAGTCAGAGCCTGAGTGGCATAGACTAAGGTGGACAGAAAAAAAGTTGAGGCAATGTGTCTTCTAGTGCTACTAGTAAAATATGGTAAGCTCTCTACAGGGTACCCTGATTTTGGTAAGTTTTTTTTAACATTTTATATATGTAAATTAAATTTTAGGTTGTCATCAATGGTGAGCTCTAGTAGCTTGGAGGATGATACAGATTCAATTCTGGTGTCATTTCATAAGGTAAATGGATGGAGGGGCATGGTCATGATGCTGTGCAGTCTGGAGCAGATTTCACCAGTTCTGCTATTCTCATCATATTTATGACAGAAAATTATATTTCTAAGTTATCGCATTTGTTTTTTTTTTTTTTTTGGTAAAAACTAATAAATTATGTTATCTTGTTCGATAACAACTAAAAAGATTCCCTTACTTTCCTGTCAAACTTTTGTCTGGAAAATTTCTACACTAACAAGATGAATCACATAAAAACAAGCTCTCAAGACTCATCTCTGAAGAAAGAGTTTCAGATGGTCCTGACTAATAATCAGGAATTATCACTGAAAATGGACAAAATGGACAGTAAATTGGATTAGTTGAAGGAGAGATGTCCAAAACAAATGGAACAAATTCAAGAGTCTCTTAATCAACAGAAAGTATAGATATATTGAATAGAAAAAGTGTTTACTGATGTGGAAGGGAGATTAACTGAAGAAGAAAACAACACTGAATTCTTATTAAAACCAAATACCTTACTACTGAGTAAAATAGATGACTTGGATAAACAATATTTTTAGTTTTTTGGTTTGGCCGAGAAAATAAAAGGGAGCAGCATGACAAACTTTTTAACATCCTTCTTCTTCTTTTGGCTTTTCCCTGTTAGGGGTCGCCACAGCGGAACTCAGGTCCGCTAATGATTGGCAGCAGATTTTTATGGTGTCGAGTTGCCAGCCTGACGCCCAACCTTCAATGAAGGCACACCCATTCACGCATGTCTTTCGAATGCCACTCGACCACGTGGAGGACATGCAGACTCTACACAGAAGGTGCTCCAGCCGAAAATCGAACAGGAGTACCTCTTGCTGTGAGGCAACAATGCTACCACTGCACCATCGCGGCTTCCTAAAATTCTTGAACTACCAGAAGCAATGTCTTATGGCATTGAAAGATCACATGGATCATTGGCTCTTTCTCCTTCTAAAAAGAACATAGCACTGAGATCAACTATATTTAAATTTTTTTCTTCACAGGAGAAGGAACTGATACTTAAGACAGCTTGGTCAAAATCTCCTATCAAAATAGATGGAAAAATAATATGATTTGACAATAATTATTCCTCTACATTGATATCTAAAAGGAAAAGCTTTTTACCTTTAGTTAAATTAAGGAAAAACAGATACACGTTTGTTTACTTTTTCCTGCTAGACTTAAACTATTCCTTCCAGATGAACCTAGAATATTTGAGGACATGGACACTGTATTATCTTTTCTGAAAGCAAAAACTTAATTGAACCAACAGAAATCATGGATTTGAATAGCAGTACCTTGAAACAAGAGGCAGAAAGGAATGGATGGAAACTAATGAGAAGAAAAGAAATTGAAGGAAAAGTGACTAAATTAATTTTAATATGATCAGATTTGCTAGAATGTTTTAGCCCAATTCTCCATAATAAATGTTCTTTATGTTCTTCTAGAACCATTTTTACTTCCAAAGGGAAAGGCAACCTGGATGCTCACTGCACTAAGGTAATTGTTCTCTTTCATCACTTTTATTCACTTACATATACTTATTTGTTATTTCAATATTTGGTATTACCTTAAGCTTTAATATATACACATCTGGTACATGTATTTTTCTAGATTAACATATTTAGTCTCAATAACGAAGTTATGATTAATATTCAATTTATATATATATATATATATATATATATATATATATATATATATATATATTTCTTGGTTTGGAATGCATGGTTTGTATGTTTTTTTGTCTTTTTTTTGCTATATAATTATAACCTTATATTGCATGAAATTTTAGAATCCAACACTGAAATGTTTTTTTCTGAGGTATGCAACGTTAACAGACTAAACTAGTATTGATTAAATGTTATTTGTGTGATTCATTTGCGAGAAACTGTGTACATGTGGAGATATGTCCTTAATTGTGTGTGCTTTCCCTTTGAGGATGCCGTGACTTGTTTTGGATTTGCTTCGTTTTATTTGGCAGTTTATTGGTGGTATTGTGGTCCTGAGACAGACTGGGGGGGGGGGGGGGTTGGTGGTTCATTGTATGGGTTGTATTCAGTCTTGTTTTGTTCATTTGCATACTGCTTTATGTTTCCTTGATGACCATGGGGATCGCTATATTTACAGCATGGTACAGTGCATGTTTGATTTTTGAGGCATTTACTGCTCTGTTGCTTTTTCTTTCTTTACTGTCTTTGCTTATAGCAAAAATGGATAATTGCTTTGAGATGGTGCTGGCTGTATGGTGGAAAGATTTGTGTAAGTAACGTTGTGGTTATGTTCATCGGGGTTGAGTATTGACTTTGTAATACTATTAGTTTGATAGGTGATTGCTTGGCAGGAATTGTATTTGGCTCAAGTGTTGACTGTTGACTCCTGAAGCTTTTTTGCAGTTGTGCATTTGATTTGAACTGAAACTCTCACCATGATCGCATGTGATCTGACATCACTGCTTGGCTTTTACATTCACTATAGATATGAAGTTTTCTTGATATTTAAAGTATATTTCTGATTAGCTCCTTCTAAGTTTTCTATACTGTACATTTGGCACACTTCATCTTCAATTCATCTTGAATGAAATGCTTCATGAAAGGTTGAAGAGTGGGCAGAGCTTCAAAGTGCAGCTTTGATGAATATTAGTTAGTTTTAAGCACACTTTTTAGAACATTGTTGTATAGACTTCACATATCTTTAATTGACTATGTAGAAAAATGGGGAAAATGGAGAGAATAAAATAGTTATACAACAATTGCCCTGTGAAACAGAGGGTTGCACCAAAAATATTAATAAGCATTGGTATGTTGAAGCAAAATAATTGTTGACATAATTGTATCATATTTTTCCAAATGTTGATTGCTGCTTTTACATAAATTGAAATTTAAGAAACTAAATTTAAAAAGAAGTAATAATTATATAACACAACTCATCATTTCAGTTATTTTAAAGAAGAAGAAGAAAAAGAAGGAGAGAGGACAAAGAAAAAGTTAGACAAATGTGATCTTATTAAGGTATGTTTTTAATACATTTCTATCTATCCTTGATTTATTGTGTAATATGCCTGTAGATATTTCAATATAATTTTATTTTGTGATACATAAACCAGAAAGTCTGGTAATTATACATAATACTTAAAATTTAATGGTTATATGCCATATTACATATAACTGACAGTGGTCCTACCAGTTATGTTGTACCGTATATATATATATATATATATATATATATATATATATATATATATATATATATATATATACATATATATATATATATATATATATATATATATATATATATATATATTTATGACTTGGTGACAGTTCATATGATCGACTATTTATTTGGTCGACAGTTCATTTGATTGACAAGCATTTGCCCCCTTCCCCAATGTTGTGTGACCCTGGAGTTGATATATATAGTTGGGGGCACAGCCCCACATTGAAGTGTGGGGCAAAGCCCCACCTAAAATGCTTGTCGATCAAATGAACTGTCGACCAAATAAACAGTCGATCATATGAACTGTCGACCAAGTCATATAGACCCATATCTATATATATCTATATATATATATATATATATATATATATATATATATATATATATATATATATATATATATATATATATATATATATATATATATATATATATATATATATATATATATATATGTATATACATATACACACTTTTACTGTTATGTGAAACTAGAAAAATGATGCCACTGATTGGTAATGCCTCTGTTCATCATTTTCTGGATCTATTCCATTTTTATAATCTACACCTTTTCATTGCCAAGTAACATTCATACAGAAAAATCTTGTCACTGTCTTAATTTGTTTTTGCTGAACTACCTTTCTAGAAGCAGTACCACAATTCTTGGAAATATTTAATGAAACTATATTTTTAATGATTTTTTTTAATTTAATAGTATTAATATAAGGGATTAAACTGCAATCATAGATTATTTTGTAATTGATTTCGGTATGTGTTCTTTTTTATTTCATGTACAGGTGTTTACGTTCCCCGGGATTCATGAAGCTCGGCGCAAGGCCGGTGTAAGGCTTGCGCCAGCAGTGCAGTGTATAATCGGCGTAGCAGCGCCATATGCATAGTAATGAGTGCGCGCCGCAATCACAGACACGTGCAGAGGGCACGTGAGCGAGCCCAAGTAGGATGCGGCCATAGGCGTGGCCAAGCTGGCAGGCGATGAGCAACCTAAAGTGCTGACTTCCACAGGCCGCCTGCAATAGTAACCGCACCAGCCAGGGTCCGTGGATAATGAAACGTACGCAGAGTATGCAACATAGTACCCGTCCACACAAAACGGAGAACCAAACATTAACCCACGAAGTCCAAATTGTACCCATCCAAGGAACAAAGGATACGCGTAATACCGTGTCCGTCACGCAATGCACTGTCAGTGGGCATACCCAGTGAAGGTGTACGGCAGCATGTCAGCGTGCCGCACCTACACAGAACTAGCCACATGGGCATGGTCACCAGCAGTAGTGAGAGTACACAGCCTGGTAGCCGTGTCGATATAACAACAAGAAGGAAACCAGATACCCTAAACACAGACAAACATGTGCATAGCAACATGTACTACACCCAGCAACGTGCCCGTCGCATACACATAGGACGGCATGTACCTAAGCGTAATATCCAGAAGCAGAACTCATGCATGCAAATGTAATACACAACAGCCCCATCATAGCATGTAACCCGCACCCATGTACGACCGTGCACCCAACCCAGCTAGCAGTCTTGAGCAGCTGCACACCTACACACAATGGGTATACTTGAAATGTAGTAAGAAGTATTGTCCTAGGCAGTGCCACGCGGGCAAATATGTACCCCACATGTTAACATCCCACCTCAGGTACAGATATCCAAATGGCTGCATGTGAATGTGTCGGCAGAATGTGTACATCCCGCATGTGGTATGGACCTGTTGAAACCCCATAGGTGTGCACACGCCACAGTGCCCATAACTGTACACATCTGGACAAGGCAGTATGTTCAGCCACCGTACTGATGATTAGCTATGCAGACATGTCAAACACAACACATAAGGCGGAACATCTGCCCACCAAGCAGGACACCCCAACAGGGTGCTACATGCACAGAAGGTGAAGGTGGGACATCACACATTGAGAATAGCGTTGCCGGATGGCCAAACACCCACGGCCAACGCAAAGGATGAAATAACATGTATATGCCTGGATGAATGGGTATGTCATAGCATGGGAATAGGCCAAGCTATCCAACATAATAGCCATGCGTACCAGATACAAACTGCCAGTAACACGCAGTAGTAATGCAGGAAGGCATACACGATTGTGGGAATAGCACAGGACATATGGCATGTGCCAAGTGTTGACACATGACACAAATGTCCAGGATGGGCTCCCCGCAAAGAGGAACATGTGCCAACCCCACCCCCCACAGATGTACCGACAGTGGAAACACATCCCAAACACACACAAACACTAACATCCATCCCACGACAGCAACGGATGCAGGTCAAAGACCACCATGACGCGTGCACAAACAGAGACACGTGTAACCGTTGCCCTAACAACCCCCCACTGGCCAACGAATAATAGTATGGACATATGCATGTAATGCTGCGAAGGATGTGTGGTAGTCCTCAGTATCACAGAGGTAGGTACACAGATACACTGTAATCAACCGTGACGTATGTGCACTGTACACAGCATACCTGCAGGTAATACATAGTTCAATCATGTGCCACAGAAATATACACATACGAATGAGGATAGGGGATAGACAAGTGTGAATGGGACAAACTATGAACATAGGTTCATAGGTCCATAGGTACATAGTAGGCTATCTGCCCAAGGGCAGCTATAACCCTAGCCCATAGTTATGTTGCCTTTGCCAACCCTCCAGTCCAAAGATAACAATGCCTATTATACTGCTGTACCTCTGTCAAGCAGTGACAATGAAGTAATCCCTGGGGTATATCTGCAATCCGCCATCCATTGGTCAAGATCCCCCTCGAACAAGGCCAGCGAGGCGCTCTGCCTCACATGTACTGGGATGTTGTTCCACAGCATAGTGAGTGTCTGGGTGATGAATCTGTCCCTCCAACACATTCCATTAATGACCGTGTCAAGGTTCACGTCACCTGCCCCTGTGGTTCTGAGGGATGTAGATCCATTAGGTGAAGCATAGTCATCAAATATGGGTCGACATGGCCTTGTATGTCAGGCACAGGTCACCACTGAGCAAGTGGTATGTGACTGAATGGAGCAGGAGTCCTGTCAGTCGGGCAGCATAACACAAATTCCTGACACCCTGCATCCGTTTGACGATGAACCTATGGGGCCTTCCCAGCTGCTGCAGGTGTCGGGTCAGATATCCTCCGAACGGGGCAATGTACTCAATCATAGGTCTAATGAGTGATGAGTACAAGGAGACGATGACCTCCCCTGATCTAGATGTGAATCCCTGCACCATCAGGTGTGCAATGTAGAAGGTCTACCTAACTACGTTAGCAACGTGTGTGTCGAATGAATGGTGACTGACAACCTGGGTCCCCAGATCCCTGGTAACTCCCTCTGTGCTCAGTGGATTGCCACCTATATGGCAGCAAGGGGTAACCATGTTCTTCCCGAAGGGTATGACTATGCATTTCCTGGCATTTAGCTGTAGGCCATGTCCCTGGCACCAGATATCCATATCTGTGAGGCCCTTCTGAAGGATATCTGTGTCAGATGTCCGTCCCACTATGGCACCCAGTTCGCAGTCATCTGCAAACATTGTCAGCCATAACCCCCCTGTGATTGCTTGTACTTTGGAAATGTAGATGCAGAAAAAGAGTGGAGCCAGGACTGAGCCCCGTGGGACACCGCCTGTGACCGGCTGTGAGTCTGACATGGTGCCAGCAACTATGACCATGTGGGTTGTGTCACCTAGCCAGTTTGCAACCCACCCTGCGATGTACGGGTTCACATCCAAGCCGATGGGTTTATCAATGATAACTGAGGGGGGTATTGTGTTGAAGGCCTTTGCCAGGTCGAGGTAGGCTGTATGGACTGCCCGACCCTCATCAATGGCCTCGGTGACTGTTCCTAAAACGTCAACCAAGTTTTAAACGCATGATCTGCCTTTGACCAAGCCAAACTGGGTTGGATGCAAAGTATGCAAGTCCCCTATGTCGTCATCTATGAGTTCCATTATGATCCTTCCCCATGGCTTTGCAGATAAGGCTTGTCAAGCTAATGGGATGGTAATTACCAGGGTCAGTGGAGGCACTGCCCCTGTGAAGTGGGACTACAGTCGCCGTGCGCCACAACTTGGGTACGTTACCTGAGGTGAGGCTAAGATGAAACAGCCATCCTAACTGTGGGTCTAATCCATCAATGAGTTTATGGAGTACACAGCCGGGACACCATCTGGTCCCATGGATGCTGTGTTCACTGCCTTGGGGAGAGCATGTCCCACCTGTGCGTTACAGAAGTTTCAGGGGCCACAATCCTCTGGTACAGACATCTCTCCATGTGGAGGGGGAGGTGGGGGGAGATGTTTGCACCGAACCTGTCAGCCAGTATGTTGGCAATGTGTGTATGTTCAGTAAACGTCATATCATCCTGAACCCAGTCCGAGCATATCTGGGAGTGTCCTCCCAGGTGTCCAACATAGCTAAAGAAGGCTGTATGATTGTCCGTTGAGTCCTTGGTGATATATCTGTCGGGTTTGCCCTGGATGATGTCATGAGAGCTTGTAGTTCTTCACATATAATGAGCAAGGGTGTCATACCTTACAAGGATTCTGCTCTGTTTTGTAGTAGCTACCTCCTTTCATTGTAGAGCTTGTGTATGGCTGGGGTACACCAGACTGGATGCTTGGCATTGGTACAAAGACTCACAGTTGTGTAAGGGATTGCCTGATCCATGCAGTCCTGTAGGTGCTGGTAGAAGGCATATGTAAGTGATTCAGTGGCTTGAGTAATGTTTACCACTGGCTCAGGGGCCTTAAAGGAGACCACACTAGTGTTTAGAAGTGTGAAGTCGGCTTTTGAGAAAGCCATATGTATGGTAACCGGCACCACCCACAGCATTGTATGCCAATAGCAGAAGCTATTGTCCAAATAACATATTATCATTTTGATTATTAAATTATTCATTATTATTTATTCAGTTATTTGTTTGAGCTACTTACACTTGAAAATGCCTGGTAAGACCGGGCGAAAGTGCTCGTGATCTACTTGTTTTGGTGGTGTTATTTTGACAATAAAGTGGCGATTCTTTCCTATTGGGATTTCTGAGGATGATTTAAAGTAGTTGCTAACCTGCATCTTTGGATGTACACCATTTGGTTTCAGTTCTGAAAAACCTGGTTTTCGTAGCACTACATAATATGGTTAGTCAAACAGACATCCGCGACTGGGGAACATACAGCAGCAGTCAAAACCACTGGCCAGATGGACACAGTCCAACAAGTTCTACACTTTACATATGCACATTGGTGTCCATTGTAGGACCCCAAAAATTGATCCGTACGCTATATCATCCAGCTGCTACCGTTCCACCCAGAAGAAGAGACAGCCGTGACTACGGCACAGCTAGACATATGCATCACCAGCGTGTTTAAGGTTGATGACAAGTGTCCATGAAATGCAGGACATATGAACAGAAATCCCCAGATTGTCGAGTCCATAGAAGTCGTCCACATCCCAGTCCCGCACACATGAAGGATGTGTAATGGGTACCGTCGAGGGTTGCAGCCATGGGATCGTGGGTATGCAGAAATGGGGCTCGGTGTTGTTTGGCAGATAATCCATTGTCCCACCCCGTGGGAGGGATGTGGGTATAGCACATGCCTTACTCCCCACTAATAATGCAAAGCATCCACCGGATAATGCTAAATGCAGGTGTGAAATGTGTACAGCCCTATACCAGTGTCCAGTAGGCAATTTCCATGGATGGGCAAGCATACGACCAAGATGGCACCCATAACTGCAAACCTGGTGGAATTACACAGCTGCAGTAAGGCATAACACAGGAAATACAGATAGGGACTACAGTAGACACTCCCCATACAAAGTCAGACCACCGTGCGAATACCGGCGTACACAGCACTCAATCTGCCAGCAAGAAAATGGGGATCACTCGCTTCCATACTGCGGAACAAATGGGCGACCTGTGGAACACATACTAATGGCACACCAACAACGTCAACTAGGAAGGTCATAAGATGGTTAAACTATGGTGTTCCCACTTATAAAGAACATCCTTCAATTAATTCATAGGATCTACATGTTATGGTGGTGTTATTTTGACAATACAGTGGCGGATATTTCCTGTTGTGGCTTCTGAGGATTATTTAAAGCAGTTGCTAACCTGCATCTTTGGATGTACACCATTTGGTTTCAGATTTGAAAAACCTGGATTTCGTAGCACTACATAATATGGGTAGCCAAACAGACATCTGCGATTGGGGAACATACAGCAGCAGTCAAAACCACTGGCCAGATGGACACAGTCCAACAAGTTCTACACTTTACATATGCACATTGGTGTCCATTGTAGGACCCAAAAATTGATCCGTACGGAATATCATACAGCTGTTATCTTTCTACCAGAAGAAGCGACAGCCGGGACTATGGCACAGCAAGACATATGCACCACCAGCGTGTTTAAGGTTGATGACAACTGTCCATGAAATGCAAGACATATGAACAGAAATCCCCAGATTTCCGAGTCCATAGAAGTGCGTCCACATCCCAGTCCCGCACACATGAAGGATGTGTAATGGGTACCATCGAGTGTTGCAGCCATGGGATCCTGGGTATGCAGAAATGGGGCTTGGTGTTGTTTGGCAGATAATCCATTGTCCCGCCCCGTGGGAGGGATGTGGGTGTAGCACATGCCTTACTCCCCACTAATAATGCAAAGCATCCACCAGATAATGCTAAATGCAGGTGTGGAATGTGTATACAGATAGGGACTACAGTAGACACACCCCATACAAAGTCAGACCACCGTGCGAATACCGGCGTACACAGCACCCAATCTGCCAGCAAGAAAATGGGGATCACACGCTTCCATACTGCGGAACAAATGGGCGACCTGTGGAACACATATTAATGGCACACCAACAACGTCAACTAGGAAGATCATAGGATGGTTAAACTATGGCATTCCCACTTATAAAGAACATCCTTCAATGAATTAGTAGGATCTACATGTTTTGGTGGTGTTAGTTTTGACAATACAGTGGCGGATATTTCCCATTGGGACCTCTGAGGTTTATTTAAACCAGTTGCTAACCTGCATCATCGGATTTACACCATTTGGGTTCATTTCAGAAAAAAATGGTTTTCGTAGCACTACATAATATGTGTAGTCAAACAGACATCCGCTATTGGGGAACATACAGCAGCAGTCAAAACCACTGGCCAGATGGACACAGTCCAACAAGTTCTACACTTTACATATGCACATTGGTGTCCATTGTAGGACCCAAAAATTGATCCGTATGCCACATCTACCAGCTGCGATCGAGCGACCGAGAAGAAGTGAACACCTGTGACTACAGCACAGCTAAACATATGCACCTCCAGCATGTTTAAGGTTGATGACAAGTGTCCATGAAATGTAGGACATATGAACAGAAATCCCCAGATTGTCGAGTCCATAGAAGTGCGTCCACATCCCAGTCCCGCACACATGAAGGATGTGTAATGGGTACTGTCGAGGGTTGTAGCCATGGGATCCTGGGTATGCAGAAATGGGGCTTGGTGTTGTTTGGCAGATAATCCGTTGTCCCACCCCGCGGGAGGGATGTAGGTATAGCACATGCCTTACTCCCCACTAATAATGCAAATCATCCACCGGAGAATGCTAAATGCAGCTGTGAAATGTGTACAGCCCTATACCAGTGTCCAGTAGGCAATTCCCATGGATGGACAAACGTACGACCAAGATGGCACCCATAACTGCAAACCTGGTGGAATTACACAGCTGCAGTAAGGCATAACACAGGAAATACAGATAGGGACTACAGTAGACACTCCCCATACAAAGTCAGACCGCCGTGCGAATACCGGCGTACACAGCACTCAATCTGCCAGCAAGAAAATGGGGATCACTCACTTCCATACTGCGGAACAAATGGGCGACCTGCGGAACATATACTAATGGCACACAAACAACGTCAACTAGGAAGGTCATAGGATGGTTAAACTATGGCGTTCCCACTTATAAAGAACATCCTTCAATGAATTAATAGGATCTACATGTTTTGGTGGTGTTAATTTGACAAGACAGTGGCGAATATTTCCTATTGAGACTTCTGAGGATTAGTTAAAGCAGTTGCTAACCTGCATCATTAGATTAACACCATTTGGGTTCATTTTAGAATCACCTGGGTTTCGTAGCACTACATAATATGGGTAGTCAACCAGACATCCGCTATTGGGGAACATACAGCAGCAGTCAAAACCACTGGCCAGATGGACACAGTCCAACAAGTTCTACACTTTACATATGCACATTGGTGTCCATTGTAGGACCCAAAAATTGATCCTTACGGAATACCATCCAGCTGCTATCGTACTACCAGAAGAAGCGACAGCCGTGACTACGGCACAGCTAGACATATGCACCACCAGCGTGTTTAAGGTTGATGACAAGTGTCCATGAAATGCAGGACATATGAACAGAAATCCCCAGATTGACGAGTCCATAGAGGTGTGTCCACATCCCAGTCCCGCACACCTGAAGGATGTGTAATGGGTACCATCGAGGGTTGCAGCCATGGGATCCTGGGTATGCAGAAATGGGGCTCGGTGTTGTTTGGTAGATAATCCATTGTCCCGCCCCGTGGGAGGGATGTGGGTATAGCACATGCCTTACTCCCCAGTAATAATGCAAATCATCCACCGGAGAATGCTAAATGCAGGTGTGAAATGTGTACAGCCCTATACCAGTGTCCAGTAGACAATTCCCATGGATGGACAAGCGTACGACCAAGATGGCACCCATAACTGCAAACCCGGTGGAATTACACAGCTGCAGTAAGGCATAACACAGGAAATACAGATGGGAACTACAGTAGACACTCCCCATACAAAGTCAGACCACCATGCGAATACCGGCGTACACAGCACTCAATCTGCCAACACCAAAATGGGGATTACTCGCTGCCATACTGCGGAACAAATGGGCGACCTGTGGAACACATACTAATGGCACACCAACAACGTCAACTAGGAAGGTCATAGGATGGTTAAACTATGGTGTTCCCACTTATAAAGAACATCCTTCAATGAATTAATAGGATCTACATGGTTTGGTTGTGTTATTTTGACAATACAGTGGCGGAAATTTCCTATTGGGACATCTGAGGATTAGTTAAAGCAGTTGGTAACCTGCATCATTGGATTTACACCATTTGAGTTCAGTTTAGAAAAACCTGGTTTATGTAGCACTACATAATATGGGTAGTCAAACAGACATCCGCGATTGGGGAACATACAGCAGCAGTCAAAACCACTGGCCAGATGGACACAGTCCAACAAGTTCTACACTTTACATATGCACATTGGTGTCCATTGTAGGACCCCAAAAATTGATCCATACGCAATGTCAACCAGCTGCGATCGATAGACCCAGAAGAACTGACAGCCGTGACTACAGCACAGCTAGACATATGCACCACCAGCGTGTTCAAGGTTGATGACAAGTGTCCATGAAATGCAGGACATATGAACAGAAATCCCCAGATTGTCGAGTCCATAGAAGTGCGTCCACATCCAATTCCCGCACACATGAAGGATGTGTAATGGGTACCGTCGAGGGTTGCAGCCATGGGATCCTGGGTATGCAGAAATGGGGCTCTGTGTTGTTTGGCAGATAATCCATTGTCCCGCCCCGTGGGAGGGATGTGGGTGTAGCACATGCCTTACTCCCCACTAATAATGCAAAGCATCCACCGGATAATGCTAAATGCAGGTGTGAAATGTGTACAGCCCTATACCAGTGTCCAGTAGGCAATTCCCATGGATGGACAAGCGTACGACCAAGATGGCACCCATAACTGCAAACCTGGTGGAATTACACAGCTGCAGTAAGGCATAACACAGGAAATACAGATAGGGACTACAGTAGACACTCCCCATACAAAGCCAGACCGCCGTGCGAATACCGGCGTACACAGCACTCTATCTGCCAGCACCAAAATGGGGATCACTCGCTGCCATACTGCAGAACAAATGGGCGACCTGTGGAACACATACTAATGGCACACCAACAACGTCAACTAGGAAGGTCATAGGATGGTTAAACTATGGCGTTCCCACTTATAAAGAACATCCTTCAATGAATTAATAGGATCTACATGTTATGGTGGTGTTATTTTGACAATACAGTGGCGGATATTTCCTATTGTGACTTCTGAGGATTATTTAAAGCATTTGCTAACCTGCATCTTTGGATGTACACCATTTGGTTTCAGGTTTGAAAAACCTGGATGTCGTAGCACTACATAATATGGGTAGTCAAACAGACATCTGCGATTGGGGAACATACAGCAGCAGTCAAAACCACTGGCCAGATGGACACAGTCCAACAAGTTCTACACTTTACATATGCACATTGGTGTCCATTGTAGGACCCCAAAAATTTAACCCTATGCAATATCTACGAGATGCGAGCGAGCGACCCTGAAGGAGTAACAGCCATGACTACGGCACAGCTAGACATATGCACCACCAGCGTGTTTAAGGTTGATGACAAGTGTCCATGAAATGCAGGACATATGAGCAGAAATCCCCAGATGGTCGAGTCCATAGAAGTGCGTCCACATCCCAGTCCCGCACACATGAAGGATGTGTAATGGGTACCGTCGAGAGTTGCAGCGATGGGATCGTGGGTATGCAGAAATGGGGCTCTGTGTTGTTTGGCAGATAATCCGTTGTCCCGTCCCGTGGGAGGGATGTGGGTATAGCACATGCCCTACTCCCCACTAATAATGCAAAGCATCCACCGGATAATGCTAAATGCAGGTGTGAAATGTGTACTGCCCTATACCAGTGTCCAGTAGGCAATTCCCATGGATGGACAAGCGTACGACCAAGATGGCACCCATAACTGCAAACCTGGTGGAATTACACAGCTGCAGTAAGGCATAACACAGGAAATACAGATAGGGACTACAGTAGACACTCCCCATACAAAGTCAGACCGCCGTGCTAATACCGGCGTACACAGCACTCAATCTGCCAGCACCAAAATGGGGATCACTCGCTTCCATACCGTGGAACAAATGGGCGACCTGTGGAACACATACCAATGGCACAATAACAACTTCAGCTAGGAAGGTCATAGGATGCTTAAACTATGGCTTTCCCACTTATAAAGAACATCCTTCAGTGAATTAATAGGATTAATGTCAATTGACCATGGAATACACCTAATCAACATCAAAGAACCGCTGGCACCTTATGGCACACAATCCAAAACACACATAGGTAGATGAAACAGTCAAAGTAGACATTGTCCAGGACAGGTCACAAATGGTATACAAAGGTTCCTTCATAGACATGTAAGCGCTTTCACCCGTAGGCTCCGTCAGACTTACACATAACATAAAAGCATCCAGGCTTTAAATATCCCCCCTTACACTTTCATTGGTCAATTTCTCAGCAAACAATGAACATTTAACCACAGCATATAAAGCACAGACGCAATGTTAACTACACACACATATATTAACAACTCCAAAAACATCCTATTAACACATGTATTATATGATATTGTACTATGCCTAATACTCATCAATCAAAGATCTAACAATATATATAGAAGATATGTATATCATATCAATGTAATACAGTGGTAAACAACTGAAAGAGTGGACTAATGTGTGTTAACTGTATATCTGTACCTAAACTACATTCCTGTTACGGGGTTTAAGCCACCTGCTTCTCAAAAGAGGCTTCATCAGTGTTTCATCAGTCAGCCCTGGTGTGTGGTCAACCCTCCACCTAATAATCCATCTAAATCCGCATTCTAAAGCATAGTTGATGAGGTCCCCCCTCTGGTATTATAACCTAGCCTTCATAAAACACTGAATGTAAACGTATGCCTTGTGATGTGCTCATAGCCGGCCGTAGGCATACGCCAATCCTGCGGCTGCCTAGGGCACCGCACTAGTAGGGCCACCTGTCTAGTAGGTATGTCATGTAGGTACACCAGGATGGGGGCAGCATGTGTTGTGGTGGTGGGCGCCATGGAGCCCTATAGCCTAGGGCAGCAGTCGATCTAAGGCCGCTGCCGTAGGAGGGGTAGTACGGTCTGCAGGTATGCGCAGAAGTGCACATGAAACAGCGGTCCACAAGGATTACCCATAGTGGCGACACCTGCACAGATGGCTATAGCGGGACACACACACGACCATGCATACAGCACAGTTAGACATACACACACCATAAATAGGCAATTATACACAAGGTTTATGGCGTGTACGGGTACAGTGTCAGTACAGCAAGGATAGCTGTCTGCCACGATATCCAGCAGATGTCTCTAGGGTGTTCTGGAATACGGACGTTGCATGGACAATGAGTGGATATGCATCGTACCACAGTTCTATGTGTCAGCCATGCAAATATGCGATACATGGGACAGACAGCTGTCCATGCAAGAGCAGCGCTATGGGCACAACATAGGTATGTAGATATACAACGACAGAGATACAGACTGACACATGTGGCAAGGCCATGAGTGTAACGTACACAGCACCACCCCACCACACCATAGCAGGGTGCATGTGGAGAACACGCTACGGAGGTCGCCAAGCACAGCAGGCACACAGGCAGTCCACGAGCTGCTTCTCACCATCCACAAACACAGGGATGTCGGCAGGATATGAGTGTTCTGCGGAAACTCTAAAGCCATACCCTA
The DNA here is from genome assembly GCF_019279795.1 of Protopterus annectens. Taxonomy (NCBI): domain Eukaryota; kingdom Metazoa; phylum Chordata; order Ceratodontiformes; family Protopteridae; genus Protopterus; species Protopterus annectens. Next base: position 447,062,244 of record NC_056735.1, on the reverse strand, counting down.
TGAACCCATGTGGCTGGGAGCATAGACACACACACACATCTGGCAGGCATGGTGATTGACCACACCCCCACATACCCAACCGCACAACAGTATGACACAGGTATGGAACGCGCTACGTGGACCACCGAACACAGTACCGTCAGAGGCACATGTCCAGGTGGGTGACAACATCCATAAAGGAATAGCCGCCGAAAGCCAAGGTATGTGTTGCCAAGCGTCTAAAATAGCTACACTCTACTAGGGAAGCTGTGAACACACACACCCCACACACACACGGGGAAGGGCTGGGAGTCGAACCTACGCCTACCTACATGTACTCACTACAGCATGATGCATTTACAGAACGCGCTACTGAGATTACTGAGCACAGTGCTGTCAGAGGCATACTTCTAGGCAAGTGACATCATCCGTAAGGGAATAGCTGACAATAGCCAAGGTATGTGTTGCAAAGCATCTAAAAGCATGTTCATCTGCAGAGGCAGCTGGAAACACACACACACACACCTCACACACACACAGGGAAGGTCCTGGAGTCGAACCTACGCCTACCTACATGAACTCACTACAGCATGATGCATTTACAGAACGTGCTACCGAGATTACTGAGCACAGTGCTGTCAGAGGCATACTTCTAGGCGGGTGACATCATCCGTAAGGGAATAGCTGACAATAGCCAAGGTATGTGTTGCGAAGTGTCTAAAAGCATGTTCATCTGCAGAGGCAGCTGGAAACACACACACACACAGGGAAGGTCCAGGAGTCGAACCTATGCCTACCTACATGAACTCACTTCAGCATGATGCATTTACAGAACACGCTACCGAGATTACTGAGCACAGTGCTGTCAGAGGCATACTTCTAGGCGGGTGACATCATCCGTAAGGGAATAGCTGACAATAGCCAAGGTATGTGTTGCGAAGCGTGTAAAAGCATGTTCATCTGCAGAGGCAGCTGGAAACACACACACACACACACCCAGGGAAGGGCCGGGAGTCGAACCTACGCATAACTACATGAACTCACTACAGCATGATGCATTTACAGAACACGCTACCGAGATTACTGAGCACAGTGCTGTCAGAGGCATACTTCTAGGCGGGTGACATCATCCGTAAGGGAATAGCTGACAATAGCCAAGGTATGTGTTGTGAAGCATCTAAAAGCACGTTCATCTGCAGAAGCAGCTGGAAACACATACACACACACACACACACAGGGAAGGTCCTGGAGTCGAACCTACGCCTACATACATGAACTCACTACAGCATGATGCATTTACAGAACGCGCTACCGAGATTACTGAGCACAGCGCTGTCAGAGGCATACTTCTAGGCGGGTGACATCATCCGTAAGGGAATAGCTGACAATAGCCAAGGTATGTATTGCGAAGCATCTAAAAGCATGTTCATCTGCAGAGGCAGCTGGAAACACACACACACCCAGGGAAGGTCCAGGAGTCGAACCTACGCCTACCTACACGAACTCACTTCAGCATGATGCATTTACAGAACGCGCTACCGAGATTACTGAGCACAGTGCTGTCAGAGGCATACTTCTAGGCGGGTGACATCATCCGTAAGGGAATAGCTGACAATAGCCAAGGTATGTGTTGCGAAGCGTGTAAAAGCATGTTCATCTGCAGAGGCAGCTGGAAACACACACACACAAACACACACCCAGGGAAGGGCCGGGAGTCGAACCTATGCCTACCTACATGAACTCACTACAGCATGATGCATTTACAAAACGCGCTACCGAGATTACTGAGCACAGTGCTGTCAGAGGCATACTTCTAGGTGGGTGACATCATCCGTAAGGGAATAGCTGACAATAGCCAAGGTATGTGTTGCGAAGCATGTAAAAGCATGTTCATCTGCAGAGGCAGCTGGAAACACACACACACACACACACACAGGGAAGGTCCGGGAGTTGAACCTACGCCTACCTACATGAACTCACTACAGCATGATGCATTTACAGAACGCGCTACCGAGATTACTGAGCACAGTGCTGTCAGAGGCATACTTCTAGGCGGGTGACATCATCCGTAAGGGAATAGCTGACAATAGCCAAGGTATGTGTTGCGAAGTATGTTCATCTGCAGAGGCAGCTGGAAACACTCACAGAGGGAAGGGCCGGGAGTCGAACCTACACCTACCTACATGAACTCACTACAGCATGATGCATTTACAGAATGCGCTACCGAGATTACTGAGCACAGTGCTGTCAGAGGCATACTTCTAGGCGGGTGACATAATCCGTAAGGGAATAGCTGACAATAGCCAAGGTATGTGTTGCGAAGCGTCTAAAAGCATGTTCATCTGCAGAGGCAGCTGGAAACATGCACACACACCTCACACAAACACAGGGAAGGGCCGGGAGTCGAACCTACGCCTACCTACATGAACACACTACAGCATGATGCAGTTACAGAATGCGCTACCGAGATTACTGAGCACAGCACTGTCAGGAGGCATACCCCTAGGTGGCTGGTATCATCTGCAGAGGCAAGGCAGCTGATAGGGAATGAAGACAGAGTGCACAGTCACACAGCATGTTACCATCCCAAGGTGGCCATACAGTAACACGGTAGTGCTGCAGTCGGGAATACCAACTAACTACGGAGCAGTACATCACGACATGAATACGGGATGCACCACATACAGTATACCGTATGAGAGGGCATCTGGCGTGCAGGATGTAGGCAGCCATTGTGGCATAACAACCACATATGAGTCACCTGGATGGTCACCATGGCTATGCAGGATGTCATTGGCCATGGCTACACGCCTAGTAGCAGACATCGGTGCCGACTGTAGTGTGTACCCCCGAATGGTGTACTGGCCATGCCTCTCACACCTAGCGGTTGTGAAGGGGAGACAGACATGCTCACGGGGTATCAATGCAGACGGGCGCGGTGTGCACTGTACTGTGTGTCCATCTACACAGCTGCTTACTGGACATGCTCAGACACTTAGAATCTGCACAGTGCAGACATGCATACACATGGGGCGACAGCATGGGAGGCAGAATGTGGACCGTCGTGTGTGTCCACCCACACAACAGCAACCCGGCCATGCTCACACACGTAGTATGTGCTACACGCCGTCCGGCATGCAGACGGAGTGCACACACGGCAAGTCACGGCCAGGTAAACCCGTACACACGCACAGGGTGGACACACATGCAGTCACACATACACACACAGATGACAGCACAGGCATCACGGGTGCAGGCTGAACATGTACACACTGTAGTGAACACTGTAGCTGCTATGCCAGCACCATGTCATCGGTGCAGCAGTATGCCTCATGGTCCAGCAACTGCATGTGACATATGTCCAGAAGACTATGTGGCGTGTATGTCCGTCGTGCAGAGTACACATGTACTATCAATGATCCCACAGGTGTGATGTAGTCCACCCATACCGGTATACACGGACAGGCGTGCTCCACACATACCACAGGCATGACACAGATATGACGCATGACTGCAGCTGTACCACAGTGAAACAATGTCCGGATATGTCACATATGTGATTTCCTGGCTGTGTGCATGGACTGCACGCAGGACACATACGAAGCCTGTGATGTACCACATGCATAACACAGGCATACACGGTAATACACACACGATGGGAAGGCGGACACATGTCTGTGGTATGCACCCCCTACAGGGTGTAGCGGTGTTCACTGGGACACATACCCTTGTACAGTTTGCCTGTGACAGCTGTGATACCATACCACAGTCCATGTTCCATGTATGTTGACACACATGTCACAATGTAGCAATGCATACACACATGGCAACAGGGGATACATGTGACACATGTACTGTGCACGGTGCAGCCATGCATGAGCGGTGTCCGGTGTCCGTAACACAGTTGCAACCCCCTACCACATGCATACCCATCATGGGGGCCGTCATATGGTGGCATAGTAACAGCACGCATGGCAGTCTGTGTGTACACCATGTGTTTAAACACCTGTCCACATGCATGTGTGCAGGTGCTGGTCACAGGTGTGTCACACACCATCCTACCCTGCCATGTGCATACAGTCTGCTATGTCACCTTTACATGACAGCGCTGCCATGATGCATACCCATCGGCCATGCGTGATCGACCATATGTCACATTGCCACTGGAACCCCTACCACCTCCCAAGTGCAGATATTGGCACAGCTGCCAGACACAGTGGTAGTACGCAGGATGCACCACGTACCGCTGCACACCTGCACAAATCCCATGTAGCGGGTGTGGCATTCCTAGCACCAACATGTGTGCAGGAATGTGTGCCCATGTATGCCACAGATCGGGGGGACTATGTGCCACGTGCCACACATCACTGTACACCATGGTAGAGATCTGTACCTACCTCACTGTGGGGTGCATCAATGTGGATGGTGCAGTACATGCAACACGTCATCCCTCCGTGTAGACATGTGTGGCCACCACCATGTCAGTGTGTCAACATGTGTGTATGTCTGCTGCCTGTTGTGAGGGTGTATGCAGATATAGTGTTGTGACTGGACACTGACCACACAGGGTGACCATCCCATACTGGTGCTGCATTGTACAGCCCTGTCAATGCCATACCTGTGAGCCTTACTGGCCACCTGTGCAAGACCACCCCCTGTGACATGGCACGTGGGTGCATTGTCTTGTGAGGGTGCTGACCACACAGACAGGTGTCCCCATCTGCACACAATGGTGTGTGTGCCATAGAGGTGTACGCACCGCAAATGCGGGCATATTCCTGTACCAGTACAGCATCCGACTGCTGCACACCGTGCACCACAGCTGACAGGTGACACCTGCGGTCAGTAGCCAGCACACTGCGTACGACACCTGCAGAATGTCACCATACCTGTACTGTGTCATGCCATGTATGTGATGTCTCTGTCCACCGTAGCCTGTGGAACCGACCACAGGCGTCAGGTGCAGTATATGTGGACATGCGTCATGTACCGTGTAAGCAATGTTACACTGTATCCGGCTCCGTGCTCCGCAGGTTTATGTGTATAACCTCTCTTCTTGCAATCCCGACTGTCTGTTCTCTATATCACAAAAGCTCTGCACCTGCTCCCATAGTATTCCTACATAGGTAAAGTACATGTATACTAAATGGAGTACTACACTGGCCTAGAATCCCCTTGTGTACCCACTTCCCTATAGGTGCCTTCTGACCCAGTTACACAGCAAATGCATTCACGTTCTCTGGCATGTCGAAGGGTCAATTGCTAGCAACCTCTCCTGTTCAGATGGTGAATCTGGGCGTCCTGGGCACTGTTACAGGTGCCTCATGGACACGGACAAGCGGCACCACCCCCAATGAACATAATACATGTGACAGATGCAACTATATAGCCAGACAGGGGGCTGTGCTTTCTCAAACCATGACCGGCAAGACCAAGCGGGAGGGGAAGGACACCATGCACACCACAAACCCAGTGTCACATGTGACTATCGCAAATGCTAATCAAACACATGAACACACTAAGACATACCTGGAGGCACTGTTAAAACATGTCACGAACCTAACAAGCCCTCTGAAGAAGACACACAAGCAACTGCCTCCACAAGACATAGGGCATGCAACACATAGTTCTCAACGTCAGTGTGCTAAACTGTCAGAGCCCCAAAGGCAACACACACACTCTTGACCAAGAACCAATGCTCACCAACAAAACCTAATGGAAGAGAAAGCACCCGGCCGATGAAGAGGTGCTATGCCATAAAAATACTCCACAACAAAGGAAAATGAAATATAATAATCCAAGGCCAATAAACGCTCCAAATAACTGCTCCGAAAAGGTTTTATTTGCAAACTAACAGAAAAACACTTGCGTCGACCTAGGTTTCGTCCGTCCCCACGGACTTCTTCAGAACACAAGTACATACAAAAACTAGCCGCTTAAATAACCATAATAACCAAATTAATTAACCAATCAATTACATAATTATATGACGTGATAAATAAGGACATTATTTAAAATGAAACCAAGGTTAACAAAGACGTGAAACAACATTTTGTTTCTTCCATACAATAAAATAAAAATAATAATAAAAACATTTAATATGTGATGCAAACATTCCCCGGGATTCATGAAGCTCGGCGCAGGGCCGGTGTAAGGCCTGCGCCAGCGGTGCAGTGAACAGTCGGCGTAGTAGCGCCATATGCATAGTAATGAGAGGGCGCCGCAACCACAGACACGTGCGTAGTGTATGTGAGCGAGCCCAAGTAGGATGCGTCCGGAGGCGTGGCTAAGCCGGCAGGCGATGAGCAACCTAATGTGCTGACTGCCACGGTCCGCCCATAATAGTAATGGCAGCAGCCAGGGCCCGTGCAGAATGAAACGCACGTAGAGTATGCAACATAGTACCCGTCCCAACAAAATGGAGAAGCAAACACAACCCACGAAGCCCAAGTGTACCCGTCCAAGGAACAAAGGATACGCATAACACCACCGTGTTCATCCTTCAATGCACCGTCAGTGGGCATACCCAGAGAAGGTGTACCGCAGCATGTCAGCGCGCCGCACCGACATAGGAGTAGCGACTAAGGTTACCACCTGTCCCACTTTGCGAGGGGCAGTCCCTCCATGGGCAGTTGTGTCCCAATAAAAAATATTAAAAACGGCAAATGTGCTAAGATTGTAGGACAAAATGATATCCCGTATGTAATGTAATGGTTGTCTGAAATGGTTATTTCCGTAAGTAAAATACCTAAATGTCACAAGAAACAGAATAAGCAACCAAACTGCTACAACAATAAGCTTTCATTTAGGCAAACAAGTGAAGTTTTATGCTATATAGTGACTGTGGGTATGTGTCGGCCTGTAAAATCTGATGTGAGTCGAAAATGTCCCACCTTGGCCATCGGAAAAGGTGGCAACCCCAGTAGCGACATGGGCATGGTCACCAGGGTTACCAGCTGTCCCACTTTGCTCTGGACAGTCCCTCAATGGACAGTTGTGTCCCGGCAAAAACGAAACATGGCAAATGACCTGCGATTTCTGTGCAAAATATTCACTCAATACACCTGTAATAGTAGCATAAAACATATATTTTGTATATGAAACACATACATGGCATCAGAAACCGAATAAGGAACCCAAACGCTACCAGAATAAGCATATATAATGGCAAACAACTGAAGATCTGTCAACACCACTTGCTGTGGGTATGTGTTGGCCTGCAAAATCCGATGTTTCCACAAAACATGTCCCACTATGGGCATTGGAAAAGGTGTCAACCATAATGGTCACAAGCAGTAGTGAGAGTACACAGCCGGGTAGCTGTGTCAACATAACAACAGGAAGGAACCAAGAAACCCTAAACACAGGCAAACATGTGCAGAGCAACATGTCCCACACCCAGCCACGTGTTTGTCGCATACACAGGACGGCGTATGTCTAAGTGTAATATCCAGAAGCAGAACCCATGCATGCAAATGTAATACAAAATAGCCCCAATGTAGCATGTAAGTCCCACCCATGTACGCCTGTGCACCCAAACCAGCTAGCATCCCTGTGCAGCTACACACCTACACACAATGGGCATACCTGAAATGTGGTAAGAAGTATTGTCTTAGCCAGTGCCACGCATGCAAATATGTACTCCACATGTCACCAACCCACCTCAGGTACAGATATAGAAATGGCTGCATGTGAATGTGTCTGCAGAATGTGTACATCCCACATGTGGTATGTACCGTCAAACCATATAGGTTTGCACACGCCACGGTGCACATAACTGTACACATGTGGACAAGTCGGGTTGTTGAACCACCGCACCGATGATTAGCTATGCAGAGAAGTCAAACACATATAGCAGAACATGTGCCTACCAAACAGGACGTCCTAACAGGGTGCCACAGGCACAGAAGGGGAAGGTGGGACATCACATGTGGAGAGCAGCGTTTCCGGACGGCCAACTACACATGGTCAAGGTAAAGGACGGAACAACATGCATACGTCCGGATGGATGTTGTTAGAAAAATATATATAGAAACACATATGAAGTGCCAGTTTAGAAGCAAAATACTATATAATGTATTGAATTGTACTGTACAATATGGCAGTAGAAATGATCATGCATGTAATTGGTGAAGCATAGCTGCAGTGTGATCGAACTCTGACCCTGGCAGTAACCAGTTCAGCAGGGTTATGTCTCTCAGCATCAATTATCTGCTGGGTTACAGAAAAATAAATGTATGTACATGTATAACATCCTCCCTTCCCCTGAGGAGGATGGCCTTGTGAGCACTATCGAAGATAGAGTACAACTCCTTACCAGAGAGACAAAGGAACGTATTAAGAAATGAACTGACTATTGTACCAGAACAGTCCAGTGTCCTTGAAACAGCAACAATTACAGAAGGACACTGTAATTGACCAGGTGCCTTGCAAGGTTGTGTTATTCCCATGGGAAAACATTTTAAAAGCATGATCTCAGCACCTCGTATGTATAGAATATTGCGGACCATAGTGATGGAAATGCCCTGTGACTGACCACGTCAGTAAGGTGGGCAAAAGCTGATTGTAAACACTATATAAAGAAATTGCTTACTGTATAGAGTCAGACAAACCTCTCATACTTGGACTGTATAGTTTACTGCCTGCCTGTGTACACTACTAAAACGTTGTGAACCCGAGCTTCCTGTGGTATTGACTGTCACTTTGGAAAGCCTACTGATGTCTACAGTCTGGTTTTAACAACTTATGTGACATTGTGGTCCTTGTTATCCGGAATTCCCTTGGTAAGCTACAGGTCAGAGTGCATGGGTGGTTAGACATGTGCGCAGGAGAATTTGCCTAAATAGTTCTTCTCGAGTGAAAAGACCTCCGACTGAATTGTTGTGTGTAAAGAGGCTGTCCACTGTCTGATCTGTGGCTGAAAAGTGGAAAACTGGATCCCAAGAAGAAAACGTGCAGTCATAAACAGGAGGCTCAGGTAAGGAGGGTTTGCCTCTTTGTCTCTATTGTAGATCAGGGACCAGACTACATTGTGTTTCTGTTAACAGTTGTGATAGCAGGTCGAAGACCAATCCAAGTAGTTTTAAATTTGGACATAGATCAGGGGAACACAGAGTAGAGTAAATAGTCATAGTAGACACTACAGTGGATACAGGGAAGGAGATACCATGTGGTACGAGAGAAGGGTTACGTAACAGTCGTGTAGAGAATATGGGAGATTAGTGCACAAACAGATTGTGTGATCCGCGTTTGACGGGTGATGTAAAGTACATGCAATTGCAAAGAGCACATAATGTGAGATATTCTGCAAAATGGTGCAATAAATATGACATAGATGGTATATTACACAAACTATCATTACTGAAACATTGGAACCACTGAAAATGTGATGCAGGTGTTCTAGGGTAACCACCTGTCCCACTGTGTGAGGGACAGTCCCTCTTTGGCCACTTGTGTCCTGCAAACAAACTGAACAAATGGCAAATGTCCTGATATGGTAGGACAAAAATATTTCATATATCTTCTTTAATGGTAGCATAAAACAGTTATTTCGTATCTGAAACACCAAAATATCATAATAAGCAGAATAAGCAACTCAAATGCTACAAGAATAGGTTGCTCTCCTGGCAAAAAGTGAATTGCTGTCCTTTGTACTGGCCGTGGGTATGTTTTGCCCTGCAAAATGACACATCCCTAACACTAATGTCCCACTTTGTGCATCTGAAAAGGTGGCAACCATAAGATGTGCAGGCGAAAAAACAGCGACAATTGGGGATCCGTCAAGCACATAGGTGGATTGAGGTAGTAAACCGAAGGGAACAGAACACTAAAAATGCGAAAGCATCATACGTACACAAAGAAGATAATAATACAGTAGTAGCGACAGCACCCCCCCCCTCCACCACCTCCGATACCACATCCAGGATATGAAGCGGGAGGGCAGGCTAGTCGCCCCACGTTATCCTGTGGCAACAGAGGTATCACAACGACCAAATGTAAGAGAAGCTATTGAAACCACATCCCGAACCCGTAAAATACCTAGGGACAGTCAAGGAAGAAGAGAGTCACTAGAACAGAGTGAGGATATTTGTCAATTAATTGAAGTACCGAACCCTCATGCAGGACAGGAAGGCCAGGACCCAACTCCCTTAGTGTATAGACCGTGGACACCAGAAGATATCTGGAAAGTCACAGAGGGAATTCCCCATCTACAAAGTAATCAGTATTCACCATGCAATACCCCTGTATCTTCTGATAGAAAAGCAAAGGGTTAATGGCGGATGGTACAGGATTTACAAGCTGTAAATCATGTAATAACACCTAGGGTACCGATGGTGCCAGACCCACACACTACAATGAATGCTATGAACCCACCATAGAAGTATCTTACTGCGGTACATCTAAGCTATGCTTCCTTTTCAATACCTATACATGCAGATAGTCCGTATTGTTTTGCATTTACATTCTCAGGGTAAGAGATACAGCCATACCCGGCTATCGCAGGGATACTGTGAAAGTCCAATGATATACGCACAGGAGATGGCTAGCAACATTCCGGTGTTTACTCCACCCGGGGCCAGTCAAGTTCTACTTTATGTGGATGATATTCTGCTTGCGGCTCCTACCCAGCAGCAATGTAGGGAAGATACAATAGCATTATTGAAATATTCAGCAGAACAGGGACATAAATTAAGCAAGCATAAATTGCAACTACAGAGAATACAGGTCAAGTACCTGGGATATGTGGTATCCAAGGAGGGTAGAACATTACATGACGATAGGAAGGCAGCAATTTCACAAGCACCCAAGCCAACTACCAAGAAGGGAATGATGTCCTTCCTGGGCCGACTAACCTTTGTCGAAGCTGGTTACCAAACAATGCTTTGGAATCTGCTCTATTGTCTGCTTTAATCTTTAATACACCTATGGCAGCACAACATATACTACACAGGATTCCAGTAGCAGAAACAGCTTTCTGCAGACTAAAACGATTGATAGCTTCAACATCTGTTTTAGGTCTCCCGAATAATCATAAGAGATGTTGTCAGACTGTAGATTGTAAGCAGGGATATATGACGTCAGTCTTGATGCAACAGCATGGAAGTAAGCAACGCCCCATAGCTTACTACTCATCACAGTTGGACACAGTGGCATGGTCAGTGCCACATTGTGTACAGGCAGTTGTTGCAGCACCCATGGCAGTACAGGCCTCGGCCTCAATGTTATTATTCCACCCTCTCACTGTGAGAGTGTCCCATGCAGTTGCGATCATTCTGCTGCAAGAGAAAATAGCATTCCTGACCTGTGCTAGACATCTTTCTTGTTTGACCATACCCCTGAGTCAACCTCATATGGTGACTGAACGTTGTACAACATTAAACCTATCAACGTCACGTCCGACACCTGTGTATGGCACACCACACAGTTGCCTATATGAAATGGAGGAAATAACTCCACACAGACAGGATATCACTGATATACTCATAGATGATGCAGAGGTGACAGTTTATGTGTACGGATCATGTAGAAAGAGTCCAACAGGAAAGAATCAAGTAGGTTATGCAGTAGTTATTGATAATGAGATTGGAGAAGCCCAACCCCTGCAGCATAACGTGTCTGCTCAAGCAGCAGAATCGATAGCTTTAACACGTGCTTGTACTCTAGCGGAAAACCTGATGTGTGGACATTTATACCGATAGTCAGTATGTTGTCTCTACAGTGCATGTTTATGAGCAGCAGTGGAAGAATAGGTGAATGATAACATCCACCGGTAAACCGATAAATCATGCGCAATTTACCTTGAATGCATTAGATTCGATTCAGTTACCCACTAAAGTAGCTAATTGCAAATGTGCAGCTCATACAAAGCAACAGGATAACAGTAGGAAAGGTAAGGCATGAGCTGATGCAGCTGCAAAACAAGCAGCCTCACAGTCGGAAAGTGTCTTTTTGAATGAGGAATGACAATCCTCAGACATTATAGATGTAGAAATGTTACAAACAATGCAAACATGAACTACGAAAGCAGAAAAGCAGACGTGGGTATGACGAGGAGCAATCCTTGAAGACGGACTGTACATATCCACAGTGAGAAAGCCAATATTAACGTCTAATGTATTCAGATATGCGGCTTTGTTGAGCCATGGGTAGAGCCATGTCTCAACAGGGGGGATGGTACAGTTGGTTAACAGAATATCCCTAACATACGGAATCAGGAACCACATACAAACATCATGAGCAGTGTGTCATATTTGCAGTAAACATCATGCACAGGGAGCATTTAAACCGAAGGGAGTGGGTTTACCTACACCACCATAACCGTTCCGTACTATTTGTATGGAGTTTATACAGCTGAATAAATGTGAAGGGAAGAAATACTTGTTTAGTGATTATAGATATATTATCAAAATGGGTAGAAGCATTCCCAATCAGGAAACCGGATGCAGCAGCAGTGTCAAAGGTCCCAGTAAAATAAAGTATCCCTATATCTGGCATAGTGTAAAGAAGCTACAGTGACAATAGAACACATTCTGTGAACCAGACAATCCAGCAACCTGGGGGAGTAATTGGTATTTCCATGAATAAATATTTGCATGTACAACCCACAGTCATCATGACTGGTGGCGAGGTACACTGGGATCCCGAGAAATAAGTTGAGGAGGTTGATGGGTGACACCCAGACGAGTTGCATTTGCTGTCTACCTGTAGCATTGCTGAGCATGTCAACAGTTCCAAATGTAAAGTGTTTGACCCCTTGAGTAGTATTTGGAATGGCATATCATGTGCCACAGTGGAAAGCTGTCATGCCTGCAGAGCTGGAGGTCGATGGCTCATTAGCAAGTTACATGAGAGGATTGTCAACCAATAACACTGTTTTGCAGTTAAACTCTTTTACAGATAAAGAGCAAGCGAAGTTGGACGCATAGCTGACTCCAGTATCCTGTGTGTATTTCACTGTTATCCAGAAAAGTAACTTTCCGAGTCCAACGTGGGAAAGTCGGTACCAGGTACTGTTGGCAACGCCTACTGCAGTAATGTTTGCGGAGAGGTCGTCCTGGGTTCACCTCACCTTATTCAAACCGGTAAAGGATATCAAGTCTGATTTACATGTTGTAGCCAATATACCATAGAGACAGAATCACCCGGGCCAGACTGTATAACAATACAAAGCAACCCCAAAGACATTTGGTTTACTGTCGTACTGATCATACACCTATTAGCCATGTCTGTGGTGACTTTACATTTGCTGGGACCTTACCTGCATATAACTGCACAGATAGAAATAGTGATACGTGATGAACTGGCCACAGAGTGGCATCCAAACTACAACACATACCTGGGCATGACTCGTGTGCATGTACAGACTATGAACATTTCAAATTGCTGTGTTTGTACTGCCATACCTACATCATATGGAGGACTTCCGATGTATGTTGTCCCCTTGGGGATAGATTGAGACTTGTGAATATTTACACTTTGATACAGGTTCTGTGAGATCACAGGACAAAGTGGCACTGTACTTACCTGTTACACAAAAAGGAATTGTCTGTTTTCATAAACATGATACAGTTCAAGTTGGTGGGAGTAATTGTAACATAACTGTGTCTTACAAATGACATATAACAGCCAAAGATCACACTACTAGTTGTAGCACCATTCATGATCTGTATTGAAGCTTCATGAGAACAATGTTGAAAGATGTGCAGAAACATCCTGAATTGTATAAACAGTCCTCTGTCATAGACAGGAAAATGTTACATGCAGAGTTAACCCGCATCAGTAGTAAAGTATAATATTGTTATTATGTTTGGGGGAAA
>NC_056735.1:446940229-447023309 GCF_019279795.1 Protopterus annectens | reverse complement strand
ATCCTAAAAGGGGTTGATTAGCCAAAGGGTCAACGCCAGAGACCCCTACAACACGGAGAGGATTGCCAGCCCATGTGAAGCAAAGGCCCTGACTGCCTTTGTGCAGGAGTAATCATGACGTGTGGATGTGTGAACATAAGTATGCACCAGGCATCATCTGTGTGTCAGTGCTGGACAGGGGACAGGAGACTGATGGATGTGGTACCCTCATCCTAAGGGGTGTTATCAGCCACACACAGTCTTGCTAGGTTTACACATGCCGTGGGGCACATAGCCTGGTATGTACATGTGCACCTATGTACCTATGTAGGTGTCCATGCCAGTTGCGGGTACCTGTGCTATGCTGATATTGCCAGATGTGCCTGTGGGTACCCCACGACTACACCTGGGGAATTGATAACAGTGCTCCCAGTGGGCACATGCAAGTACACCATAAGTGGCATATGGGTTAACTGAACCAATATGGTGCTACAGATGTAACCAACACGCATACTGTGTACACAGAACAATGAATGCTGCACCTGCACTACATGGTATATCAGCTGCATGATGTCAGTGCCAAACCACATCACATACGCACCTGTCACCTGCCATACACAGCCACCACAACATACACATCACATACTATGCAGACACAGGTATCACATACACCTCTCACTATGTTGTCCACCCTGTGCATCAGAATATGTTTGCATAACCATGCACCGATGGTGTAGCTCACGGTTCTGTGGCAGAGACTTCATCATATGCACAGGGTGATATGTGTGCCACAGGCATAGGCTGTACCAATGGATGACATCATGTGTGTGTGTAAGGGCCTGTGCATTTACTGGGCATGACTGTGCAGAATGCATGTGGATGTGGTGGAGCCCTACAGTTGTGTTTGCTGTGTGTGGGTATGTGTGTACACAGTCCAGTCATCTGTGATGCCTACACGGGGTATACTTGGCAGCCCCAGACCGTACAGTGCAGGTGGTACGGCTCACTGTGTCCACCTGCGGCAACGTGACCTGCGCCTGCCTGGGATCGCACAGGCACTATCGGGTGGAGGTACACCGTGGCCACTCTCCGATGACACATGTCCGCTGGAAACGTGTCCACGCCGGGGCCGTCCAGGGCCACGTCCACGTGGCCTGCTGTGTCCTGGTCTGGTTGGCGTAGTAGCAGCTGCACTGCTGCTGCTACCAGCACTGTGTGGGTGGGCATGGGAGGTGGCACGCACACGTTGACCTGTACTTGGTGGTGTTACTGGCCCATGCCCACGTGCCCTATGCGTCACCCCTACCAGGTGTTCCAGCACAGACAGCTCACGCTCGCGGATGGCCATGCCTCGGTCGAGGATCCCAGCCATCTCACCAAATTGCCTATCCAGAACATCAGCAAGATGCTGTTGGGCATTTGCCAATGACTGGATGTTCTCATTTAAGGAATGGATTGCGGACCTCTGCAGCCTCTGCCCTTCCTAGTTCTGCCGTTCAGCACGTGCCTGTGCCGCCATTACAGTCTGGAACATGCATCTGGTTATACCAGCTGCTGCACCCTGTACGGCAGGTGTATGTGTAGCAGTGCTCCTCCTACGAGCAGCACCTGCCACATGCCTGTGTGGCACTCCACCAGTCATTATACTGGCAACGTCATGTGTACCCACACCTTCTGCAGCCACCACACATTCCTGCTCAGTGCCAACAGACGCTGACTGTCCGTCATCTATGGGCAATGGTGTTGGGGTATGTGTCGGCATCTGAACCGTATGCGTGGATGAAGGGGATGTAAGTGTGATGTTCTCCAATGGCACAGTGTCTGCCTGTGATGACCCTGCCTGTGCCTCATGCACATGGTCATCACCACTAATATCTGTGGGGACACTAGCATCAGATGGACCGCAGGAGGGGAATGCACCTACAGCACCTGTCAATACAAAGACATACCGTAAGTTACATTACATACATGCAGACACACACACAGCCACACACACACACACACACACACACACACACACACACACACACACACACACACACACACATGCGGACACACACACACACTGACACACACACATGTGGACAGACACACATGCAGACACATCATGCATGTGATATTGCAGGTGGCATGCAGCATTCCCACACCACAGCCCAGTGAATGCAGCCCAGACATTAATAGTGGCAGTATGCATACTGCCCTGGAGTGCACACGACAACAGGCAGGTGTCTTTTGGTAGGCATGCTGTACACACATTCATGGTAGTTTGCATGCATCACCGTGATACACCGTGTGTCCATGGGCGAGTTAACAGTACACATGGCTGCCGTCACTATGTCATGTACACGGCAAACATGTGCGGTATCATGTGGACATGTGACGATGGTGTCCCACCACATGCACCACATCACAACGGATGTCACAGTGCAGTGTTACGTGTACAGTCTACAGAGACAATGCATGTGTAACACAGATGTCTGTGCAGGTGTGGTTGGTGTGAGCTGTGTACATAACTGTACAGTGTGGATGCGGGCACTGTGCCACTGCACGGTAGCAGGACACAGGTATGTTACTGTGCGATGCATGACCTGGACGCATTACATTGCCATGTGTGGAAGTCAGTTCAGCTGCTCAGCAGCACGTATATGGTGGACATTGGTGGCACCTCTAGTGGCTGCAGACAGGCATTCCATTACACTGGTGTACCACATCGGATGTCCAGGGGGTCCACTACAGTGATGAGCCCACTATGTGTGGACAGGGTGCGACGGTGACTACCCACTGCGGATGTACTGTGTGGCAACATGCCTGTAGGTATCACCCATGGCCTTGTTTGTCTGGGTCATCGACAATTGTGTGTGATGGACATCGTGCACACAGCCCTGTGGTGGCCCATGTGACATACAACCCTACTAGTCTGAGGTGTCACATTCCCTACAGCTATGCAGACATTGTGAATGTCTGCTATGTCATGCATGGGTCATGTCATGGTGTGACAATGTTGCGTACAGACATCCTCGTGCATGGGACATGTCATGTGCCATGTCACAACATGTGCACCCAATGCAGCGGCATAGGTCACAGTAGTAACACCTGTGCTCTGGCCAGATCATGGCTCACTATGTGGTACTGTGTGCATACTGCAGAGGCATACCAATGCATACTACACATGCAGCCATTGTGGAACACCTACACCATTGTATGCATAGCTGACTGCACATATCACACCAATAGGTTATGTTGTGTCATGCCACTCTATACTAATGGTTGTATCTACTGTACATGGGTGGTGTGTGTGTCGGGTGGTGCAACCTGTATATCGTGACTGGGGCACACCCAGGTGTGCATGTCATACCTGGACACATGTGGAATATCAATACACCATATCATGCCTTTTACTAGCAACAGACTTACCTGCGACAGACCCTTGTCTTTGCGACTGCCAGACGTACCTGTATAGGGATGACACAAAGGTATACACATTATCCATTACTATCACTACAGTGAGCACTGTGCATGTCACATCATGCACCTGTGTGTTAGCATGTGCTATACACATGTCTGCTAACACAACATAGCATACTGTAGTATGCATCTTGTGTGGCCAAATACCTGGCATGTGTTGCTATATTATGTGTTGTACTATGACACCCACTCCTACGTTGCTTATCATACAAGCATGCAACACTGACTTACCAGGCAGCTCCGAGCTCATTGGTTGGGAGACACCCACCTCCACGATGGACGCGAGGGTTTCAGCGTGTTGTTCCATGGGTGTCCCCAGACTGGCCAGGAGCTCCTCCATGGCTGTGAGTGGGGGCTGGGTTTGTGGCCCACCACCTGTCCCACCTTGTTGTCTGGTGATTGCAGCAGCACACTGTCTCGCATGCCGGATTAGGTCTGTGCAGTGCCTGCGGATCTGTTGATATGTGCGGTTGTGGCCGCCCAGGCTGTTCACCCTCCTGCGCATATCCTGCCACATCTCTTCACGTTGTTGTGCCTGCAGTGGCACATGGCTGAATAAGATGTCATAATTGTCGTGTAACAATGGTATGATTACCTCATCTTCTTGTCGGCTAAAGGCAGGCAGCCGGGAACGTGGCATTATCTGTAAGACATAATTATGGTGGCAGGTCACATTTACACTGCTGTTCTGGCATACTGCTGGGAATACATTGCTATGACATGTACAACATCTGCACAGTAATTTCTGCAAGGCATCATGTCAGTGACACAGCCAATGTGTTGCCGTCACACCATTGAGCAGTGGGTGTCATATCATATCTGTGTGTCACCTCATCACACTGTACACGCACCATGTTGATGTTAGACTGCTGTGGACATGTGTACCTGTCTACACCTGTGTCCATATCAGTTGGCACGGGTCCCCATGTGAAAACAGTTCTACTGTTCACCTGGATGCTGTCTATATGTCAATACACATCACGTGGCCAGTATGAACATCAGCAGTGGCACTGTACACATACACATGGACACCTGCACATGCATGTGTTGTGCCATATACATCCACACAGCACTGTATGGGTGTTGGACAACTTGCCACGGCTCACCTGTGTTGCACATGTGATACACATGGGACAATATGTAACCATGCCACATTAGCAGGGAAGGTCATGCATAGCATGTACACACGCACATTGTCCACAGCAGCACACAGCACCTGTAACACCACAGGGTGCATCACCATAACATTACTGCTGTGTATGGTTGATAGTGACAGTGCCTTTTGTCCATCGCACCATGTGGGACTGTGATAGCACATGCAGCCTTGCTGGGCAGGGCTGCATGATATGGCAGGGTATGCCACATACATGGCACTGGGATGTGATCCACCTGGGGGGTAATGATATTGGCAGGGTGGCTGTCCATTCCATGTGTCATGTCTATGTGTATTTGGACATTACACATGTCTATCACCATGGTGTGGACACTGGCCTTATGCAAGGTAGGCTGCACGCTGCTTGGTGGGGGTGTGTCTGGTGCATTCAGGCATCACACACCCATGAATACACTATAACCCTGACAGATGCTATGTGCTGCGATATTGATCTACACAGTGCTGTATGTGGCCACACACTGCTATCCCGTGCACATGGATG
Source organism: Protopterus annectens (assembly GCF_019279795.1). Classification (NCBI taxonomy): domain Eukaryota; kingdom Metazoa; phylum Chordata; order Ceratodontiformes; family Protopteridae; genus Protopterus; species Protopterus annectens. Next base: position 447,018,210 of record NC_056735.1, on the reverse strand, counting down.
GTTGCCTGGACTGATGTGGGTACCACATATGTCTACATCCAGTGCCTGCTGCCACCCCCATGTCTGCTGGTGCACTATCTGGAAACGTGATGTTGGGCACAGCATAGGTATCCATGTATGGGGACAGGGATGTTCACATAGCAGGGGCACTGATGGTATCTTCGATCTGACCATACACATATGAGGCACCCGTCACACATACAACCCATTTATTATGTTGTGAAGAACAGTGACACAGCTATACTGCTACGCTGGAGGCATTCACAGGCGTACATACACAGATGCATGCATGTCCAGCTTTGACATTGCCTGGACTCTTGGTCTTGTTCGGCACATAACGTCTTTGGGTGTGGCTGGCACAGACCTACTTTGCACATGTCTACACAGTCAGCTTGTTCTACGGTAGGCATCGGTGATGTGCTGTGCACATATCATATCTGCACATTTTTTTGCTGTCTGTCTATCCACAGGCCAGTGGTGGGACACACAGGGCTATTATTGAACATATCTGCATGCAACCCTGTACTGCTAGCTTCTCAAGTGCTAATGTGTCATAGACATGCACACCATACCCATGCATGTGGTGGTGGGTTGCCACCCTTACCCATCTCCTCTTGTGGGTTGCTATCTTCCCACACCCTCTTTGTATTGTATGTTCAGGCTATGCAGCTGTGTGGGGCTTGTGGGCATGCAATGCAGTACTATGTGCCTTTGCACCCATCGCAGAACCAGTCATACAGGTACACTGGCAGGCATACACTGCACAGCTTGATGTTGGCACATCACATGTTGTACACACATAACACATCTCCTGTGGGACATGGTCAATTGTACAGGCATGTCCATCAGTCACATGCCACTACTACCCCTACATGACGGCTATGCAGGACATGTGGCGGTACAGCAACTGTCACATGTGCACGTGCACTGCCCCCCTACCTGCATCACATGGTACTGCCTGTGGGGTATGTGCGTCTGCACCCATGCTATGGCCATAGATGACAGTTGTACATCGATATGTGCAACATACCTCATTGGGAGTTCTCATGTGCACATGTTCAACATGTCAACACATTGTTTGTGTCTGTCAGACAGTCATTGTTGTGCATGGTTTACATGGCAGCCATGGCGTACTGTGTCTGATTCCAAGTACTTCATTGGGCTACCAGCATTGTACATTATCACGGCACATTCCAGCCATCACGTAGCCATCGTAGATGACAGTGGGAGGTGTTCTGCCATGTGCACATATGTCACACAGTACGAGGGTGACTGACACACATTCTCAGGACAGGGTTCTGACTGCTGTAGATGTGTGTGATGCTGTCGATGACCATGCCTGCACCAGATGGTGTCATCTGGATGTGTAACATTCATGACACACACCTACCTTCACGTAGCACCACATCGTCCACAAGGATGGACACCCCTGCATGAACACTGTATGCAGTATGTCTGTATGACCACTGCATGCACCACTGGTAGCCACTGGCATGGCTGCCAACAGCAGCAGTGTGTATCCTGTGTGAACATGGGTTACACCATTCACAACACACCTGTGTCAGATGTCCCTGTTGTGTGTCACAGTGCAGTTCCACACATCATGTAACAGTATGCATCATGCACCAGTATGTTGCAGACATGTGAACGGCTGTGCATGTCAACATATGCACACATGACACATCACCTGGTACAACATGTCTGCCTTACCACATGCTATTGTGACCACCCTGTGATGACATTGTACAGGCTACGTGGACTGGGACATCTGATGGCTCAATGGTGTATTCACCCTCTGGGTGTGTGTCTAGCCAAGTGTACAGTAGGCAGTGGTGTGCACACAGGGATACTGTACATTTGCATACTCTGTCACTGCGACTGTTGACTATGGTCATACTGTACTTATGCAGGCATGTGGTATTGATCCAGTCTGACAGTCATGGTCAACCATAGTACTGTGGCACACATGACCTGCGGACATCTGCCTAGGGTGTGGGGCCCACATGTACATCTTCACATGCTATGCTGCCTCTGCAGCGGTGTCACATGTCTGTCACCGGCAGGGCTGTCACAGGCTGGCACAGCATGCAGTGATGTGTGACAATGCTTGCACCCCCCACTGTGCTGTACACAAGCACAAGCACTGCACACACAGTAAGGCATGCCTGACATTAATCTGCAGTGCCTGGGACCTGCCTCCATGCTCTACAGAGCACACCTGCCAGTCCAGATTGTACACAGATCATACCTCCCAGGCACATACCTGGACTGCAACACACACAGGTGAGTGGATCCCACATCACACAGTGATTTACACACATACTGTATGTTTTTCTAAGACAAATGCATCATAGGTACTCCATGTTCGGATACCCATGTTTGTGACCGCTAGACACATTGTGACACGTGATGGTGAGTACACTGTACACCACAGGTTACATGCTGGCTGTGTTATCATACGGTACATTGCACCTCGGACAGTTGCTACTGCCATGTGCTGACAGCAACACGCACTTCCCTAGTATGGACTCCCATGTACCCACACATGCTTGGCCATGCACTACACATAGCTGGGTGACACATCAAACAAGACATACCATACCTGCACTACCCTTGGCATGCACCATACCTCCATGTGTCTGTGCTATACCTACAGACATCCCCTCTCTGGTTGATGGACATATATGCTTTCTGGCCCTGCTAGCCACACCCTGGACACACACCCATTGCAGCATACATGGTACATGTGGTCAACAGCCGGTACTACCAACATCTGCTGACAGGGGTGGTTAATGGCATGGCACCCCGGCAGCCGGACAGTATACATGACTATGCTGACAGATATCACAATGCACTTCCGCTACATGTACGCAGTGGTTGGGACCATGCTATTCCACACAGAGACATGGTGGTACTGGCCTTTTCACAGACACAATGGTGGTATGCATGTTCCATGCACATGTGCTGTATGGCCACATGTGCAGGCTGTTGCACGGTGGGTATGTTCAAATGTGTGTGGTGCATCACTTGACAGTCATGGTGTGTCCTTGTGGTCCATCACATACTCCACAGCTAGATACCTACACATGACCACCATACTTTGCAGTGTGGGCCCTCACACAGTGTGATGGTATGTCTGTGTTGTTTGGCTACATCCACATTCAATGTAGCATACAACAGTCACCCAGGCATTGCCGACAGAGATGTTGTTGGCAACATGCCAGCCAATGGGATACCTACCAATAAGACACACTCTCACTCACTACAGGTTTCAATTCCATACATGGACATCGCAATGTCCCTGTGGATACATACATGGTACTGCCATGCACACATTATCTCCTAGGACACTGTCCCAATGTCACCTCCAATCTCCCTAGCTGTTATATCCTGCCAAACTGGTTGTTATGTGTCTGTGCAGCAGCACACTGCATTAACTGCTAGCCCATTCATGGACGTTGTGTACCTTGACCACCACACCACCGCATCTATCACACTACACATGGGTGGTAGTGCATTGCACGTGTGGGATGGCATTCATACAGACATGACTGCACCATTCAGGATGGCACTGGGGCACATCCTCCCATCCATGCTTCACATACTCATTGACGACCTCCATGCTTTTACTGGCACCCTTGTTGGGCGTCTGTGTGCCACAGCACACCACATCCACATGATGGCCACCTGTCATACCATTGCATGGGTGTTTGGTGTAGTACAGAGGGTAACAGATCAGACATTATCCCCACATTGCCCTTCAGCACCATTCCACATTCTGGTATTGCCAATGTACACATCCACCATCACATCATACCCTGTGTCTCAGGATGTTAGGCTATGTGACTCCTGGACAGGTCACACAGTGGTGCAATCATATCATGCTACCTACGACATGTAAGGTACATGTGGCATTACACAGTCCTCAGTCATGTGACCCTCATGTTCACTATTTGCTTACATACACAACATGCTGTCACGGAGTAATGTCCATGCCTACATATCCCACATCTGCATACCTGGCAGCATTATAGCTCCACCAGCTCATACTGCTAACAACCAGACAAGTGTCAGTGTGGCAGATCTATCATGTAGATGTCATTGCGTCAGATACATCACACATGGTGCATACACTTCACCTTTGCATAGCGACAGTCATCCACTAGGTATCACGTGGATACTGTCCCTATACATGCATATCACATTGTACATGGTTGCTGTACACACACATGCCCCACATGGTGCTGTGGTTGCCATATTCCGCTGTGGCGTGGGTACACATCTGCAGGACCACACATATCTGGACTATGTGTGTTGCTAGGACATTGGTAGCCTTTGTACTTGTGCCATACACACATCTACACACGGGCAGGGTTACCATAACACATTTGTGGTGTGCCTTCCACAATGGCTACACCTTTCCATATCACGGTATAGTCATGCCGTGATGTATACCAGGCTCAGACAGTCTACATATGCAGATGACAGACGGGGGAAACATCTGTACTCATCTGCATACCACTTACACAGGGGTGTCATGTACTCTGCCATGGGCCATGTCCTCCGCATTACTGATGCATGTAGTACTCCTACATGGCGTTTGCAGTGGGCAGGGTGAATGACGCACTCATGCATATGTGCACACAGGCCACATTGCTTAGCCTGGGCTTCTGTTTACCTACACAGACTAGACACACACCATGCTGTAAAACATAGGTCCTGTGCACATCCCACAGGGACACACTGTAGCACTGGTCATGTGATAACTCCCTTGCTGATAGGGTGACACATACACATGGGACCGCCACAATGGCAGTACTGTGTAGACATGCAGTTGACATCCACCTTTGATGTTCTGTGGGCAGTACCATGGGGGGGTGACACGACTGTGTACATTGCACATGTGTTTACACATGGACCTGCCAGATGTCATTGTTGCACACATTGCACCTGCTACAGATAGCCTGGACATGGTCACTTGCTGTTCCTTCCATTTCGGGTGGCTATTCTGCTACTACTCTGTCCCATATGTGCGGGCCATACATATCCTGTTAATGTACATAACACTAGGCCATACCTCCGTCATGCATGCTATGCCTGTGATACTGTGTATAATGTCTGAACGTATCCATCATGATAGCTTTACATTACACATACTTGACATGGTCACCCCTACTGCAAGGCATACGTGCACGTCGTGCACAGATTACATATGACATCGACAATATCTGCCCATACACATGTGTGCTGTGACACTATACATCCATGTCCTATCCCCTGCTGTGGCACTTCATTGTTGGACATCCACTGCCAGCATCAGTGTGGGTGGTGGCATTGTTCTGTGTTTTACATCAGTATGGCACCCCTTTGGTTATCCCAGCTGTGTACATGATGTCCCACTGCTGTACACATGGTGTCCACAGTCGTTGGTATGCTCAGAGGGTTAACACTACATAACCACCTTTCACCACTCTCTGCCTTATGGACAGGTATCTTTACTGACAAACACCGTTCACATACAGTGCAGATTCATCATACATATCATGCGTTACACACCAGTACATCTCGTGGGTTCTACATACCTTTCCTGTATTGCTTTCAGTATTCCGTGTGAGTCTCGCTACTGACAAGTGATTGGCTCTTGTAGGAATAACTTCTTTGTTCGGTATGAACATACAGTTTTACTCTCCTGGGAGTCTTCCTTATATCCGTCGTCACCTGCGGCATGTGGGTTCATCACACCAATAGCTGTTCCTCGGTGTGTACTTATGTGCATATCACCTGAGCATCTCCTCCATTAAATGCGGTACTCGTCGAACTAGGGCATAGTTCATTCCTCGTCTGGCCGTTGGTTATCTGCACTACCGTGGGAATGGTATGTATTGTGTTATGTTATGTGTGACTGCAACTGCTATGTGTGGCGTCAGGTAAATTTCACTGTGGTGTTAGCCGTGGATTGTGTGTGTTGGGTATGGTATTATGTTCCACATGTGGGTGTCCGTGTCCCTTGGCGTCTGTCAATGGCGTTTTGCATTCTGATGTGTAACATAGCTCTTCTATTCCTGTACACAACGGATGCTGGTATGCATCCGCTGCTGATAGTGTTTCCCACGAGATGTTGCGGGTATGCCGCTGTCATTAACTGCCTGTATGTCTTTGCTGCTATTTTGGCTTGTATCCCTTTGATATGTGCGATGGGGTATATCGGCGGCTGTGGGTGGCAATTGCGGGTTGTGGGCCTTGCATTTGTACATACACGGGTATGCTTCTGTGTGTGCTCCATCCCTGCCTGGGGAGCTGCAAGTTACCTGTCTGTTGTTCTAGGAGTGTAGGTATACTTGATGTCATCTGCTGTCGGTACCGCCTGCTTGTGTGCGTCCTGCATCTATTCCTCCATCACATCGGTAGTATATCTGCAGCTGTTCGTACGTGCCGACTATCCCTTGGCATTTTGTCACGGATATTTACGGTCATTGTGGTCCTGTAGTTGGGACGGCCTGTATGCTACCGGTTGCCACCTATTCGGGTGGCGATTGCTTGTTTAACACTCGTAGAACACACAGCGGTGTTTAAGGGACGATACATGTCCACGATCGGTGCCGGGCAGCAAATGCGTATTTCCGCGGTACATAACTATTGCTGCGTAACGTAGCCGATATATCGTATTGGAATTAACATGTCGGCGCCATACATACGGTGATGGTTTGTACATGCGTCCTTTGCATCTCATGTTGGCTATACTCCTGTGGTAGATTCTGGGACATTTTCGCTTTGCATCGTTTTACGTCGCCACGCGCCTAGCCAGTGAGTAGCTCTCAGTACTACTTTGTGGGTACTGCTATACATACGCCTGTGGTTCCTATACTGTATGCCTACACATGTTATTCCACTCCGCCTGTCACATGTCACCTACATACACATTTTACAGTGTCACACACATTACAGTGGCACAGCGGAACACACAACACCCTCACCTCACACATACACATACTTCCGCTTTCGCAGGGACGGTTGCACACAGTACCTATGTTGACCACATCACCGGCGGCAGTGTCTACCTCCGCCCTCATATCCTAAGAATATTACACGCACATGTCCTGTTACTGTATCGTGGCCTGGCGATCATCCCGAATGGCGAATATGCATTTAGGTGGGTTGACCTTTCCGTGGGTGGCGTTCCCTGCTCTGTCCACCCTCCCGGATAGTCGGGTTGTCGTTCAGTATGTTTACTATGTTGAGAGTTCGCGTCTTACTTCTCTGTGACCTTGCATCCCTGTGATTCCCTGTTTAACTTGTTGTACTTTATATATGTGTATGTGTACATATATTTCTACGTGTGTAATGATATCTATCTCCATATGTGTGTATGCACATATGTACATATGTAGACACCTTGTAACGTGGCAGCATACGGCTACGCCGTCTGCTGTCGGACCCGCGTGCGGTTGAGTTGTTGCCATCCCATGCTCCGCTGGCTGTGGTTTGTGCAGTGTTTGGGTGCTACCTATGTTGGAGTCACACATGTGACTGCCCATACAGTACACATTACGGGCGGACATGTTTGTGTGCCGTCCATTTCACTGTGTGTGCAGGTAGGGAGGTGTCAGTCCATGGGGCCTAAGCTGTCAGAGTATGTGCTATACGTTCCCTCTTTGCCAAGGCATATGCATATTGGGTATGCCTCCGTCTGCCTACTGGGGCTGGCACAGTGTGTTCATGGTGCTGGACGCCCTGTGCCTGTGCTTGCCTTGGCAGCTGTGGTGGGCTTGGTGGCCCTACACCATTATGTCCCTGCAGCAGCTGTTTCCGCAGGATCATATTATGTAGCATAGCACATACTATGAATATGTGGGCACTTGTGCCTGGAGAGTACTGCAAGGCTCCACCGGATGTATCCAAGCACCGGAACCGTGATTTCAACATCCCAAACACACGCTCTATGATTATTCTGGTCTGTGCGTGTGCCTCATTATGGCGTTCTTGCATGTGTGTGTGTGCATTTCTGATGGGTGTCATCATCCACGGCTCCAATGCGTAGCCAGCATCCCCCACAAGGTGACCTTGTGTGATGTCCCCCCTGGCGAATACCTGATACAGCTGTGAGGCATGCCAGATATGGGAGTCGTGGTAGCTTCCAGGGCTGCCAGCACACACATCCATGATAATGCCCTGTGCATTGCACCACGACCTGGCAATTGATGGAGTTGTATCCCTTGCGGTTTATGTAGCGTCTACCCTGCTCACCGGGTGGTGACTTGATTTCTATGTGCGTACAGTCTATCGCACCCAGTACCTCCGGGTATTGTGCCACACGGTGGAAGTGGCACATATTGCTAGCCAACTCCTCCTGAGATCTGGGGAAGTATATGTACTCATGGGCATGTCGTAACATGGCATCCAGAAACTGGTGTAGTACCCTGGATGCTGATGCCTGTGAGATGCCCATTATATCCCCGGTTGGCCTTTGAAAGGTACCTGTTGCCAGTATTCGCAGGCTTACACATACCTTTGTGTCCACTGGGATGGGCTCCCCTCTGTTGTCTCTTGTTCTCAGGCTTGGCCAGCACAGCTCCACTATTTGCTGTAATGTGTCCCTGTCCATCCTGTAACGCTCTACTATCTCCAGGTCTTGCAGCCCCTGGTAGGTCACCCTTGGTCTGAACACTCTCCTTCTCCTCTGAGGCCTCCGGTAGTTGTCGGCACCCTCCTCCGCAACTCCGTCTGTCTCTGCCACATGCCGATACATCACGGCCACGGCAGCACCCAACATATACATTTTAAAAGTTCCCCGTGTGTTTACACCGTAAGGCGCAGCGTTTGTGAAATCGCGCTGTCTGTTGTGTGCATTCCCACTTTATAGTGTTGTGCTGTACACCCAGTGATGTCATTGGGTGTGTCTCTGCTGCCGTATCTGTGGGTTATCTTCCGTGTTTTACCATTGGCACTGCAACGCTGTTGCCTTTGGTGTTACATTACACTTGCCTGCATTGGTTTAGCTTTACACCTTACTTTACTGTTTCTGCACGTTGCACCTACTATTTACGGGAGTGCATCCTGCAGGCACATGGCATATCATGCATTTTGTGTGCCGCCACCGTTATGCTAACTCTCTCCTTGGCTGTGCTGTATCGGTTCTTCGCTCTTTGCATTTCTGCAACATCCACTACTTTCTTTGCATTCATATGCATCCCCTTTCCCGTTTTGCACGTTTCTGCATGCAGAGTTGTCAGCTGGCGCCGATTGCCCTTCGTGAGTTGATTGCTGTTAATTGCTCATTACGACTCCAATTACACTGCTTCCGCATTTCCTCATATTCTCCGCATCACCTTCCTGTATCCATGGTTGTTGACGGGGCGGCCGTCACATGACTGGTTTGGGGAACGTAGTCATCCTCGTGCACATGCATCTGTGCGCGCATTGTGTACTCTCAGTGAATCTCTTTCCTCACACGCCGGTCCTGATGCTGTGATGTGCATTGTACAGCCCAGGTTTGCTGGCCTCCAATGTGCTTCCTCCTACAGTGTCACAACCCTCTGCGATTGACAGCTATTCCCTGTAGGCCACACCTCGGTGTATTATCGCTGCGCCGTTTGGTGCAGCCTTACACTGGCGGGTGTTTTGCGATTCAGTATTATCTGCCTCATTTGCATGGCATTGACTACTAATACATGGTTACTGCGCCAGACACCGCCGCCACTCCTTGACAACCCTTGCGCTGTGGTTGTGGCTTTCCATTCATACTATGGTGTATTGTGGCTGTGATGTTGATGTGTCTTATACTGCTCTTTTATGGCATTGTCATATTACTTCAGTGTTCCTCACCTTCCGCGGACATGTCCTGGGACTCTGCTGTGGTTTTTGCGTACATAACATTTATGTCATTATTTACATTTTCTGCATGTTTTCTTTTGACATTCTCGGTTTCTTTCCACATTACCATGTTGCACCACTATGACACCTGACGTTGGCAGCCTTCCGTTACTCCTATGTCATGTTTGGGTATGTGTAAACCATTTTTTTTGGTTTACATTGCCGTTGTGTTATGCTACGCCTGCGCCACTTCCTGAATCGCTACTTGCCTTCATTTGCATGGTGCAACACCGCACATGGGGTATTTAACATACCTACGCCGGAGGCGGCACAACTCCAGCATACGCCGCTGATGCACGTGGCTTTGGATCGTACCTGAATCACTCGGCGACCATGTCTGGCGTTGTGGCGCCTACACCATGCGTGCGCCTGGCGCAAGGTTCATGAATCCCGGGGATTATGTACTAATGTAAAACGTGGACTCTAAATTTTTATGAATTAAAATACCCCCTAATATAAATAATACGTATATGGTGCATTTTGTATAATAAGAATGTAAGTGATTAACTAATACCCAGTTAAAATATATGTGTATGAATGTAGATTATATACAAAATATAGATTATTGATACTTATACCTAAGTATTACCTAATACAATGCCATATGTAAAAATCATTTAAATTTGTATATATGTTAAGTATATAATAAAATGATGATAATGTGTTTGTGTAATTAAAATATGTATATCTCTATTTTATTCAGTTGATTCAATGTAATGAATATATTCAACATATTTCAAATGTATCAAAAATGTATGTCATATTTTGATTATTTTAAATATTTTATAAAAATTGTTAAAATATTAAAAATATTAAAAAGTTAAAATATTGAAATGTTGTTATTATTATTAAAATGTTAAATTATTGAATGTGTGACGTATGTGTACCAAGGTGTTTAGTGGATGGCCAATGTTGACGTATACTATGCTAGTTTCCTTTGATGCTGTGTAACCATAACATAGGTTTAATGCTAATGTATTCATTCAGCCCAGGGTACTGGTGGGCATTCAATAAAATCTGCATCCTCAATTCTAATATGTCCAAATTGTATTTAGTAATTTTACCCTGTTGGTCCATTTTCTGATGTAATACTCCAAAAAACTTAAACTGGTGATTATTGTATTGTTGTATATGTCTGGCTAAGGCATTGGTCAGCTTATTATTTTTGATATCTAATATATGTTCTTTAATCCTATCCCTCAAATGCCTATTAGTTTTCCCAATGTAAAAACCTTCACATTGTTGACATACTGCAATGTAAACAACATTATAGGTGTAACAATTAATATGTTGGTGTATCTTAATCCTACGATTGTTTACTGTCACTGTTGTACCAGTGTTAATCAGATGTTTACATACCGAACACCTTCCACATTTAAAGTTGCCCACAGGTTTGTTAGAATACTTGTCCACCTCAACATTTAGACTTTCAAACAAATCCTTAAATGATGTATCTTTCCTAAAGATATATGTAATGCTCCCTTTAAAAAGGTCCCCCAATGTGTTGTCCGTATTTATAAAATTCCCATTCTTTTTAATAATATTTTTAATGACCCCGAAGGTGTCATTAAAAGTGGTAATAAATAAAGGTATACTATTACATATAGATCCCCTATTAGCAGCATGTTGAATTTTGTTACCAGTGTCAATCAAACACTCATTATCATTTAATAAAGCTTTGTAAAAACCATTCTGCCTTTTATTTTTCACCTCATCAGCAATACTATTACAAAATTCCGTTGGGTAACCCCTGTTCAGGAAGAGTGTTATAATGAACTGTAATTCATTTTGAAAATCCACCTCCTCACTGACCATTCTGGCTGCCCTCACCAACTGGCCTTTAACCACAGCTTTTTTCTGGTGGTCAGGGTGCCAGCTATCATAATGTAAGTAAGAGTTAGAGAAGGTGGATTTTCTGTAAATGTTGGACGTTAATTTGTTTTTACTTTTATCAAAAGTTAACTTAATATCCAAATAACTAATACTGTCCTGACTAACAATGTGTGTAAACTTCAAAAACCAAACACTACTATCCAAATACTCTAAAAAGGCTTTTAGTTCTGCCTGTTCACCGTTCCAAATAATAAATAAATCATCTAAAAAACGGCCATAAAATTTAACATGTGTAAAAAACTCAGTATTGAACACATAGTTGAGCTCCCAATAGGTCAATACAAAATTTGCAAAACTGGGGGCACAAGCTGCCCCCATAGCTACCCCACTCTTTTGTTTATAATAGGCCCCTTCAAAAAATAAAAAAATATTTTTTAATACAATATCCATTAACTTTGTTAATACATTGATTTTGTTTAGGTCATATAAATTCGTATGAAATAACTGCTCTTCTAACCATTCAAGCCCCCTGTCATGGGGTATAACAGTAAACAAGTTGCAAACGTCCATAGTAATGAATGTATCTCCCATGTTAAATACAATGGAATTGATTTTTGCTAAAAAATCCCACGAATCCTTAAGTATATGTGGAAAGAATTCAATACCAGGCTTTAAATGGTAATCCAAATATTGACTAATAAAATGTGTTTTGCTATGTTTACCATCCACAATAGGTCTAAATTGTAAATTATCTAAGCCTTTATGTATTTTTGGGATGCCAAAAATTCCACTGATAACTGGATATTCGTTTTGTAAGAAACGCCATTCATGTTCATCCAACTCACCCTGGTACAACATGTCATAAAGTGTCGTATCAATTCGTCTATGGGCTATGTTGATTTCGTTTCTGCTAATTTCCACATATGTATCTCCCATCAACAGGGCATTCATGTAGGAAACGTAATCCTGGTAGTCAACTATGACTACTCCACTACCCTTATCTGGTTTCATTATTCTGATATTTTTAGTGGACAAAATCCTCTTTAAAGTAGCTTCCTCCTTATTAGTCATGTTTTTATTAAAATTGGTATTATATGTATTAAACACGTCCCTAATATCATTTTCAGTCACTTTTTCAAAAAAAGCCACCTTTTCATGCATAGGAGGGTTATAAGTACTGGGTTTAGACAAACTATTTTTACCATTTGCATTAATATCCCATGGATTACTTTGATACAAAATTTTTAAATTCAATTTTCGAGTAAATCATTTTAGATCCACGATTGTGTTGACTATATTCCTTCTCCTGCATGGTACAAAACTAAAACCCTTTGAAAATAAATTAACACATTCTCTATCAAATAACTGACATGTGTAATTATATAATTTAAAATCCCCATTGTCATTAACCACGATGTTGGGTTGAAAAAACAACCTACATTCCCCTTCTTTTTCAAATGCACTATCGAGTATTTCATGCACATTCAAATTACCTACAAAGTGCTCTTGTGCATCACATAACATATCTAAGTCATTATTACCAAAACCGTCCTTGTCTTGTACTTCTAAAAAAACTGTTAAAGTCTTGTGATTGTCCATCGTAAGCATGTGCAGATAAATCGCAGAGTGAGACACTGCTGTCCACATTGTCCACACCCGTCTGTTCATTATTCCATCCCATTGGAAACTCCGACAAAGTCATACCTTCTAGTGTACCAAAATGAAATGCATTGTCTGTATCTGTATGGTTACAGTGGACTTCACAATTAGAACAAACATAGTCTGAACAATTACCTTTAGAAACAGATGAATCAACGCCGATGTTGGCGTCCGTTCCACTCGATTCACAACTGAAAGTTGAAACCATGTAAGTCTGCTTACCAAGTACCTCATAGTGCTGGACGCCATCGGCTACTTGCGTGTCCCCCACGCGTTTTTTTGAAAATTAACTTTCTTAAATTTATCCAGATCCCTCCTTGGCCGTGCGCCTGTACGCTCGAAATCATCGTCATCCTCGTAAGTGTATTGCCCCCTTAATCTTTTAGATCTTCTAGGGCCTTCACCGTCACCTGAGCTGCCATATTGCCGCTGTCCATTATCTTCCGACTGAATGGGGGAAGTGATGTCACCCAATACGTCCAAACGGCTGACACTATTGTCCGACTTATCCTTACTGTGTCCATGATTTACATATTGTGATTTGGGATACACCATACCAGATGCATATATCTTTGTATCCCTTTTGATTTTATTTTGTTTTTTATCATATATGATGTTACAACTATGTTCCACATCCTTAATGATATTCACATAGTTTGTATAATATTGGTCAAACAAAAGGTCCTGACTGATATTGTTGTTCAATACCTCCATCTCGGACAAAAGCATTTCTATTTTCTTATCGTTATATTTTATCATAATTTCCATCAGTGCTAAACCAGTCTTATTAAAAAGTTCATGTAACTCTTTTAACATATCTGGTTCACGCTCACTGCCATTTGGGTATCTCCACAGTCTAAGTCCTTTGGGTACAAGCCCCAATTCAATATTCTTACGCAGATAACCATTTTCCATTTGTGTTCGCTTTAATTTAAACAATTTGACTTCAAACTGTTTTAACAACTCCCTCATATTGCCTTTCACAATATTGGCAACAGTTTCTATGGGAGTTTGTTTGAGATTGAACGAATATTGATTGTGTTTCCAAGAGTCACTGCTAACTAGCACAGCATGATCTTTAGACCGGGCAGTATTTCTGTGATGATCGGCCATACCAGTACTGCTGAAACCTGAAAGAGCTGGCGGAGGAGAAGCTTGGGTAAGCGGCAAACCCAAACTCCCCGTAGACTCAATACTTGTATTAGAAGATGTCATAAGCTTGTTTATTAAAGCAGTATGAAGCTTCAACTGCTCATTCATTTCTTTAAGCAGCACGCCCACTTCGACCACGCCGCCTTCTTCCTCCATAATGTAAAACAAAGTCTTGACCAAGAACCAATGCTCACCAACAAAACCTAATGGAAGAGAAAGCACCCGGCCGATGAAGAGGTGCTATGCCATAAAAATACTCCACAACAAAGGAAAATGAAATATAATAATCCAAGGCCAATAAACGCTCCAAATAACTGCTCCGAAAAGGTTTTATTTGCAAACTAACAGAAAAACACTTGCGTCAACCTAGGTTTCATCCGTCCCCACGGACTTCTTCAGAACACAAGTACATACAAAAACTAGCCGCTTAAATAACCATAATAACCAAATTAATTAACCAAACAATTACATAATTATATGACGTGATAAATAAGGACATTATTTAAAATGAAACCAAGGTTAACAAAGACATGAAACAACATTTTGTTTCTTCCATACAATAAAATAAAAATAATAATAAAAACATTTAATATGTGATGCAAACATTATGTACTAATGTAAAACGTGGACTCTAAATTTTTATGAATTAAAATACCCCCTAATATAAATAATATGTATATGGTGCATTTTGTATAATAAGAATGTAAGTGATTAACTAATACCCAGTTAAAATATATGTGTATGAATGTAGATTATATACAAAATATAGATTATTGATACTTATACCTAAGTACTACCTAAAACAATGCCATATGTAAAAATCATTTAAATTTGTATATATGTTAAGTATATAATAAAATGATGATAATGTGTTTGTGTAATTAAAATATGTATATCTCTATTTTATTCAGTTGATTCAAAGAACTATATGTTAAAGAACATATATTAGATATCAAAAATAATAAGCTGACCAATGCCTTAGCCAGACATATACAACAATACAATAATCACCAGTTTAAGTTTTTTGGAGTATTACATCAGAAAATGGACCAACAGGGTAAAATTACTAAATACAATTTGGACATATTAGAATTGAGGATGCAGATTTTATTGAATGCCCACCAGTACCCTGGGCTGAATGAATACATTAGCATTAAACCTATTTTATGGTTACACAGCATCAAAGGAAACTAGCATAGTATACGTCAACATTGGCCATCCACTAAACACCTTGGTACACATACGTCACACATTCAATAATTTAACATTTTAATAATAATAACAACATTTCAATATTTTAACTTTTTAATATTTTTAATATTTTAACAATTTTTATAAAATATTTAAAATAATCAAAATATGACATACATTTTTGATACATTTGAAATATGTTGAATATATTCATTACATTGAATCAACTGAATAAAATAGAGATATACATATTTTAATTACACAAACACATTATCATCATTTTATTATATACTTAACATATATACAAATTTAAATGATTTTTACATATGGCATTGTATTAGGTAATACTTAGGTATAAGTATCAATAATCTATATTTTGTATATAATCTACATTCATACACATATAGTTTAACTGGGTATTAGTTAATCACTTACATTCTTATTATACAAAATGCACCATATACGTATTATTTATATTAGGGGGTATTTTAATTCATAAAAATTTAGAGTCCATGTTTTACATTAGTACATAATGTTTGCATCACATATTAAATGTTTTTATTATTATTTTTATTTTATTGTATGGAAGAAACAAAATGTTGTTTCACGTCTTTGTTAACCTTGGTTTCATTTTAAATAATGTCCTTATTTATCACGTCATATAATTATGTAATTGATTGGTTAATTAATTTGGTTATTATGGTTATTTAAGCGGCTAGTTTTTGTATGTACTTGTGTTCTGAAGAAGTCCGTGGGGACGGACGAAACCTAGGTCGATGCAAGTGTTTTTCTGTTAGTTTGCAAATAAAACCTTTTCGGAGCAGTTATTTGGAGCGTTTATTGGCCTTGGATTATTATATTTAATTTTCCTTTGTTGTGGAGTATTTTTAGGGCATAGCACCTCTTCATCGGCCGGGTGCTTTCTCTTCCATTAGGTTTTGTTTGCAACACACACACTGCCAGACACACTTGTAATGGGTGACGCCACTGTCAGACACACCCGACGTCCCACCCACCAGACTGAACAAGGGAATGATCACAGTAGGCTGCCTGCCGGGCGCTGGAATCCGCCACATAACACACGCACTCAGGTCACTCCGCAGCATGTACAGGTATGACGCGGTCATTGCCCATGCTGGTGTCAACAACTGGAGACATACCACCCTGGGATACATTAAAGGAGACATAGAGGGCCACTCAGATTGTGTAGCCCAGGCCGGCATGTCCCTGACCCTGGGCAGTATCCCACCCTCATCAAGTATGATGCCTCTATACTGGCTCCAAGTGGTCACCCTTGATAATGTGCCTGGTTACCAGTGTCAGTCTGAGGGGATCCAGATTCCTCATACCTGGGATGACATGCTTGGCACGCCATGCCCCTTCGCAAGGTATGGCTCGCACCTGTCGCCCCTGGTCTTCAAGGGTTTGGCTAAGGCACCTGCCACCCCCACAGTGCCCACTGCAGGCAAGGCTGGAATGATAAACCTACCACCCTACACTACAAACCTGGAGAACAGACAGGGTAATACTGCTCAGTGCCAGTGGTCTACGCCCAAGCTGCACACCCTCAAATGCCCTCCTCAGTATGGAGGACATCGATGTCAGTGCTGTGACTGAAACATTGATCAGGGCTGCTGAGAGCACCGCAGCACTATCGGGTCATACCCCATATCATGCGTTCAGGACCATAACCCGGACCTAACACAGAAGGAGGGGGAGTCTCCATTTCCATGAAGGATACACACACCTCCAGGTTGGCAGAAATGCACATAGCAGCGGGAATATCCAGGTGCAATTAACCATGGGTAGGACTGCCCTACAGTTTGTTGCATGCTACAGACCACCCTCCCAAACCCAGGATACCTGCACAGCCTTCCTGAAGACACTGGTGAGTGTGAATGCTCTCACAACACCGTCATATTGGGTGACATCAACCACCCATACATAGACCGGGAACATTACCCAGGACACAACACCCTACACCAAAGGTCCCAGGTGTTCATATGCCTGAATGCTGTGGAACAACCATGCACCATACCCACAAGGGGGGGAAGTATACTAGTTCTGATCATCACACATGGGGACGATATGCTCCACACAGGATGTACATCCCTCAATGGTGAGGTCAGATTATATAGTGAACTCACTGGAGATCCGCATCCTGCACCCAACACCGGCATGGGAGACCACAGTGATGACCTCTCCACAGCGAACCACACACATCATACGACTGGCGTGGTACCCTACAAGGCCTCCATGCCAGTGGTAAACACAGGCCACACTGCTGAAACCCTTACAAATGCCTTCTATGAGCACCCCCAGGAATGTCTGCACCAAGCGATCCTGATAACATCAGGACCTTGTCCACCAAAGGCAGGCACATGGTCTGGTGGACCCCAGCCATTGACAAACCGTACAACAAGAGTTGAGAGCTAATACATGACAGAGCAATATCAGTACCAGGGAAGGCATCACTGATTAATACCGGCGTTAACATACGATCACTCATACAATCATCCAAGGCCGCCTGTGGGACTGGTATGATATTGCAGATGGCATGCAGCATTCCCACACCACAGCTCAGTGAATGCAGGCCAGACATTAATAGTGGTAGTATGCATACTGCCCTGGGGTGCACACTACATCAAGCAGGTGTCATTTCAGTAGGCATGCAGTACACACATTCATGGTAGTTTGCATGCATCACCGTGATACACCATGTGGCCACAGGCGGGTTAACAGTACACATGGCTGGCGTCACTTTGTCATGTACTCTGCCAACATGTGCGATAACATGTGGACATGTGACAATGGTGTCCCACCACATGCACCACATCAAACTGGACGTCACAGTGCAGTGTTATGTGTACAGGCTACAGATAGAATGCATGTGTAACAAGGATGTCTGTGCAGGTGTGGTTGGTGTGAGCTGTGTACATAGCTGTACAGTGGGGAGTACGGGCACTGTGCCACTGCATGGCAGCAAGACACAGGTATGTTTCTGTGCGATGCGTAACATGGATGCATTGCATTGCCATGTCTGCAACACAGTCATGCTGTTCCACAGCACGTATATGGTAGACATTGGTGGCACCTCCAGTGGCTGCAGTCAGGCATTTCGTTTGTCTGGTGTATCACATCAGATGTACAGGGGGTCCACTACAGCTATGATCGCACTATGTGTGGACAGGGTGCAACGGTGACTACCCACTGCAGATGTACTGTGTGGCAACATGCCTGTGGGTATCACCCATGGCCATGTTTGACTGGGTCATGGACAATTGTGTGTGATGGGCATCGTGTACACATCCCTGTGGTGGCCCATGTGACATACACCCATACTAGTCTGAGGTGTCACAATCCTGAAGGCTATGCAGACATTGTGGATGTCTGCTATGTCATGCGTAGGTCATGTCATGGTGTGACAATGTTGCAGACAGAACACCACATGCATGGGACATGTCATGTGCCATGTCACAACGTGTGCACACAATGCAGGGGCATAGGTCACATTGGTAACACCTGTGTGCTGGCCAGATCACAGCTCACTATGTGGTACTGTGTGCGTACCGCAAATGGCATTCCGATGCATACTACACATGCAGCCATTGTAGAACACCTCCACCATTGTATGCATAGCTGACTGCACATATCACACCGATGGGTTATGTGGTGTCATGCCGGTGTATACTAACGGTTGTATCTACTGTACATGGGTGGCGTGTGTGTCGGGTGGTGCAACCTGTATACCATGACTGGAGCAGACCCAGGTGTGCATGTCATACCTGGCCACATGGGGAATATCTATACACTGTAACATGCCTATTACTAGCAACAGTCTCACCTGCGATGGACCCATGGCTGTGCCAGAGGTACCTGTATAGGGCAACACAACAGTATACACATTATCCATTACTGTAGCCACAGTAAGCACTGTGCATGTCACATCATGTACCTGTGTGGTAGCATGTGTTATGCACATGTCTGCAAACACAACGTAGCATACTGTAGTATGCAGCTTGTGTGGCCATATACCTGGCATGTGTTGGTACATTATGTGGTGTACTATGACACCCACATCTACGTCAGTTATCATACACACATGCAAGACTGACTTACCAGGCAGCTCCAGGCTCGTTGGTTGGGAGACACCCACCTCCACGATGGCAGCGAGTGTTTCTGCATGTTGTTCCCTGGGTGTCCCCAGACTGGCCAGGAGCTCCTCCGTGTGTGTGAGTGGGTGCTGGGTTGGTGGCCCACCACCTGTCCCACCTTGTTCTCTGGCGATTGTGGCAGCACGCTGTTTTGTGTGCCGTATTAGGTCTGTGCAGTGTCGGCGGATCTGCTGGTAGGTGCGGTTGTTGCCACCCACGTTGTTCACCCTCCTGCGCATATCCTGCCACACGTCATCCCGCTGCTGTGCTTGTTGTGGCACATGGCTGAATAGTAGCTCGTAGTTGTCGTGGAGCAATGGTATAATCACGTCATCCTCCTGGCGGCTGAAGGCTGGCAGCCGGGAACGATGGCATTATCTGTAAGACATAATGATGGTGACAGGTCACATTTACACTGATGTACTGGCATACTGCTGGACATACATTGCTATGACATGTACAACATCTGCACAGTAATCTCTGCGATGCATCCTGGCAGTGACACAGCTGACGTGTTGCCGTCACACCATTAAGCAGTGGGTTTCATATCATATCTGTGTGTCAACTCATCACACTGTACACACACCATGTTGATGGTAGCCTGCTGTGGACATGTGTACCTGCCTGCACCTGTGTTCATACCAGTGGGCACGTGTCCCAATGTGACAACAGTTCTACTGTTCACCTGGATGCTGTGTATATGTCACTAGGCATCACGTACGCGGCCATTATGAACGTCAGCGGTGACACTGCACACATACACATGGACACCTGTACATGCATGTGTTGTGCTGTGTACATCTACACAGCACTGTACGGGTGTTGGCCAACCTGCCACGGCTCACCTGTATTGCACATGTGATACACATGGGACATTGTGTAACCATGTGACATTAGCAGGAAAGGTCATGCATAGCATGTGCGCACGCATGTTGTTCACACCAACACACAGCACCTGTGACACCACAGGGTGCATCAGTGCCACATTACTGCTGTGGATGGTTGATAGTGCAAGTGCCATTTGTCCATCGCACCATGTAGGAGTGTGATAGCACATGCAGCCTTGCTGGGCAGGGCTGCATGGTATGGCAGGGTATGTCACATACATGGCACTGGGATGTGTCCCACCTGGGGGGTACTGATATTGGCAGGGTGGCTGTCCATTCCATATGTCATTGCTATGTGTATATGGACATTACACATGTCTATCATCATGGTGTGGACAATGGCCTTCTGCAAGGTAGGCTGCATGCTGCTTGGTGGGGGTGTGTATGGTGCATGCACATATCGCACATCCATGCATACACATTACCCCTGACAGGTGCTATGTGCTGCGATATTGTTCAACACAGTGCTGTATGTGCCCACACACTGCTATCCCGTGCACATGGATGGTTGCCTGGCCTGACATGGGTACCACATATGTCTACATCCAGTGCCTGCTGCCACCCCATGTCAGCTGGTGCACCACACAGCGCCATCCCTCCCACAGGGAGCGTGGTGTTGGGCACAGCATAGGTATCCATGTATGGGGACAGGGATGTTCACATAGCAGGGGCACTGATGGTATCATCCATCGGACCATACACGTATGACGCACCTCACACACAGCCCATTCAGTATGTTGTTCGCAACACTGACACAGCTATACTGCTAGGCCAGGGACATTCCCAGACGTACATACACAGATGCGTGAACATCTGTCTGTGGCATGGGCTACAATAATGGTGGGGTTCGACACATAACATGTTTGAGTGTGGCTGGCGCAGACCATCTGTGCACATGTCTACACAGTAAGCCTGTTCTACAGTAGCCAGCGGTGATGTGCTGTGCACATGTCAGTTCTGCACATTGTGTTGGTGTCTGTCTGTCCACGGGCCGGTGGTGGGACACACAGGGGTATTAGTGAACATATATGCATGCCACCCTGTACTGCTGTACTGCTAGCTTCTCAGGTGCTAATGTGTCATGGACATGCACACCTTACCCGAACAGGTGGTAGGGGGTTGCCACCCGTACCCATCTCCTCTTGTGGGTTGCTATGATCCAACACCCTCTTTGTATTGTATGTTCAGGCTATGCACCTGTGTGGGGCATGTGGGCATGCAATGCACTACTGCGTACCTTTGCACCCATTGCAGAACATGTCACACAGGTACACTGGCAGCCATACACTTCACAGCTTGATGATGGTACAACACGTGTTGTACACATGTAACACATATCCTGTGGGACATGGTCATATGTACAGGCATGTCCATCAGTCATGTACCACTGCTACCCCTACATGATGGATAAGCAGTACATGTGGTGGTACAGCAACTGTCACATGTAGTCATGCAATGCCCCCCTACCTACATGGCGTGGTACTGCCTGTGGGGGATATGCGTCTGCATCCATGCTATGGCCATAGCTGACAGTTGTACATCGATATGTGCAACATACCTCATTTGGTGTTCTCATGGGTGCATGTTCAACATGGCTCCGCATTGTTTGTGTCTGTCACACAGTCATTGTTGTACATGGTTTACATGCCAGCCATGGCGTACTGTGTGTGATTCCATGTACTTCATTGGGATACCAGCATTATACATTATAACGGCAAATTCCAGCCATCACATAGCCTTCCTAGATGACACTGTTAGCCAGCCAGTAGGAGGTGTTCCACCATCTGCACATAGGTCACACAGTACGAGGGCGGCTGACACCCATTCTGGGGACAGGGTTCTGACAGCTGTGGATGGGTGTGATGCTGTCGACAACCATGACTGCACCTGATGGTCACATCTGGATGGGTAACATTCACAACACACACCTACCTTCACGTAGCAACACATCATCCACAACAATGGACATTCCTGCCAGAACAATGTGTGCAGTATGTCTGTATGACCACTGCAGGCACCACTGGTGGCCCACAGCATGGCAGTCAACAGCACCAGTGTATATCCCGTGGAACCATGGGTTACACCATTCACAACACACCTGTCTCAGATGACCCTGTTGTGGATCACAGTGCAGTTCCACACATCATGTTACACTAGGCATCATGCACTGATATGTTGCGGATGTGTGAACGGCTGTGCAACTCAACATATGCACACATGACACATCACCTGGTACAACATGTCTGTCATACCACATGTTATTGTGACCACCCTGTGATGGCATTATACAGGCTACGTGTACTGGGACATGTGATGGCTCACCGGTATATTCACCCTCTGGGTGTGTGTCTAGCCAAGTGTACAGTAGGCAGTGGTCTGAACACAGGGACACTGTACATTGACCTACTCTGTCACTGCAACTGTTGACTATGCTCATACTGTACTTATACAGGCATGTGGTATCTGACCACTATGACAGTCCTGGTCGACCACACTGCTGTGGCACACATGACCTGCGGACATCTGCCTGGGGTATGGAGCACACATGTACATCTTCACATGCTATACTGCCTCTGTGGTGGTGTCACATGACTGTCTCCAGCAGGACTGTAACAGGCAGGCACGGCATATGGGGTCATGTGGGACAATGCTTGCACCTTCCACTGTGCTGCACACAAGCAAGGCACACACACTAGTGCACGCCTCACATTTATCTGCAGTGCCTGGGACCTGCCTCCATGCTCTGCACAGCACACCTGCAAGTACAGATTGTACACGGATCATATCTCCCAGGCACATACCTGGACTGCAACACACACAGGTGAGGGGATCCCACATCACACAATGTTTTGCACACATACTGGATATTTGCCGAACACAATGCATCGTAGGTGCTCCATGTTCAGATACCCATGTTTGTGACTGCTAGACACATTGTAACACGCAACAGAGCTTACACTGTACACCACAGGTTACATGCTGTCTGTGTTGTCATACTGTACATTGGGCCTCGGACAGCTGCTACTGCCATGTGCTGACAGCAACCCACACTTCCCTAGAATGGACACCCATGTACCCACACATGCTTGGGCATGCACTCCACCAAGCTGGGTGACACATTACACAACACATACCATACCTACACTACCCTCAGCATGCACGATACCTCCATGTGTCTGGTGTGTTAAACCTGGGGTTATCCCCCCCTTTGGTAGATGAACATATATGCTTCACGGCCCTGCTAGCCACACCCTGGACACACACCCATCACACCATACATGGTACATGTGTTCTACAGCCAGTACTACTGACGTCTGCTGACAGGGGTTGTTAATGGCATGGCACCCCGGCAGATGGACAGTGTACATAACTATGCTGACACATATCACAGTGCACTTCCGTAGCATGTACGCAATGGTAGGGACCATGCTATTCCACACAGAGACATGGCGGTACTGGCCTTTTCACAGATGCCACGGTGGTGGTCATGTCCCATGCACATCTGCTGTATGGGCACATGTGCAGGCTGTTGCACGGTGGATATATTCACATGTGTGGGGTGCATCACTTGACAGCCATGGTGGGTCCTCGTGGTCCATCACATGCTCCAAGGCTAGCTACCTACACATGACTGCCGCACATTGCAATGTTGGTCCTCAGGCAATGTGGTGGTATGTCTGTGTTGTTTGGCTACATCCACATTCGATGTCGCGTACAACAGTCACCCAGGCATTGCAGACTGAGATAATGTTGGCAACATGCCAGGCAATGGTGTACCTACCAACAATACACACTCTCACTCACTACAGGGTTGCAATCCATACATGGACATCGTAGTGTCCCTGTGGACACATACATGGTACTGCCATGCACACGTTATGTCCTAAGACACTGTCCCAATGTTACCTTCCGAACTCCCCAGCTGTTATGTCCCACCAACCTGTTTGGTATGTGTCTCCACACCAGCCCACTGAATTCACTGCTAGCCTGTTGTTGGACATTGTGTACCTTGACCGTCACACTGCCGCATCTATCGCACTACACATGGGTGGCACTGCATTGCACGTGTGGGACTGCATTCGTACACCCATGACTGGACCATTCTGTATGGCACTGGGGCACATCCTCACAAACGTGCTTCACGCACTCATTGATGACCTCCATGCCTTTACTGGCACCCTTGTTGGGCTTCTATGTGCCACAGCATGCCACATACACATGCTGGCCACCTGTCATACCATTGCATGGGTGGTTGGTGTGGTACAGAGGGCAACAGATCAGACATTGTCCTCACATTGCCCTTCAGCACCATTCCACGTTCTGGTATTGGCAATGTACACATCCACCGTCACATCATACCCTGTGTCTCAGGATGTTAGGCTATATGACTCCTGGACAGGACACACAGTGGTGCAAGCATATCATGCTACCTACTACATGTCAGGTACATGTGGCATTACACAGTCCTCAGTCATGGGGCCCCTCATGTTCACTATTTGCTTACATACACAACATGCTGTCACAGAGTATTGTCCATGCCTAGATATCCCACATCTACATACCTGGCACCATTATAGCTCCACCAGCTCATACTGATAACAACCGTATGGGTGTCGGTGTGGCAGATACATCATGTGGGTGTCATGGCATCAGGATGCATGACACATGGTGCATGCACATCACCTTTGCATAGCAACATTCATCCACTGAGTATCACAGGGATACTGTCCCCGTACATGCATATCAAATTGTACATGGTTGCTGTACACACACATGCCCCACATGGTGCTGTGGTTGCCGTATTCCACTGTGGCATGGGTACACATCTGCAGGGCCACACCTATCTGTACTGTGTGTGATGCTGGTACATAGGTAGCCATTGTACCTGTGGCATACACACATCTACACACGGGCAGGGTTACAATACCACATTCATGGTGTACCTCCCACAACGGCTACGACTTTACATGGCACAGCATTATCATGCCATGATGTGTACCAGGCTCAGACAGTTTACATATGCGGCTGACAGATGGAAAAGACATCTGTACACATCTGCATACCACATACACAGGGGTGTCTTCTGCTCTGACATGAACCATGTCCTCTGCATTACTGATGCATGTAGTACTCATACATGGCAATTGCAGTGGGCAGTGTGAATGGACCACTCATGGATATGTGCACACATGCCACATTGCATGGGCTGGGCTTCTGTGTTACTTCCGCAGACACAACACACACCATGCTGTGGAACATAGGTCCTGTGCACATCCCACAGGGACACAAAGTGGCACTGTTCATGTGATAGCTCCCTTGCTGTTTGAGTGACATGTAGTCATGGTACCACCACAGCAGCAGTACTGTGTAGACATGCAGTTGACACCCACCTCTGCTGCTCACTGGACACTACCATGGGGAGGTGACACTACTGTGTACACTGCACATGTGTTTACACATGGACCTGCCGGACTTCATTGTTGCCCACATTGCACCTGCTACAGATCGTTTGGCCATGGTTACTTGGTGTTCCTTCCATTTCAGATGGCTATTATGCTACTACTCTGTCCCATATGTACAGGCCATACGTATCCTGTTATTGTACATACCAATAGGCCATAACTCCATTATGCATGATATGCCTGTGATACTGTGTATGATGTCTGTCATATCCACCATGACAGCTTTACATTACACATAGTTGACATAGTATCCCCTACTGCAAGGCATACGTGCATGTTGTGCGCACATTACGTATGACATTGACGGTATATGCCCATACACATGTGTGCTGTGACAGTATACATACATGTCCTACCCCCTGCTATGGCACTTCCTTGTTGGACATCCACTGCCAGCATCGGTGTGTGGTGTGGCATTGTTCTGTGTTATGCCCCCCTGTGGCAGCCCTTGTGTTATCCCGGCTGTGTACATGATGTCCCACTGCTGTGCACACGGTGTCCACAGTCGTTGATATGCTCAGCAGGATAGCACTACATAACCACCTTTCACCACTCTCTGCATTACGGACAAGTATCCTTACTTACAAACACCATTCACATACAGTACAGCTTCATCATACACATCATGCGTTACACACCCGTACATATCGTGGGTTCTACATACCTTGTCTGTGTTTCCTTCTGTTTTTTGTTGCGTGTATCGCTATTCCGTTTTCTCACTCTATCCGTTTTGGAGTAGTAGTTCGGTATGAGCATACGGTTTG
The DNA here is from genome assembly GCF_019279795.1 of Protopterus annectens. Lineage (NCBI taxonomy): Eukaryota > Metazoa > Chordata > Ceratodontiformes > Protopteridae > Protopterus > Protopterus annectens. The sequence goes on along the minus strand of NC_056735.1, from coordinate 446,991,238 downwards.
AATATCCTGGGAGTCATCCTTATATCCGTCGTTACCTGCAACATGTGGGTTCATCACACCAATAGCTGTTCCTCAGTGTGTACTTGTGCGCATATCACCTGTGCATCTACTCCATTCGTACATTACGCGTCGTAACTAGGGCATGGTTGCATTCCTCACCTGGGCATTGGCTATTTGCCCTACCTTCGTGGAGATGGTCTGTATTGTGTTATGTTATGTGTAACTGCAGCCGCTATGTGTGGCGTCAGGTACATTTCGCAGTGGTGTTAGCCGTGGATTGTGTGTGTTGGGTATGGTATTATGTTCGACATGTGGGTGTCCCTGTCCTGGCGGCGTCTGTTGATGGCGTTTGCATTCGGATGTGTAACATAGCTGTTGTATTCCTTTAAACAACGGATGCAAGTATGCATCCGCTGTTGATAGTGTTTCCCACGCGAGATGTTGCAGTTATGCAGCTGTCATTGACTGCCTGTATGTTTGTGCTGCTATTACGGCTTGTATCCCTTTGATATGTGCGATGGGGAATATCGGAGGTTGTAGGTGACGGATACGGGTTGTGGGCCTTGCATCTGTACATACACGGTATGCTTGTCTGTGTGCTCCATCCCTGCCTGGGGAGTTGACAGTTACTTGTCTGTTGTTCTGGGAGTGTAGGTTGTGTTGTTGTCATGTGGTGTTGGTATCGCCTGCGTGTGTGCTTCCTGCATGTATTCCTCCATCACATCGGTGGTATATCTGAGGTTGTTTGTACGTGACGACTATCCCTTGTCATTCTGTCCCGGATATTTACAGTCATTGTGGTCCTGTACTTGGGATGGCCTGTTTGCTAGTGGTTGCCACCTATTCAGGTGGCGATTGCTTGTTTGACACTTGTAGAACACACAGCGGTGTTTACGGGCCAATACTTGGCCACGATCAGTACTGGGGTAGCACATGCGTATTTCCGCGGTACATACCTATTGCTGTGTAACTTTGCCGACGTATCGTTTTGCAATTAGCATATCGGTGTCATACATACGGTCATGATTTGTACATACGTCCTTTCCATTTCATGTGGGGTATATTCCTGTGGTACATTCTGGGACATTTTCACTTTGCATCGTTATACATCGCCACACGCCTAGCCAGGGAGGGGCTCTCAGTACTACTTTGGGAGTACTGGTGTACATACGCCTGAGGTTACTATACTGCATGCCTACACATGTTATTCCACTCCGCCTGTTACATGGCACCAACATACACATTTTACAGTGGCACACACATTACACTCGCACAGCGAAACACACGGCACCCTCACCACACACATACACATACTGTGGCAGTCACAGGGACGGTTGCACACAGTACCTGCGTGGACTGCATCACCAGAGGCAGTGTCTACCTCCCCCCTCATATCATCATAGTATTACCTGCACATGTACTGTTACTGTACTGTGGCCTGGCGATCATCCCGACTCGCGGTTATGCATTTCGGTATGTTGACCTTTCCATGGGTGGCGGTTTCCTCTTCTGTTAAACCTCCCAGATGCTCAAGTTGTCGTTCACTATGTTTACTATGTACAGATATCGCATGTTACTTCTCTGTCACCTTACATCCCTCTGATTCCCTGTCTTACCTGTTGTACTTATATGTATATGTGTACATATATTTCTATGTGTGTAATTATATCTATCTCCATATCTGTATATGCACATATCTACGTGTCTATATCTATACACCTTGCAGCGAACGTGGCAGCATACAGCAACGCCGTCTGCTGTAGGACCCACGTACGGTTCAGGTGTTGGTGTTCCATGCTCCGCTGGCTGTTGGGTGTGCAGTGTTTGGGTGCTGCCTATGTTGGAGTCACACATGGGGCCACCCATACGGTACACTTTACGGGTGGCCATGTTTGTGTGCCGTCCATTTCACTGTGTGTGCAAGTAGGGAGGTGTCAGTCCATGGGGCCTACGCTGTCAGAGTATGTGGTATACATTCCCTCTTTGCCAGGGCATAGGCATATTGGGTACGCCTCCATCTGCCTACTGGGGCTGGCACAGTGTGTTCATGGTCCTGAACCCTCTGTGCCTGTACTGGCCTTGGCAGTTGTGGTGGGCTTTGTGGCCCTTCACCATTATGTCCCTGCAGCAGCTGCTTCCGCAGGATCATATTATGTAGCATGGCACATACTATGAATATGTGGGCACATGTGCCTGGAGAGTACTGCAGGGCTCCACCGGATGTATCCAAGCACCGGAACCGTGATTTCAGCATCCCAAACACACGCTCTATGATTATTCTGGTTTGTGCGTGTGCCTCATTATGGCATTCTTGCATGTGTGTGTGTGCATTTCTGATGGGAGTCATCATTCACGGCTCCAGTGCATAGCCAGCATCCCCCACAAGGTGGCCTTGTGGGATGTCCCCCCTGACGAATACCTGGTACAGCTGTGAGGCATGCCAGATATGGGAGTCGTGGTAGCTTCCAGGGCTGCCAGCACACACATCCATGATAATGCCCTGCGCATTGCACATGACCTGGCAATTGATGGAGGGGAATTCCTTGCGGTTTATGTAGCGTCTACCCTGCTCCCCAGGTGGTGACTTGATTTGTATGTGCGTACAGTCTATCGCACCCAGTACCTCCGGGTATTGTGCCACACGGTGGAAGTGGCGCATATTGCTAGCCAACTCCTCCTGAGATCTGGGGAAGTATATATGCTCATTGGTATGTGGTAACATGGCATCCAGAAACTGGTGTAGTACCCTGGATGCTGATGCCTGTGAGATGCCCATTATATCCCCAGTTGGCCTTTGAAAGGTACCTGTGGCCAGTATTCGCAAGCTTACACATACCTTTGTGTCCACTGGGATGGGCTCCCCTCTGTTGTTTCTTGTTCTCAGGCGTGGCTGGCACAGCTCCGCTATTTGCTGTAAAGTGTCCCTATCCACCCTGTAACGCTCTACTATCTCCAGGTCTTGTAGCCCCTGGTAGGTTACCCTTGGTCTGAACACTCTCCTTCTCCTCTGAGGCCTATGGTAGTTGTTGGCACCCTCCTACACAACTCCGTCTGTCTCTAACACATGCTGATGGATCATGGCCACGGCGGCACCCAACATGTACATTTTAAAAGTTCCCCGTGTGTTTACACCTAGAGTGCGGTGTTTGGGAATACACGGCTGTGTGTTGTGTGCATTCACACTTTATACTGTTGTGCTGTACACCCGGTGATGTCATAGGGTGTGTCTGTGCGGCCGTATCTGTGGATTATCTTCCGTGTTTTACCGTTGGCACTGCAACGCTGTTGCCTTTGGTGTTGCATTACTCTTGCCTGCATTGGATTAGCTTTCGACCTTACTTTACTGTTTCTGCACGTTGCACCTACTATTTCCTGGCATGCATCCTGCACAGCCCTGTCATGTGTAGTTTCTAGGACATGGCATATCGTGCGTTTTGTGTGCCACCGCCATTATGCTGCCTGTCTACTTGGCTCTGCTGTGTCAGGTCTTCACTCTTTGTAATCTGATACCACCCCTACTTTCCTAGCATTCATATGCCTCCCCTATTCCATTTTGCAGGTTTCTGCATACAGAGTTGTCAGCTGCCGCCAATTGGCCTTCGTGGGTTGATTAATGTTGATTGCTCATTACTACTCCGATTACACTGCTTCCGCATTTCCTCATATTCTCAACATCACCTTCCTGTATCCGATGTTGTTTGCGGGGCGAGCGTCACATGACTGGGTTAAGGGAATGTAGTCATCCTCATGCACATGCACCTCTGCGCGCATTGTGTGCTCTCAGATCAACTATTTCCACACACACCGGTCCTGCAGCTGTGCTGTGCAATGTACAGCCCAGGTTTGCTGGGCTCCAATGTGCTTCCTCCTACAGTGGCACACCCCTCTGCAGGTGACATGTATTCCCTCTGAGCCACTCCTCGGTGTATTACCGCTGTGCCATTTGGTACAGCCTTACGCCAGCGGGGATTTTGCGATTCAGTATTATCTGCCTCATTTGCATGGCATTGACTACTAATTCATAGTTACCGCGCCGAACACTGCCGCGACTCCTTGGCAACCCTTGCACCGTGGATGTGGCTTTCCTTGCATACCATGGTGTATTGTGGCTGTGAAGCTGATGTGTATTACACTACTGTTTTATGACATTGTCATATTATTTCATTGTTTAGCACCTTCCGCGGACATGTCTTGGGGTTCTGCTGTGAGTTTCTGTGGACATACCATTTATGTTATTATTTACATGTTGTGCATGTTTTCTTTTGACATTCTCTGTGTCTTTCGCCATTGGCATATGGCAACAGTGTGATACCTGACGTTGACAGCCTTCCGTTACTCCTATGTTATGTTTGGGTAAATGTAAACCGTTTTTTTTGGTTTACATTGCCGTGCCCTTATGCTATGCCTGCGCCACTTCGTGGATCGCTATATGCCTTCATTTGCATGGTGCAACACCGCACATGGGGTGTTTAGCATACCTACGCCGGGGGCGGCGCAGATCAGGCGCACGCCGGTAGTGCACGTGGGATTGGATCGTACCTGAATCGCTCGGCGGCCATATTTGGCGTTGTAATGCCTACGCTATGCGTCCGCCTGGCGCAACATTCATGAATCCCGGGGTATATCCCAACACGATTAGAAATAAGCAATTCTTATTCAATTGTAAGACATTGTTTTTCATTATATATTTATAAATATGCATATTAATGTAATAGTTATATTATAGCGCATTCCTTTTTATTTACTTATACCATGTAAAAGGAAAATATTTATAATTTCTACTACTTTATCTATAGATTTCTAGTCTTTTAAGGCACATATTGTGAGAGTCAAATATGCAGAAAATATAAACATTAGTGGTAACATTGAACTTTACTTATCTTAATTACAGTAACATATAGAATTTAACTGATATATATATATATATATATATATATATATATATATATATATATATATAAATCTTTGCACTTCTGATATAATAGTTGTTGAATGATAAAACAATTGATGTACTCATTCAAACAAAGCATAATCCTTTAAAATAAATATGTTGTATAAGAGAAACATCACACATTAATCTGCTTAGGTTACAGAGACCTTGCTAATTCTGATGGTTATAATAGAGTTTATAAATTGTTATTTTGCTTTCTCTTTCACTTAATCTACATTAACATATTATAATTCTAGAATGGCTTAGTGAGATTGATCTTGCTTATATGGTTAGGTAGGACAACTTGGATAGAGTTACTATTCAAGTCAGGAGTGTTATACTCCATGTGGGAAGTGAAAGTTGAAATAAATTCATGTTTAATATTTATTGCAATACATTTTTATTTTTTGGTGACTACAATTATATGCACTTTATTCATCTATACTAATATTAAGTTCACTATGTTAACAGTTGTTAACATGTAATATTTAAGTGGTTTATTCATATTCATAAAGTTCTCAGTCTTCTTCCTTTTTGGGCTGCTAGATTACATATTTAAAGTGTATTTCTAGTAATATCAATGGATTAAATAAGGCTGAAAAAGGGGTAGTTTAAATAAACATTTGAAATTATTTTCTTCACTGATCATATTCATCCAAGACACTCATCTGTTAAGTGATATAGACAAACTTAATAATAAACAAAATCGTGTTGATTTTTATGTATGTATACATTTTTTACTTCTGTGGAGCTTTTCTCCTCGGGCCTCTACTGAAAATGGAAATATATCCAGCTAGACTAGCCCGGTCAACAAATGTAAAATAAAAAAATAAAATAAAATAAATAAAATTATACTGCATTATCGAGTTAACAATACAATCAGAAAAGAAGAAGAGTACCTATTTTGTGGAAAATTTCTATGCGTATACCAAATATACTGAATACACACAGTGAGGATAAGGGGATGTTTTGTTTAGTAACCTTAGAAATTAATGGGGAGATATACAATCTTATTAATATTTATTGGATACCTGGTATAGGTGTTAAAACAGTTAAATTTCAGCTAGATCAGATCATTCACCATACAAAAGGTATCTTAATTTTGGCAAGAGATTTTATTTGTATATTAAATGATAGGGATACTAATACCAATGGGAAGTGTAAAATATCAGCTTCAGTCAAGGCATTAATACATTTTATTAAGTTATTTAATATTAGAGATATTAAAGAATTCCCAACCTCTGATTCACTTTTTTACACATTTGTCATATAGACATGGAACACAATCAAGAACTGATATAGTATATGTTTCCAATGACTTAACTATGGATCTTGATAAAGTTAAATTAGTTTCATGTCAAATTTCTTATCACAATGCCATAACATTTGAATTAATTCTGTAACACAATAATAATATCCACATTAAAAGAATACCAGCATATATAGCTAACTTAAACAACTTCAACAAATTTTATACATACACGCACACACACACACACACACACACACACACACACACACACACACATATATATATATATATATAGAGAGAGAGAGAGAGAGAAAGACACACACATACACACACACACACACACACACACACACACACACACACACACACACACACACACACACACACACATATGCACACACATATATGTATATAATAGGATGCTCTAAAATCTTACTTAACTGGTAAAATTATGAATTGGTATGCATTAAAGAAAAAAATGGGATAAGGATTTACTTGAGTTGCAGGGGAAACTGACAAAAACTACAAAGTCAAAAAGGCAATAATATTATGATGAAAGAAATGATCAAATTACAAAGCAAATATATGGAAATTTTAAACCATAAAACTAAAATAAATCTAGAAAAGATTACATTAAGAAACTTCTCTACAAATCTAAAATTCATGCATAAAATAGCCTCTAGAACATAAATGATTATTAAAACTAATCATATTACAGAGCTATACTCAACTGATAGAAAAGAAAAAAAACATGACGATAGACGATATTCTAAGGAAATTTAGAATTCATTTTGGTAAAATTAATCAATTTACTACAGTAATGGACTCACAACATCCAATCAAAACCTTTATTAAGAAATATCCTAAGAACAAATTGACAAATGAACAATTGAAATTAATAGACAGACCTATATTGATGTAAGAACTTAAAAATCAAATTAACAAATTAAAATCTAATAAAGTTTTAGGCAATGATGGCATAATATCAGAACTTTATAAACTTATGCCTAGGGTTGCTTTAAACATTTTACTTCATGTTTGGCAATTAGTTAAATATTTAACAATAGTTCTGCCTTTATGGAAATATATGCTTATATCTCTAATTTTGAAAGCAAAGTCCCAACTGAATGCTCTACTTATAGGCCAGTTTCGTTATTAAGTGTTTATTTCAAAATATTCACGGCTATACTTGCTACAAGAATTCAACAACTGCTCCCATTTTTAATCAACAATGATCAAACTGGATTTATAAAAAATAGGAATACGTATGATAATATTAAGAGAATACTAACTGTAATTGTGCAAATAATATAAAAAATAATTTAACTTTAATAAGCTTAGACATCAACAGTGCTTTTGATTCAGTTAATTGGAAATATTTTTATTGGTTTGGAAGAATGTAATTTCTCAAATAATTTTCTGACACTTATAAATCTTCTTTACAATAATTCCTTAGCTTATATAAAAATAGGTTCTTATGTCACAGAATCAATCTCGATTACTAAAGGAACAAAACAAGGTTGTCCATTGTCACCTATGCTTTTTTTGGAACCATTTGTAAGTTGCATAAGATCAACACCAGATATTAAAGGAATACAATTAAATTACAACTTAAACTCAAAAATACTTTTATTTCCTGATGATATACTTTTGACATTGAGTGGTAATAAAGAATCTCTTAATGTTCTCTTTGAGGCTATTGAATATTTTCAAACTAAATCTGGACTTACATTTAATGAAGATAAAACATAACTTTTATGTATAAATTCCAATGTACATGATATGGAGGAAAGATTTTCTAAATATATTGTAAAAGATAAAAAATAAATACTTAGGTCTAATTCTAACAGAACACATTAAACCTCTAATAAACATAAATTATAATGATAGTTTGGATAGTATTAAAAATCTAATTAATAAATGAAATAAATTCACATTCTTGATGGAAGAGATTATATTACTAAAAATATGAATGTATATATATATATATATATATATATATATATATATATATATATATATAAAAAATGCAAGCTCTATCTCTTCATCTTCCTAAACCATATTTAAGACCATTTAATTCCATATTTCTTAGTTTTACTTGGTATCCCAATAAACCTAGATTGACTCTTAATCACCATTTAAGAAACTGGTCTTCTAAGGAGATTAGATCACCTAATCTAGTATTGTATTCTTTATCTTCAATTATAAAGGCAATTAATCTCTGGGCAAATAATAATTACAATACTAAATGGAAAGATATTCAACAGAATATTTGTTTAAAATTTAATCATCAAATATATGCATGCCAGAAAATGATAACTAACAATAACTTTCTTTGGTTATTAAAAGGTTATATTTTAGAAAATCAAAACCAACTAATAAAATCATCTTATATCTCCATCATTTTGATTAACTTTAGAAATTTTGTTTACAAGAATTCAAAATATAAAGTATGGTTATTTAACATCCCCTATAGCATATACACAAAACAATATATGTGCATTTAAAGTATCTGCAATTTTTATGTTTAAAGAGACAAATCTAACATATTGGTTTCAGTTGATGGATAAGGAGAAATTGCATTCTCTAGAATTTATATTAAAAAATTAACTTAAAAAATGAAATGTGTTTGGATGTTCAAAATTGTAGATACTCAATAGAGAAGAATATAAATTGAATGCAATCGTCAATAAAAACAGCTGCCACAGTGGTACAACTGTAGTGTTGTTACCTCACAGCAAGAGGCTCTCCCGTTCGATTCTCAACTTGGCTTGGGAGTGCCTTCTGTGTGGAGTCTGCATGTCCTCCCCCTGGTTGGGTAGCGTTCGAAAGACATGCATGCATAAATGGGTGTGCCTTAGTTGAAGGTTGGGCGTCGAGCTGGCACCTCGGTGTTTCGTAAAAATCTACTGCCAATCATTAGCAGACCGGAGTTGCACTGTGCTGACTGCTTACCGTGAAAAAGCCAAAAGACAAACAACAACATCAATAAAAACAGCTCTTCCTAAATTCATTGACCTTCTAACCATTTTGATGCATCAAAATGTCTCAGAATAAGGGCTTCTGTCAAAAATGTATAAGATGATTACAAATAATACAGAATATTACAAAGAAAAATTTGGGGATTATTTTAAATACCTAAATAATTACTATCCAGGTGAAGATGAAAAAGAACCAATACTATCTTCCTTTAAACAAGCCACTTCATCTTTAAATTGGAAACTATTTTCTTGGAAATTTATGCATAGAGCATTTATCACTTCATATAAAATTGGATTAATGTATAAGAAAAATGTTTGATGTTGGAGATGTAAGTCGAATATTAAAGCAGATTGGCATCATATTATTTATGAAGATAATGTAATTAAACTATTTTGGAATGAGACTAGCTTGTTTTCCCAGGCTCTATTTAGTGATAAATTTACTTTGACTAAATCACTAGTTTTATTTAATACTCCAACACCTTTATGCGTTAAAAACAAAAAAATATTCACTTCTTTGGAGTTTCTTATCAATCGCAAGGGAAATAATCACCAAGAATTGGAAAAGTGAATTGACTCCATCGATGAAAGAATTTTTTACATTGCAACCAAACTCTGTCATCTGGAATTATTCATGATCAAGAAGAAAACAACTAAAGCTACCACTTCTTATAACTCATGGACTAAACTCAAACAACTGTTAAATAAGCAGACATTAATTGTTTAAAAACAAAAGATGACTCAATAAACAAACTGAATATGTGTATTTTTTCATTTTTCATCTCTAAGAAGACACCCTTATAAATAGTTGTATTTGTTAATTTTTGCAGTTTGTTTTTTTTCTATTTAGCTATTCAGTTTCTATATATATTGTAATGCTATAGTTTTTATGTTCCTGTAAAATCTTAATAAAACATTTAGAAAAAAGAGAGAGAAGGTAATTGTAAATGTGGTCTTGTCACAAGTATGTTGCTTAGGGCAAAAGAGTTAGTTTATTTTTGAGGGGGTGTTAAGAAAGAATGGGAAGTTGGTTAACTATGATTCAATGGATAAAAGCAAAGCTTGTGTTTTTTTTCCCTTGAGTAAGTTGAGGTTAGTATCACTGCAAATTAGTGTAGTCATGTTTAAATTTGCCCATAGTAGTGTTTTTCAGATATCTATAGTTTTGTAGTTTGAGAGTTATTTTTTAGCCAGATTCTCCATACTTTTTCCTCAATGGATCATGAGTTTTGTAGTTTCCTTGGATAGGCAGGCAACTGCTTTTTTTATGCTTTTAGTAGGGAAAGGGACCAGGGCATTGAGAAGATGAAGGAAAGAAGAGCTGAAAAATGATACAGTCTCATCCATCATAGAGATTGTTATGGTTTCTAGTTTTGAAATTTAAGGTTATTGGCAAAAGTGTCTTTGTTAAAAGATGTAAGATTATGCATGTGTTTAAAGATTTGCTGTTTATAAATATTTGATTTGTCTCTGATGATGTAAATAGGGAAGTGGTCACTAAGGGAGTCAGACAGGCAGCCACTATGATATTTCTGGAGAATTAGTAAGTATCCAGTCTAAGGTTGTATGGGTGTGGGAAGCTTTAATTAAGAATAATATTGTTAGAAACTACGCCAGATATGAAAAAGCTTATCTTGATGACATGGGTATTTTTTTTTCTGAAAACCTTACCTTGCCAAGGCTCATGCTGTTCTAATTTCATTATAACAAGCTGGTTTAACCACTGACCCAACCAAGTCTAAACTGGGTATGGCTAACTACTAGCATTTCAGCTAGATTATAGGAAGTGTATAAGTATAAGTATAAGTATAAGTATAAGTATAAGAAAAGGTAGACACCATAAATAATTGGTGCATACCTGCCAAATAAAGACAAGTCAAGGTCTTTTTGGGACCGGCCATGTGCTACTGTCTTTCTATACCAAACTCCACCACTAATGTATACCTTTTGACTGATTTCAGCAAGAGAAGGGAAATCCTGAATGCAAAATAGATGGCAGAGTAAAGCTAGATATTCAAGGAGTAAAAGACTACAATATGTTCTGAATCTGTCATGCTAGGTCCAGACTTGGCTAAACAGCTCATTGCAGTCACACTTGCCCATGAAAAAGGCTTAGGAGTAGTACTGGTTCAAGTTGTTGGACAGGATAAACACCCAATTTGCTCTATCAGCCAGAAGTTAAGTAATATTGAGCAGAGGCATTCAGATATTGACTGAGAAGCTTGGGTCTTAAATGTTCATTATCTATGCCTTAAGTATTATATATTAGCCAGAAAGTTTGTGTTTAACTGGTTGTGGACTATTCATTTACTTACTGGCTCTACAGACAGTAATTTCTAACTTGCTAAATGACCTTGTCACTGTAGCCATTCCTCTTTAAAATAATACACCACCCAGAATAACAGCACCTCAGTGTAGAGGGGCTGTATTGGTTCTCCTACTTATGGTTCCACATGTGGGGGCATGCTATTTAGTGGATGATTGCCATTTTTTAACATTAAGGAGAGCAGTGGGGAAGGTACAAATTCTCAAAATTAGCCAATGTTGTACTGTACAGGGCATGTTTCTGACAACAAATAAAAGCTTTGTAGAAAGAAAAATGGAAATCACATGAGGGTAAATCCAGCTCTAGATTAGGCTTCAGCAGAGTAGGCTTGCCAGAGATACCTGTAACAATAGAGGGATTTCAGGGAAGGAGTCCCTAGCATCTTTGTCAAGGAAAGATGGATGAGGGTTTTCGCATGTACAGATTTGTCTGACCAGGAAGCTGTAAGGAAACTTATGTACTTCTGGAACTGTGAATGGGCTAAAGGGAAATACGTGTGAGCCATGGGCATTCTCTTGGGCCAGTGTTGAGAGGTTCTGTAAGGTGACAGGGAATACTTTATTCAATACTTCTGCATTTAAATTAAAGCATTCTGTTTTCCAACCACAATACCACTGTGTGATAAAGGTTTTTGCATAGATTCTATTAAGGAGTTTAATAATCATCAAAGGGAAACTTTTAGACATCTTGAATTCAGTTTAGCTAGTGTCTAGTATCACATACTAAATATATTTCAGAATGGCCAGTCATTGGTTGTGACTAAAGTGTCAAGAGCAGTATGGTTGTCATATGGAGCAGGACAGACTGTGACCTGGAAGCATTGTGACAACCCAGTGGCAGCAGACTCTATATACAAATGCCAATAGATCTTACACTGGTTTTCACTGGATTAAAAAATACATTGATGAGTTTTGAAAGAAGTATGTACAAGACAATGTTATGTCTACTTATTTTAAAAAAAAAAACGAGCTTAACGTTACAGAACATGTGAGCCACAGATATTGTCTGCTTCTAAAAATACACAAGACAGTATTTCCTTGTCCTTGTAGGCCAGTAGTTTCAGGTTGTGGCTTGCTGAGCCACCTCCTGAGTTTGCTCATTTAAAACCTTTGTTAATTCAAATTACATCAAGTAATAGAGATAAAACTGAATTTCATTCACTGATGAATAACTTGCTGTTGGAAGTTGATGTATATTTACGTACAATGGATGGGGAAAGTGTGCATCCCTCTACACCACATAACGGGGTTTATAAAGCAGTTTATTTATGGCTAACACCCTCTTAGTAACAGCCTGCATATCATTGCTGGAGCCTTCCTGTGTCCTGACAGAGTGCTTTTCAAACTCTCTGGAGATATACAGAGCTAAGTATATCTTTCTGGCACTTCAGAGTTGTGTACTGTTAATTGTTGCTTGACTAATTTTATATCATTGCTGGGTGACTTCAGAGTTGTGCACTGTTATTTTTGATTCACTGTATAGTTTTTCAGATCTCTGCTGAAGGTGTTGGTTTTCCCCTACCAACCTTCCCTATTCCTGTCTTGTTGTTTAAATTTGGAGGCTTTTGCAGTTGCCCGCTTCACTGTAGATTTGATCTGGGACATTCCCCCCACTCCCATCTCTTCATCTCATTCTACCCAATAGACTCCTTCTGCACTTGTTTTTAGTCATTTTTAATTTAATTGCATTTTTTAAACTGTTTGGTCTAACATTGCTACATACTCAAGTGTGCTAGCTTGCACTGCATTTCAATTGTTTTTACTGCTGTTTTAGCTACTTTTCTGTATAAAAAATATACATATATATAACCTGTTTCCTACCTTTCCTGTAACTAGTGTAGTCCAGATTCAGATTTGCTGTATCCAGGACATGTAAGCTTCTGAGCCCCCCAAGCTTTCTGTGTTGTAGGGAAGCCTTCTAGCTTATCAGTGGGAGTGGTAAGCACTAGGTAGCCTATCTACCACATAAGGAGGAGTTCTGGCCCAGAAATTGTAGTTATTGGTCGTTTGGGCAGTTTTTCCATCTCTCTCAACTTTTTGATTTAAAAGCCCACATTTGCACTTGTTTCCCCCCTTTCCTGTAACTAGTTTAGTCCAGATACAGATTCTTAGTTTTAGCACTTGAATTTGCTTATTCGTGATCAGCATTTCTTCAGAACTTGTTGTAAGCACTAAATGACCTACTAATTACTACAACACTCAACCTTCCTCATTACCTAGAGGAAAACAGTTCTGGTACTTACTTTCCTCACTTGCTTAGAGAAAAACAGCTCTTGTACTCACTTTCCTCACTTACCTAGAGGAAAATAGTTTTTTATTCAGGCATGTCCAAGGGTCAGCTCCCAGTGTTCTCTCCTGTCTATCTGATGAATCTGGGCAAATTGGGGCAATGTAGAAATTGCCTCATGTACACAGACAACCCTCTCCTCCTACCACCCAACATTACAACCTGTGAGAGATGCACTTGTCTAGCCAAACTGGAGGTAAAGCACTCTCCAACTAAGACTGAACTTGACAGTCGAGAGGAGGAGGTAAACACTTGCACCACACCACACACATCACATAGTCTCACTAAATCTATACCAACAAAATCCACACATAGAAATACAAAAACATTTGTGGAGGCTCTCAATAATAATCTGCTGAAGCAACAGAGACCTCCAAAGCAGAAATGCAGGCAACCTCCACCCCCCAACACAACCCAAATGACACATAGCCCACAGACTCAGTGTGCCACTCAACCACAGCCAATAAGGCAAAACAACGTACCCAACACACTAGTCATAGGTGGCTCTATAGTCAAGCACACTGATGTCCCACTCACCAGACTAAACAAGGAGAAAGTTACTGACAGCTGCCTTTCAGGTGCCAGGATCTGCCAAATAACCCATGCACTCAGGTCACTCCACAACAAGTACAAATATGACTCTGTCATTATCCATGTTGGTGTGAACGACCTGAGACGTACCTCCCTTGACTACATGAAAAGAGACATGGAAGAGCTCTCCAATCTTGTAGCCCAGGCAGGTATGACACTAGCCCTGAGTAGCATTCTGCCATCATCCAGAATGATACGGCAGTACAAGGACAAAATGATTGGCTTCAACAATTGGCTAAGCTTCTTGTGTCATTCTAAAGGGCTCCAGTATCAGTCTGCCTGGGATGACATGGTCGACAGACCACGATGCTTTACCAGAGATGGTCTGCACCTGTCACCCCTGGGATTCCGGATACTGGTTGAGGTTCTTGCCGCCCCTATAGTTCCTTTTTTAGGCAAGATTCAAATGACAAATTCACCACCATAACAGGGACAGGCAACAAAAACTAAGGGTGATGCTACTGAATGCTAGAAGTCTAAATCTCAAAATGCACTCACTCGAGGCACTCCTTAAAATGGAGAACATCGATATCTGTGCAGTGACTGAGACCTGGTTCAAGGCTCCAGACAGCACCTGTGCACTACCAGGCTATAACTCATACCACACTTTTCGAACATGTAACCTGGACCAGAACACCAAAGCTGGTGGTGTGTCCATATTCATTAAGGGTATCCACACCTCCAGGCTAGTTGCTCAGCATAATGCAGCCGAGGTTATCCAAGTGCAACTAACTCTGGGCAAAACTGCAATCCAAATTGTAACTTGCTACAGATCCCCCACCATGCCCCAGGATTCCCACTCCTCTTTTCTTGATATACTGGAAAATATTAGGGTTCAATCAAACACCCTAATAATGGGTGATTTCAACTACCCCACCATTATCTGGGAAAACTACTCATGTACCAACTCCTTCACTCAACTCTTTCTGGAATTCATAAACTCCAATGCCCTGGAGCAGCTTATCTACACCCCCACCAGGGGCAGCAATATCCTAGATCTAGTTATTACCAACATGAGTGACCACACCTGAAGTCAACGCCTCATTGGTCCGATCCAACCATAAGCTAATTACCCTAGATATCCACATCCTGCCCCCCCCCATTAAGGAAATCACACTAAAAAATTTCCCCAAAGCCAACTTCATGCTTCTTAAGACAGAAGTGGTGAACGTCATGACACCCATGCAGATGGACAATACAGTTACGACTACTGAATCCTACACAATTGCACTTTATAAGCATTTACACGAGTGCATGGATCGTGCTATCCCAAACAGAACCAAGACGGTATCCTCCAAAAAAAGGAAGCCAATCTGGTGGTCCTCTGCCATAAACAAACTGTACAACAGAAGGTAGAAACTGTTGCAAAAGAGAGTAAAATCCCATGAGAGGCGGAGCTCCCTAGTCAGCCTCAGTAAGAAGCTGCGATCCCTGATAAAATCCTTCAAAGTGAGTTACAAAAACAAAATCACCACTGATTTTAAAGACAACCACAAAGCATTCTATAGCTATGTTAAGAATCTCAATGGCAACACTCAGATCTGCTCTAAGTTACAGCACAATGGCACTAAATATGCAGACCCAACTCATATTGCCAACATCCTGACAGATAGGTTAAGTGCTAACTTTACCCCCTTCTTACCCCCTAAAGAGCCCATCTTTATACCGGAAGAATGCAAAGTTCCTGTAATCACAGCTGCGCAGGTAAAAACCACACTCTCCAAAGCCATGAATACAGCATCCATGGGACCAGACAATATCCCAGGCTGCGTTCTACATGAACTACAGAATGAACTGGGACCCTACCTAAGTACCATGTTCAGTCATAGCCTCACCTCAGGCTTTGTGCCTGCTGAATGGCGCACAGTGATGGTTATCCCACCCCACAAGGGGGGAGCCATCATAGACCCCAGGAACTACCACCCCATTAGCCTGACAAGCCTGGTCTGCAAGGCCATGGAATGTATCATCATGGAACTTATAAACAAAGACATTGGTAATCTCCAAACTCTGGACCCCACCCAGTTCAAGTTTGTAAAAGGCAGATCATGTCTCCTAAACCTGATAGACTTCTTTGAAGCAGTCACCAAAGCCTTAGACGAGGGTAAGGTGGTTCACACAGCCTATCTAGATCTTGCCAAGGGTTTCAGCACCATGCCTCACTCTGGAATTATAGATAAACTCACTAAACTAGGTAGAAATTCCTATGTCACAATATGGGTTGCCAACTGGCTCACCGACAGAACCCACACTGTGAAAGTAGCAGACTCCAAATCCAACTTCAGACCTGTGACAAGGGGAGTACCACAGGATTCAGTCCTGGGTCCTCTCCTGTTTGGTATCTACTTCTCTGAAGTACAGGCTAACACAGAAGGTCTTTGGCTATGAAGTTCGCAGATGACTGCAAACTAGGAGCCATAATCGAAACTCCTAACAATGTGGACATCCTACAAAAGGGTCTCCCTGAGACAGATGCCTGGTGTCAAAGCCATGGCCTCAAGCTGAATGCCAAAAAGTGCATGGTCATCCCCTTTGGTAAAAACTCTGTACCTTTGAACTACAACATAGGTGGTAGTATACATAACACCAAAAGTGTGATAAGAGACCTTGAGACACAGGTGGACAGTAGTCTCTCCTTTGATAATCACATCGCCACAGTAGTCAGGAAATCCTTCTACATGGCATACCTCATCACAAAAGGTTTCTCATCCAGAAAAAAAGAGGTCATTGTTTCCCTCTACTCATCACCCATTAGACCCATTATAGAGTACAACACCCCTTTTGGTATGTACCTCACAAGACATCTACAACCACTGGAAAGGCCACAGAAATATCTCACAAAGAGGATTACTGGCCTCAAACAGATGCCTTAAGCAAACCGTCTAAAAAAAACTCCAGCTTTACTCCATCGTATATCGCCTACTCAGAGGTGCTCTCTGCCTAACATACAAAGCTATGTCAAACCCAGAACTGTTGGACATGCTCCACTTAAAGAAGTCCCAATCCCACCGAGCTACACTCTGTAGGGACCTAAACCTTGCCACCACAATAAACAGAACATGCCAGAGGGATAGATTCCTGTCCCAGAGACATCCCATACTCTAGAATAAACTCCCTATCTATATCAAACAAAGCTCGTCATTAGTACTCTTCAAGAAAAATCTTGATGATTGGATGGGAAATAGGAAATTCACCCCGAGGATCACTTCTGTGGCTCTGCTCAACAGTGGAACAGGAAAATAATTTTCTTGGGTGGCAAAAGCCAGAGTACCTTTTTGGCTGGGCTTGTATAGGCCCTAGGGCTGATAGCCTAGTACCTACCTATGAACCTAAGAGTTAGAAAATAATGCTTTTTATTTCAAGCAGAATTTTTTTTGCATCTGTGAGGTACAAAAACGGGGATGGAATTCATATCCATGCATGACGACCTTTTTATGTTTTATAACAAAATATTATTTAGAATGCATCTAACTACCATTTTATAAACAAAATTGTGATGTAGTATTGATTTCTTGATATTTTTTGGCTTCTGTAGAATAGAAGTTGTGCAATATTTGAATAACAGTAGTTTGGAATCAGCATCACAGATAAATATAGCTTATTGACTAAGGATGTTTTAGATTTTAATGTAACCAAGTTAATTGACAGAATAGTTTGTACCACATTCCATTATAAATCTTTTTTCCAAAAAATGCCCTGTTACATACAAACAGTTGCCGTCTTAAGCTAATGGTTGATATATTCCATATTTGCAATTTTTATACATTTTTGTGGTAATGCAGATGGTATGATAGTTAAGCAGTTTAATAACCTAAAAGGTAAATCTTTGAGGAGTGGCTACCATATGAGTAAGACATTGTATGCTGGAGAACGTGCTGAAGGGACCTCTAGGCATAATCTATTGGTATATAAAGATCAGAAATCTTCTGCAAGGAATCCTCCATCTGCTTTGTAATAACTTTTTTCACTAATGCAGATATGATTAAAGAATTGTTAAACAGTCCTATTTTTCAACCACATACCATCAAGTCATAGATTTACTTTTAATAAAGGTAAACTCTTTTTACACTATACATACCCCAACAAGACCTTAAGAAACAAGATGGCGTACACAGTGGCTGACTTTATGTGCTATCAGCATGTGGTAAAAATGAGGTTTGGTAACTTAATTTGTCCAGGGACATCTTCAAGTGGGGCTAGATAAATATAGTAGTAGTAGGAATAAAGAGGATGGTGGAAGAATAGGGTTAAAGGGAAATGCGGGAGGATTGGAGGGAAATGAGGTAAGAGTAGGGAGGGGTTTAAAGGGTTTAGGCAAGTGTAACTGGTGTAGGAGTCACATTTTGGTGTGAACTTGCTACCCATCTTCCCTCCCTCTTTATAATAGTGAGGATTGTGGCTATTTTCAGTTTGGGTAGGGTGGAGAAGAGTGGCAGGCTTGCCCTCTTCTGTTCCTCCTCTGGTGTTGGATGTTTAATTCAATGTGTTGGGAAAGAGTAAATAAGCAAGTGGAGGTGAGCTGCTCATTTGGTTAGATGCATAATTCAATAAATGGTAACTGAAGTGAGGGGTGGTACGCTGCTTCATAAGTAAGCAAGTTGAGGTATGGATGCTGCTTACTGGTCAGGATGAGCGGGGTCACGCTGTCCTATTTTAATGTTAAATGAATGATATCCTCACCTATAGTTATGTGTTGGTTGTAATTAATAAATATTGGTTATCAGTCATGTTTATGGAAGTTTAATAAAGATCGTCAAATGTCATTTGGTGTGATGTGTTTATTGAAGGGGACCAAATCAAAATGAAGATGTTTCTACTTAAAACAGTAATAAATAATTTGATATTAAAGAACTTATTTAATCTGCTACACAATGTGTCTGTCATCTGTCTTGTTACATGCATATGTGTTTTTTTATGTTGGCCAAACCATTTGCCAGTTTAGAAGATATATTTCATTACATGTAAAGGGTGTGAGTTGCAAAAATATAGAAATGCCTTATTCAAACATAATACCATATTGATATGGTTCAAGATCTGATACTAAAAGGCTCCATAAGAAAAAGGTGTGGATCACTAATATGGGGACAGTAATCCCACCTGCAATAAATGAAATTCTGTAAATAAAATGCCTTTAAATGTTGTTGTACAAGTTCATATATACATCTTATAAAGAACTGTAACTATATTCTGATCCTGAAATAACTACCCAGGTTTAGAGTTCAGTGGATGCTATATATTGTCAATGGGATGTCAGTCTTCTGTTTCTCATAGGTCTCCTTGATTACTATGCATAATAATCTTCAAGGACTTCACTGTTTGGCTTAATTTCAGCTTTTTAATTAATATAATAATATTTGAATATAAAAAGTCTATTTTAATTTTACATTTCTCAAATAGCATTAATATTTTGTAAGATGCTGAGCTGAAACACTCTGTGATTTTGTAATTGGTAAGAAAAAAATCAAATTATTTACATGAACACCATTTAATTTGATGACACCTTGCTTACTGTTTGTTGGGATGCTGATTTTTTTCTGTATTTCTATATATTTCAAATTGTGCACCTTGCTGTTCTCTGTGCATCACTTTTGTGATATATGTATATAAGTCCCTCTAAGTTTGTTAAATGATACTTTGGGCAACATCTGTTTAATCGACAAATCTTGGTCAGCTAAACAGATGACTGAAAGGCATGTGAGATCAACAGCCCCCCAGGTAGCAGACTATACCCTTTACCTTGTGATTTTTGCGATCTTGGATTAAGAGTATATAATTAACAGAGGGGTGTGAGGGTGCAGGGTAGGCTCCCCATTGCAAAAAACAATGTTTTCTTTGTTTTTTTTTTTATGTTTGCATATGCAGGGATTAATTCTCAGCACATGCATAATAGCAAGATAACATTCATAATATCAATCAATTTCATTCAACATTATGCACGTTGACATAAGCAGTGTTTGATCTGTATATATATATATATATATGTGTATATATATATATATATATATATATATATATATATATATATATATATACATATTTATGGGTCTATCTGACTTTGTCAAAGTCCGATATTATTGAATCTCACTTTGTCGACACTCAAAATCACAAAATCCCTCTGTTTCGAAACAGCAGAACAATGAAAATTTTCCCAGGGTAAGTAACCTTGTTTGCAAGACAGTGAACTTTGCTTTTTTCCAACTGTAGTGCAATTTCAGAGTTGGTATGTTTAGTTAGGGTGGGGGTGGGGTGTGGGCCATAGCCCCCCACCTGGGTGGGTTAGGGATTGTGCGGTTTGAGTTTTGTTTCTTTTTTGGGTGAGTGGTTACTTACCCTGGGTAGATCATCATTGTTCCACTGCTTTGATGAAGTGGGAGTTCAGTATTTTGAGTATTGACAAAGTGAGATTCGGTAATATGGGATTTCAACAAAGTGAGGTATATATATATATATATATATATATATATATATATATATATATATATATATATGTTGTTGTTGTATCTTTCGGCTTTTCCTGGTTAGGGGTCGCCACAGCGGAACTCCGGTCCGCTAATGATTGGCAGTATATACTATAATATACACATACATATACATATATAGGTATATAGATATATCTCTCTAAATATAGATATATATATATATATATATATATATATATATATATATATATATATATATATACATACATATATATATATATATATATATATATATATATATATATATATATATATATAGAGAGAGAGAGAGAGAGATCTACTTCAGTAGATCGAATTCACACATCACTGAAATTTACAAAAGTGAGAAGAGAAGAACAAATTTTTAGAAGACAGTACACAAGCTCGAAGTTACAACATCGAAAGCCCTAATACTAACATTAATCCTACAACTAATACTGATATTAATACTAATACTTACCAACACTAATACTAATATTTGGAAACAGATCCTTACTTCAAAAATGTAGGTGTCTGTAAAATGTAACCTTCATATGTCCATGGTTTTGCAGAGTGTCCCTGAGTTTGCATCCTATTTTCCTTATTTGTCCCAAAATTTTGATTTTCTGGTAAAAGACTAAGGACTACAAAATTACAGACATTAGAGATGCATACTTTCTAATTCTGCAGGTCCAAAAGTTTGTAGTTCTATTATTTTTTAAAGTGAATTAGCATATTTAAAGCATGTCCTTAAATTTGGACCTTTGCCCCCCCCCCCTCCAATCACACACAGACAGACTCATCATTTTTGGCTTTTACAAGAATTCTTGAGCAAAGAAATTGAGATGTATGTTGGAAAAGGGAGAAGAGGTGGTAGTGCAACTACAGGCAGCCGTATATGATGATGCTATTTAATTCCAAATTATTATTTGCAGGACATATCTGTGCTTACTATGTACAAAATAGAACTACACTACATCAGGGTAGGATAAAACTGGCATTTCATAACAGGAAGAGGAAATTGCATTGGGATGAACTGAGGGTAATGACCTGGCCTAATTACATCTAATGCTAAATCAGGGAGTCATTAATGCAGATATGTTAATCTATATTTAAGGGAAATGATGTAGGCTGCGTTCCTACAAAACACTTAATACCATGATTAAGCATGTTGATTGCAAGCTCAATGATTACAAACATACTTGTTTGGATTAATGCAATAAGACATAAGGGTATAGAACATGCAAAGGAAAGATGTTTTGAGTTTTATGATAAAACTGAAAGAGCATCTTCTACAAGAAGACACCTTGAATTGCTTTCAGGATAAATGATACATTTAACTTGTCAACAATAGTACATCTTCTTAAATCTTAAATATATTTACTATTCTGTAGCTGTCACAGAAAATTGTTAACTTATAAAAAACTGTACATGTATTTTATTTATCTTCTGTAATTATGTGCATTATCCTGTATGCTTGTTTATATTTAATTTGTAGACTGATGCTTCTATGAATCCAGGTCCTGGCTGAATAGGGTTAAATGACCAGTCCAACTACCTGGTTATTGAATGGCAATAATTAAAATAAATAAATAAAGATGCCAGTATGAAAAAGTCTAAGATAGCCAAGATAGATGGCTTAGTGCTGATAAAGCACTCCTATTTTGAAGCAGAGCCATAACTAGGACAGGGTAAAGGGAGTGGCTGTACTGGGTACAAGCTGTTAAGGAGCATGATTGGCAGGTGCTGATGGGGAGGGGTACAGTAGTACTAGCACTGATTTATGAAACCAGTATTACATTTGCAATTTTTTTTGTCATCATCATCAAACTTAGGAGGCCAGGCCTTCAGTCTGCTAAACTCCTCAGGTTGCCTTGTAGCTATGGCTCTCCTTTGAAGAATAGGATCTGACCTGGTTCTTGCTGGACCTCAGTGTTTTTTAACTTACAAATAATATTTTTGTTACAGGACTTGGAAAGGTAGAGATAAAGATAGCAGGAGACAATAGCAAGATGGAGACAGAAAAGTCTTACTAGCTTAGAGCAGTCAGAGTACTAATGTGTAAGTTATGGGATTACATATTTGGGGGATGTAAAAAATTAGAAAAGTATAAAAAGGTGAGCATGAATGGATAGAAGCTGAGTATGAATAATGATGGCGTCTTAATGGTTGCGGGTGTACAGGAAGGTTTGAGGTGGTCAAAAAGAAAGATTACACTATTAAACTGAGGCCTAGTTTACCTTTGGGTAGGGCAGACTGCAGTTTGTTCAATCTTCAGAATGTGGTCCAGTGAGCTAAAGTCTCTAGGAAGCCAGGTTTTTCAAGGGGAGAACTAGAGCCACTTTCCCTTGAGATAGGTTCCTCATGTCCAAAAAATTGTGCAATACATGATTTGACTCTCTTTTGCAGGCTAATCTGCTGAGAATTTTTGATGGAACAACAGCAAAATACATAGTATCTAGCTAGATTAACATGAAGCACAACACCAGGGTGAAAAATTTTCAAAGTAATTTATTACGCTACTTTGGTCTTTCGCCTTCAAGGAATTCTCTAGTCTGTTCATAATTATGCAGTTTCCCCTTTATCAGTTTCCCCCTTATCAGCTTGTGTAAATACAACCTTATCTAACTTTGTACATATAATTTGTAACTCATCCCATTTTTTTTACGAGAAATTGTAGCTTTTTCTAACTTTTAAATAGTATATAGGGCAAACAAAGAGAAAAGTAAAAGTTAGGATTTTGGAACACCTGGGGGACATCAGGAAAAGGAATAGTCTAAATCCAGTTGCAGAACATTTTTTATCTGAACATAGGGGGTGTAGTAAAGATTTGTTCTTTAGTGTGCTGGCACATCCCTTTATGGCCAGTGGAGGGAATTTTAAATCTGAATTAAACAAACTTGAATGTAAAATGAAAATAAATTATAAAACACTTCAACCAAGGCACATGAATACTGATAGTAATTTAACTTTGCAAAATAAGTTATTTAAAATATGTGATAATATATTTTATAAGAAAGTATGGGAATAATATGCTCATATTACTTTACAAATATCCTGTGCCTTTGGGCTTAATGCTGTACTAATTAAGCTAAATTGCTGATGGATGTGTATAAAATGGGTGCATTTACAGAATAAAAGTATTCCTTGAAGGTGAAAGGCCAAGGTACCAGAATAAATTACTTTGAGAATTTTTCACCCTGGTGTTGTGCTTCTTGTTAACCTAGCTAGATACTGTGCATTTTGCTGCTGCTTTGGAGGAGAGATGATATAAGTTTTTGATGGAAGGATGATTCCTAAATGGTACAGGGAAATGCTTCAACCACTGCTCCTCCTAAATGATGGCTAGGCTTTAATGATTGAATTTCAGAATGGAGAATCTAAAAAAGAAACTAGAAATATAAGTGATTTGACAAAGGTTTAGTAATACTGTAATATAAAAAAAATGGAAATGGGTGTGAGAGGGGAATTCTCCCTTCATTAGAGTATCAGAACACTTGCAAATACACACCAATAAGAATGCTGAAGTCCACAAACTCCCAAAAGGTAATGAAACCACACAATTACAAACGCCGGCAAAAACTAAATGGCATAAAGAGTTTCCTTTTAATATCAATGTCCACAATCTCGATAACACAGTTAAGCACTTTCAGCCACTGAATGTGGGCTTCATCAGAACATCTTAAAAAACTCAGCTACACTTTTAAATACTTCATTTTTGCGCCAACTGAACACTGAGAAATCCTTAAAGTGATCAGTGCACTAAAAATATAAAAAATGTAAAAAATTTATAAAATATACTGTATGTTGTTCCTATATGCATACAATACATCATAACCTAAAATAAATATTAAAGAAAGTTACAAATATAATAAATATTTCACAAAATACATAAAAACACGAATGTGTAATTACATTGAACATCCTGTAAATCTATCTTAAAATGTGCATAACTAAAATACTCATAACTCTGTGTATTATCTTTTCTTATATTACAACACATACATTCCCTTTCACCTCATGTAATGAATTACTCTATACTAATTGGTACAACATTACACAAAGGTACTACTTGATACAATATACTGATAAAATTGTTTATACTTAACTAAGGTACTTATGTTTAAAGATGAAATCTACTAATACTCTATTATGTGTGCTGTAACTGTTTCCTAACTAGTATAGGTTTAATGGATATGTGCTCATTGAGACCCAGTGGTGTCGAAGCATCAGTAAATATTTGCCACCAGACCTCTTTGTAACCTAAAGTAGCCTTATAGTTACCCCCTCTAGGATCCATCTTAATGTTCTCCAAAATGGC
The DNA here is from genome assembly GCF_019279795.1 of Protopterus annectens. Taxonomy (NCBI): domain Eukaryota; kingdom Metazoa; phylum Chordata; order Ceratodontiformes; family Protopteridae; genus Protopterus; species Protopterus annectens. Next base: position 446,966,114 of record NC_056735.1, on the reverse strand, counting down.
AAATTTGAAAAAACGGGTGTCCCCACACTTTTCTATATGCCTATAAAGAGCATTATTAATGTCTTTTTTCCGGATACTATATAGGTGATCGTAAATCCATTTTTTAAAACTTCTCTCAGTTTTCTCTATATAATACCATGTGCATACCATACATTTAGCCATATAAATCACTAGTTTGGAGTTATAACTGCCTTGCCAAAATGTAATCCTAGCTTTGTTAATATTATCCAATATAATCCCTTCATCCTCCATTATTGCTTGACATTAATTACAACATCCACATTTTTTAGTATGTTTTTTCCTGTTGTCCGGGTCATTTCCTACTATCTCTTGTTCCAAATACATTTTAATATTCCGACCCATTTTAAACACAAATGAGGGCTTAGGACCTACTATGTCTACTATCTCTTGATCAGCTGACAAAATATTCCAATTGTTAGTCATTATGGTCTTGACCTTGGTAACATGAGGACCAAATTCTAGAATGCATGCTCGATAGAATGAATCGGTAGTGATATTCCCCTGTTCTACTTTGGATGACACCATAGTTTTCCTACAAAGAACTGTCAGCAAAAGTCCACCAAAAAAGTGAATAGTGCACAATGTAACTTTTGCTGCTCAAGCGAAAAAACACACAAATTCTTTTCTATTCCAATGTCACAACCAAATTTATTCTATAAAATACATAAAATGGATAAAAACTGAAGTTAAGCACTTTCATCTACATAAAAGTAGACTTCATCAGAACAATTCCATTTTTCAAATCCCATATTATATAGATAGTTCTAACCAATCCATGTCTTCTAACTTTAAGCATCATAGGAATCAATCACCAATTTAAAGTGCTCAATGCATTCATAGTCAAAATTTTTCATTGCTTCCTATTGGCAATACAATTAGAAATACTTCAAATAAAACCTGTCTATATAATAACTACTGTAACAATTTCACTGATAAATCTACTACCTTAAACTACAATTATTCAATATTTATCTATTGAAACTGCATGTTCATACTAGATGAATACATTAACTTACATACTTGTTTAAAATAAGTGTTCTAAAATCAAATTATATAACTTGAATAGCAATGTCACTGTTACATATCATGATCCCTTCTTCCTATTACTAATGATATGTAATCAAAAAACATATAAAATGTTCTATATTAATATTCATTCTCTAATATTGGCTTAATCGATATACTATAAGCTGTGTTCCTGTTTGATTTTGTAAAACTTACATATTTTTGTGGTTATCTTGTTGTTTGACATATATTACTACTTTTATGCTATTATATAAATAACTAAACTTATCAGTATAAACTGGAGCTTTTCTCCCGGGCCTCTGCTGAAAAAGGGCTTTGGCTTAGTCAGACATTCCCGGTCAACAAATGTAAAATAAATAAATAACGAAATATCCTTTAATCTAGGTTGCTATTATACATATTGCTCCCTATGTCAATAATATGCATCTTGCTTCCTAGGTTTGTAGAAGGTTACTAGGCTAATGGCTTAAAATTCCTTTTAAGGCTAGCAAATATAATCAGATTTTATACAATATATGCACCTATGGGCAAGAAGATGGCATGGAATTGTGCCTATGCATTGAATATCTTTTACACCTTACCCCTGGTGTGAATTTGTGATTCCACATCCTTATTCTTTTTTTGGCTTTTCCCAGTCAGGGGTCACCATAGCAGATCATCTGTCCGCTCATGATTGGCAGTGGAGCTTTATGGTGTCGAGCTGCCAGCCCGGCGCCCAACCTTCCACAAAAGGCACACACATGCACACACTCACACCTAGGGCCAATTTAGAGTGTCCAATCCACCTACTGCATGTCTTTGGGATGCAGGAGGAAACTCAAGCACCTGGAGGAAACCCATGTGACCACATGCAGGCTCCACACAGAAGTTACCCCAGCCAAGAATCAAACCAGAGAACCTCTTGCTGTGAGGCGGCAACTCTAACCACTGCACCACCATGGCTGCCCTTGTGATTCCACATCCATTGATCCAAATTTCATTTGAACAGGGCTAGGGAAAGGCTCTGCTTAATGAGAATAGGAAGCATGTTCCAAAAAGAAAAGGCCGTCACATATTTCATAGGTTCATAGGTTGGTACTAGGCTATAAGCCCTAGGGCCTTTAGAAGCTTAGCCATAACAATTCCCTGGCTATTTCTTCCCACACTATTTACTTCCCTGGATCCCTGTCTAGCAGGGCGACTGACGTGATCCTTGGGGTGAATTTCCTTTCTCCCATCCAATCATCAAGGTTCCTTTTGAAGAGTCTCTCAAGCATGTTTTGTTTAGTTGCTGAATAAGTTTATATCCCTAGATCAGATGACCCTCTTGCTGTTTGTCTTGCAGATATGTAGCAACTTCATCAAGGCTGGATTTCTGATTACATTTTAGATCACGCATAGGTCGCAGCTTAATAGTTGGTAGGAGACAGAGTTATGTGATAGGTCTTTAGTCTATCCATACAGTACAGTTGTTTTCACCCTGTATTATCTTTGTGGGGAATCTCAGAGATCACAACAGCTGCTGTAAGTGCCTATTCAATTACATGCCAAATGACATGTTGTACTCAATTATTGGGGTAAAGAGGGCTGAGTACAATGGGACTATAATTTCCTTAGATCTGGATGCCATACCTGTAAGTTGTGCCACTTAGAAGGAATTTCTCACCACTGTGGACACTTGGCAGTCAAAGTTCATGCTACTATCAGTGTACCTAGATTTCACACCTCTTTAGGGTGTGCTAATGATGTTGTAATTTACAAGGGTAGTTGACTACACAAAAGGTCTGATAATGCATTTTTTCACATTTACAGTTTTAGGCCATGGTTCTGGCACTAATCATTTATCTGATCTAGACTCTCCTGAAGGATATCTGCATCACTTGGAGATTGAGTGATTGCCCCAAGTTTGTAGTTGTTGGCAAACTTTGTCATCCAGAAGCCTTCAACATTAGTCTAGACTTCAGAGAAGTATATTCCAAACAGGAATGATCCCAGCACTGAACACAGTGGCACACTACTAACAACTGGCATCTTGCTGGATCAGGATTCACCCAATTTAACCACGTGTCCACAGCTGGAAAGGCCACAGAAATACCTCACTAAAAGAATCACAGGCCTAAAGCAGATGCCCTATGCTGACCGTCGAAAAAAACACCAGCTATACTCTGTGGCATATCGTCTACTCAGAGGCAATCTCTGCTTAACATACAAGGTCATGTCAAACCCTGAGCTGTTGGACATGTGCCACTTAAAGAAATCCCAATTTCTCAGAGCCACACGCTCCAGGGATCAAAACCTTGTCATCACAATAAACAAAACATGCTGGAGGGATAGGTTCCTGACCCAGAGACTCCCCATACTCTGGAATAGACTGCCCATACATGTCTGGCAGAGCGCCTCCTTGGCCCTCTTCAAAGGAACCTTGAGGATTGGATGGGAAATGGGAAATTCACCGCGGGGACCACGTCAGTCACCCAGCTAGACAGGGGTCCAGCAAAGTAAATATTGTGGGAAGAAATATCCAGGGAATTGTTAAGGCTAGGCTTGTATAGTTCCTTGGGCCGATAGCCTAATGCCAGCCTATGAACCTGTGAACCTATGTGTTTTTTCCATGAGCCTTTTGGCTTGCCATCTGGTGACATAGGGATTTATGCCCAGGCTTTTGAGTTTCTTTATGATGTATGAATGAGGAACTGTGTCAAATGTCTGGGCCAGGATGAGGTAGGTGGTATGTACGGTTTTACCCTCTTTCATAGCCTTAGTCACTTTCTCAAAAAATGCTACCAAATTCAGTAGTCATGACCTGGCCTTGACAAAGCCAGATTGGGACAGATCCAGTGTTTGGAGGTTTCCACTGTCATTATTTATCAGATCCATTAATATTCTTTCCATGGCCTTACAAAGAACACTAGTCAAACCTATGGGTCTGTAATTTCCCAAGTCAGTAAATGGTCCAACTTTATGCAGAGGGATGACTATTGCTGTCCTGTACTCATTCAGCACAAAGCCAGCCCAAAGGCTGTGATTAAAAAGAGATCATAATGGGCCTGGTAAGACCTGAGCTAAGCTGTTTAAGAGGCAATCTGATATATCATCTAGCACCACTGAAGCCATGTTTTTAGCTTTAGAGAGTGCTGTGATAATTTGTTATTTAGTTGTAATTGGAGGTGGAGTGATTTGTTATATCTTCTGGCTGAGTATATGTGATGCCATCTACAACTAATTCTGCACATTGTTTAGTGTTGCCCTTAAGATTGTAGACATAACTGAAAAATGTCTCATGGTTATCCTTAGCTTTGGAAGCTTTTTTCTCTCAAAGTCTGCTTTCTGAGACTTGACTAGTTCTATGATTTGTTGGTTTAGATTAAAGAGGGACTTTTTGTTTTGTTGCACACAATCCCTCCTACTTCTCAACAGGATTTTCTTTCTTTATTATATTAATATCAGGGGTCCACCACATTGGCTTGATTTTGTGGTTTGACATGGATTTATTTCAGTCTGGTACTGACATTTCTATCCAGTTATTTATATTGTTGTACAGGGCATCTGTGTATCCCTCTCCATAGGTTTATGTGTTTTCTGAATTTGCAGGAGCTTGAAACCTAGCTATACTGTCCCTTACTAGGTGGTAAATTGCCAGGAGTTCTTAAAGTTTTTGTGGTTAGGTGGGGGGACTAGTTTTACCTTTATTTCAAGTGATACTGCTTTGTGAGCTAACCTTACCAGTGAGAATATTACACTGGGGGAGGGGGGGCACAGTATACCATATTTGTGAGTACCAGATCTAGGATATTTGTGCTCCTACTGGGAGTGCAGACTAGCTGCTCCAGTGCATTTGAATTTACAAAGTCAAAAAATCCTAGGGCATGCATGTTAGTGGTTGTATATGTCTCCTATTTAAAGGAGGGGTAGTTACAATCACCCATGAGTATGGCACTGAGCTGGATGGTGAGTAATTCTAGCAAGTTCAGGTATGATATATGAGTTTCCTGCTTCATGGTGGGGGCTTGTAGCTAGGAAGAATATGATAATGGATTTTTCCCATGGTTAGTTGGATCTAGAGTAGCTTAGGCATATCATATTGTTTGACCAGCCTTGAGGTGTGCTTACCTTTTATGTAGGTAGATACACTGACGCCTTTTGCTCTTTCATGCTCTGTGGGTGGTTGGAATTTATGAAAGGTGTTATAGTCATGCACTGCTGGAGTGCTTTCCGTGGCTTTGAATGTTTCAGTAACTGCACAGACATCAGCATTCTCCATGGTGATGAGAGCTTCCCGGGATCTTGTTGAGACTCCTAGCATTGCAGCACCTTTAGCTTGTCCTGAATAGCTTTTGTTTGGTTGTAATGTTTTTCTTTATCGCAATGTCTAAAAAAAGCATTATGGGGGATAATGTTCTGGCCAGTACCCGAAAGCCTAAAGGTGAAAGGTAAAGACCTTCCCTGGCAAAGCAATGTGACCTGTCATCTATGTCCTCCCAGGTTGACAAATATTGAATCCCTTTGGAATAGTATTATACATCTTGCTCCCTATGTTAGTATTACAAAACATACTGTTTATATTAGTTTTATACATCTTGTGTCCCGTTTTAGTATTATACATCTTGCTCTCTATGTTATTATTATACATCTCAATCCCTGTGTTGGTATTATACATCTTTCCTCCCATATTAGTATTATGCATCTTGTTCACTATGATAGTACTATACATCTTGTTCTCTATGTTAGCTTTATACATCTTGCTCCTTATGTTAGAATGATACATCTTGCTCCTTATAATAGTATTATTCATCTTGTTCTCCAGATTAGTATTATACATCTTATTCCCTATGTTTGTTGTATACACCTTGCTCCCCGTGACAATATTATGCATCTTGCACTTTACATTAGTATTGCACATCTTTCTCTCTATATTGGTATTATATATCTCGTTCCCTATGATAGCATTATATGTCTTTCTCCCTAAGTTTGTATGGGTCTATACGCCATTGAAAAACCGTAATATTGAACACCACTACGTTGACACATATTCAGAGAAATTCGCTTCCGCGATTCACTGAATACTTAAAGGGCAAACAAATACTTGCTGCGCAACCCAACGGACCTTAATCTTGCTCATCCAAACCCACCCATGTGGGGGGTTGCACCCGCTTCACCCCAACTAACTAAATATACCAACTCCAAGATCACACTACAGTGGAGAAAAGAGCAAAATTGTGTAGTTGGCCAACTACGTCTTTACCCAGTAAGTATTCTGCAAATTGCAGAAAAGAATTTTGCTGAATATGTGTTGACAGAGTGGTGTTTGATATTAAGGTTTTTTCGATGGCATAATATAGACCCTATTAGTACTATACACCTTGACCCAAATGTTAGTATTTTACATCTTACTCCCTATGTTGCTGTTATATATGTTGCTCTCTGTTATAGTATTATGCATGTTACGCCCTATGTTGGTATTATAAATTTTGCTCCCGATGTTAGCATTATACATATTTATCCCTATGACATTATTATACATCTTGCATCATATGTTAATAACACATATCTTGTTCCCTATGTCAGTTTTATACTTTTTACTCCCTATGTTAGTTTTATACATCTTGCTACCTCTGACAGTATTATGCATCTTACTCTTATCTTAGATTTATACTTCTTTCTCCCTACAGTGGCATTACACATCTTGTTCCCTATGTTATTATTATACATCTTACTCCCTATGTTAGTGTTATAACTCTTGCTCCACAGGACAGTATTATACATCTTTTTTCCAATTAAAATTTTTATTAAATTATCTTGATCCTTACATTAATATCATACATGCTAAATATTATAGTATTATACATCTTGCTCACTGTGTTGATATTATGTATCTTGTTCCTGATGTTAGTATTATACATCTTGATCCCTATAATAGTATTATATATCTAGGTTGCTATGTTGGTATTACAAATATTGATCCCTAAGTTAGTATTATACATCTTGCTCTCTCTGATTGTTTTATACATCTTGCATCATACTTTAGTATTTCACATCTTGCTCCTTATGTTGGTATTATACATCTTGCTGCCTAGATTAAGATTTTACATATAGGTTCATAGGTTCATAGGTGTGTACTAGGCTAACGGCCCTGGAGCCTTTACAAACCTAGCCCATTGGATCAACTTGGCATCGTGGCACCTGACCTTAGTTCCCAGTACCTCTGTCGAACTGAGCTACTGGAGTGATCCCGGGGTGAGTTTTCTATTTCCCATCCACTCGTCAAGATTTTTCTTGAAGAGGGCCATTGAGGTGCTCTGTTTGACATGTATGGGAAGTCTATTCCATAGCATGGGCAGTCTCTGCATTATGATCCTGTCCCTCCAGCATGTTCTGTTGATTGTGGTAATGAGGTTGAGGTCTCTGGTGTGGAGGGATTAGAATTTCTTTAGATGTAGCATTTCTAACAGAGCTGGGTCAGACATGGCTTTGTAAGTCAAGCAGAGTTTGCCTCTAAGTAGGTGATATGAGACAGAGAATAGATTACGTTTTTTGAGTCTGTCCATATAGGACAAGTGTTTAAGGCCTAGGATCCTCTTTGTGAGGTACTTTTGCGGCCTCCCCAGTTGTTGCAGGTGTCTAGTGAGGTACATGCAAAATGGGACATTGAACTCAATGACTGGCCTAATGAGGAAAGAGTAGAGGGAGCCAATGACCTCTTTCTTCCTGGATGCAAAACCCTTAGTAATGAGATGTGGCACAAAGAAGGACTTTCTGACCACAGTGGCAATGTGGTGGTAAAAAGAGAGGTTGTTATCAATCTGTGTTTCCAGATCTCTTATAATGCCTTCTGTGTTTAGCGGAATACCATTGATGTGGTAATTCATGGGAACCGGGATTTTCCCAAAGGGGATGACGACATATTTTTTGGCATTAAGCTTAAGGCCATGGTTCTAACATCAGTTGTTGGTCTCAATGAGGCCTTTCTGTAGGATGTCAACATTACTTGAGGAGTTAATAATACAAACTTGCAGTTGTCCTCAAACTTTGTCAGCCAGAGTTGCTGCGTGTTGGCCTGGACTTCAGAGAAGTAGATACCAAACAGGAGAGGACTCAGGATCGAACCCTGTGGGACTCCTCTCATGACATATTGTGTTCTATGTTAGTATTACACATCTTACTCCCTGTGTTAGTATTATACATCTGCTTCCTATGTTTGTTTTATACATCTTGCTCTCTTTGATAGCATTATACACCTGGCTCCTTATGATAGTATTATGCACCTTGCTCCCATTGTTTATATTGTGCATCTTGTTCCCTATGTTAGTATTATACATCCTGATCCCTATAATAGTATTACACCTCTTACTCCCTTTGTTAGTATTATACATCTTGCTCCCTAAGTAAGTATTATACATCTTACATGATATTATTATTATACACCTTGCATCCTATGTTGGTATTATGGTCTTGCTCCATATGTTCATATTATACATCTTATTCCCTATGTTAGTTTTGTACATCTTACCCCATATGTTAGTATTTTATATCTAGCTCCCTGTGAAGGTGTTGTACATCTTGTTCCCTATGTTAGTGTTATACATCTTTTTCCCTGTTTTAATATTACACATCTTACTTCTTGTGTTAGTATTAGACATCTTGATCCCTATGCTGGTATTATGCATCTTGCTTCCTCTGTTAGTATTATGCATCTTGCTTCCTGCAAAAGTACTATACATTTTGTCTCCTATGTTAGTATTATACATCTTGCTCCCTATGTTAGTACTATACCTCTTTCCTCATATGATAGTATTATATATCTTGCTCCCTATGTTGGTATTACACATCTTACTCTCTATATTAGTATTATATATCTTAATTCATTATATGATATTATACATCTTGCTCCCTGTGTTAGTATTATATATATCTTCACCCAAATGTTAGTATTGTACATCTTACTCCCTTTTTTAGTTTATACATCCTGCTCCCAGTGATAGTAATACTCATTTTAATTCTCATGTTAATATTATATATCTTACTCCCTATGTTAGTGTTATACATCTTTTTCTAGATGTTGGTGTTATATACCTTTCTCCTGGGTCTATATTAGAACATCGAAATTTCATTATTTTGAATGTTCTAACATCGACCCCTATTCAGCGAATGCTGAAAATAGCAAAACGACAAATAACCAAATTTTTTCCTAGGGAAAGAATTTGGTTGTCTGTTTCTGTCATTTCACTATTTTCAGCGCTGTGGTGAAAAGTTATGGGTTGGGTTCAGGTAAGTATGCGACTGGGTGTGAGTTAGGTGAGTTAGGGTTAGGGCGCTAGGGTGGTATGTGTGTGATTGTGTGGATGTAAGGGTTAGGGCGGGTTAGGTGAGTTAGGGTGCGAGCGCAGGTGAGGTGAGTGTGCGATAGTGATGGACCTTAGGGTTAGGGTTTGGGTTAAGGTAAGTGGATAGTTAGTGGTGTTTGTACAGTTTAGTGTAGTGTTAGCTGCAAGATTTTGGGTGTATGTGTGTGGATTGCTGTTTGTTTGGTGTGCTTGTGTTGTGTGTATGTGTTTTGGAACAGCAAATTTTTTCCCTAGGGAAAAAATGCGCTGTTCTGAATGTTCAATGTTGCCAGCATTCGCTGAATAGGGGTCGATGTTAGAACATTCGAAATAATGAAATTTTGATGTTCTAATATAGACCCCTTTTTATCTATTATAGTATTATACATTTTACCACCTATGTTGACATTATACATCTTGATCCTGATGTTAGTATTATACTTCTTGCTCCTTATGACAGTATTATACATCTTACTTTCTTTGTTAGTATTTTATATCTTTCTATTTATGTTAGTATTACTCATCTTGTTCCCTTTGTTAGCATTATGCTCCCTATTTTAGTATTATACATCTTGCTTTTAGGGTTGTAGTATACCGTTTAATCCCTATAATAATATCGTACAGCTTGCTCTCTGTGTTAGTATTATTCATCTTTCTCTTATTACTAGTACTATATATTTTGCTATCTTGCTCCTTATGATAGTTTTATACATCTTCTACCTAATTTTAGTGTTACACATTTTGCTCCCTATCTTAGTATTATACATCTTGATCCTTTTGTTGGTATTATATATCTTGCTGTTACATTAGTATTATACATCTTGCTTCATATGTTGGTACTATGCATGTTGTTATTTAAATTAGGATTATACATCTTGCACCTTGTTTGTAGTATACGTCTTGATCCCTTTGACAGCATTAAACATGTTGCTCCCTATGATAGTATTAGACATCTTTCTGTCTGTATTAGTACTGTACATCTTGCTCCCTGTGTTTGTTAGTTTTAAAGATCTTGCTCCCTATGTTAGTATTTACTTGTTGCTCCATATATTATTATACATCTTTCTACATAGGTTCATAGGTTCATAGGTTCATACTAGGCTATCTGCCCGAGGGCATTTACAAGCCTAGCCCATAGTTTTGTGGCTTACACCACCCCTTTAGTATGGGGAACTATACCCATTATTTTGCTGTGCCTCTGTTGAGCAGTGACACTGAGGTAATCCCTGGGGTATATCTGCGATCTCCCATCCATTGGTCAAGATTTCTCTTGAACAAGGCCAGCGAGGTGCTCTGCCTCACATATACCGGGATTTTATTCCACAGCATAGGAGTCTTTGGGTGATGAATCTATCCCTCCAGCACGTCCTATTAATAGCCGTGTAGGTTTAAGTCTCCGCCCTTGTGGCTCTGACGGATCTAGATTTTTGAGGTGAAGCATATTCATCAAATCTGGGTTTGACATGGCCTTGTATGTTAGGCAAAGGTCACCTCTGAGCAAGCGTGGCGACTGAATAGAGCTGGAGTTCTTTCAGTCGGGCAGCATAGGACAGATGTTTGAGACCCTTTATCCTTTTGGTGAGGAACTTTTGTGGCCTCTCCAGCTGCTGCAAGTGTCGGGTCAGATACATTCCGAATGGGGCATTGTACTCAATCATTGGTCTGATGAGTGATGAGTATAGGGAGACTATGACCTCCCTTGATCTAGATGAGAATCCCTTCATGATAAGGTGGGCAATGTAGAAGGTCTTCCTAACTACTTTAGCTACATGGGTGTCGAATGACAGACTACTATCAACCTGGGTCCCCAGGTCCCTGATAACTTCTTCTGTACTCAGTGGATTGCCACCTATTTGGTAGCTAGGGTAACCTTGTTTTTCCGAAGGGTATGACTATGCATTTTTGGCATTTAACTTTAGGCCATGGCTCTGGCACCAGTTATCCGTTTCTGTGAGACCCTTCTGAAGGATATCTGTGTCAGATGTGTTTTCTACTATGGCCCAGTTTGCAGTCATCTGCAAACTTTGTCAGCCATAACCCTCCTGTGTTTGCTTGTACTTCAGAAAAGTAGATGCCAAACAAGAGTGGGCCCAGGACTGAGCCCTGTGGTACACCACTTGTGACAGGCTTTGAGTCTGACATGGCGCCAGCAACTCTGACCCTGTGGGTTCTGTCACTCAGCCAGTTTGCAACCCATCTTGTGATGTATGGGTTAACATTTAAGCTGATGAGTTTTTCAATGATACCCGAGTGGGGTATTGTATCAAAGGCCTTCGCCAGATCGAGGTAGGCTGTCTCCTGTGTTAGTATTATACATCTTGCTCTCGAAGTTGGTCTTATTCATATTGCTGTCTATGTTAATAATATACATCCTGCGCCCTATGATTGTATTATATGTCTTGTTGCCTGTTAGTATTATATTTCTCCCTGTGTTAGTATTAAATATCTTACTCCTTTTGCTAGTCCTATATATTATTCTCCCTGTGCTAGTATTACACATCTTGCTCCCTGTGTTAGTAATATATATCTTGTTTATTATGTTTGTATTATACATCATGCTCCTAGTGATAGTATTATAAATCTGGCTCATTTTGATAGTATTACACATCTTGCTCTCTTTGTTGGCAATTTTTATCTTTCTCTTTATGCTAGTATTACACAGATTGTTCCCCTTGTTTGCATTATACATTTTTCTCTCTATTTTAATGTTATGCATCTTGCTGTCAGGCTTGTAGTATACATATTGCTCCCTATGATAATATACATTTTGCTCTCTATGTTAGTATTACACATTTTTCTCCTATTGTTATTATTAGATTTCTTGCTATCTCATTAGCTACTTTACTATTATGGGTTTACTTGACATAACCGAAATGTCAGTAGACCGACTTTCATTTGACAGAGGCCAGAAAGTCAAATTTTCACATGAGTGAAACTCCACAATACCGACGTTCAAAAGACTCAACATGTTAAATACAGAGTATCCAAACTGACTGGAACAGGAAGTCTGCTCATTTCCTCCCTGTAATGCAATCTTGGAGTTGGTATATTTACGTTATGGGGTGTTTGGGGAGCAGAGCCCCCCTGCAAAAACTTAACTTTCAATAATTAATAATTATTTTTTTCTGCAATATAAGTTTATGTGATGAATATTCATGTCAGTGCTATAGCTACCGTCATGAATATTTAATGGAATATTTTTTGCTTTGTGGATATTGGTTGGTGGGCAGGCTTTAGGTGAGGTGCGATAAGTTGTTCTGGTTTTGAAAGGGTAGGGTGCTGTTGGTATAGTGGTAGTGATTAGTTTCGTAGTTCTGTTTACTGCAACCCATGCACTATATTTTACGTTTTGTTTTGTATGTAGTGTGAGCATATAATGTTGCAGGGTAATATTTGTAGGACTTGTCTTTGCTGTGTCTTTATTGTAGTTTATTGCAGGTTTGTTGTTTTTTTTACAGTTTCAGTGATGTGGAAGTTAGGTTTGTGATTTGTCAGGATTTTCAGATTGTGATTTTGTGGTCTTGGTTTTATGAATTCCGGTTTTGTGGTATTTCAGGTTTATGAAGTAGACCCAGTATTATACATCTTGCTGCCTATGATAGTGCTACACATCTTGCACCATATTTTAGTATTGTACATCTTGATCCCTATGTTAGTATTAGATATCTTGATCCCTATGTTTTTATCATACATCTTGCCTACTATAATAGTGTTATACATCCTTCTCCATATATTACCATGGATCTTGCATTCTCTATTAGTATTATATATCTTGCTCCATAAATTAGTACTATATATCTTGTTCCCTACATTAGTATTACAAAATCTTGCTCCATATGACAGCATTATACATCTTGCTACCTATGATGGTGTTATACATCTTACTCCCTATGTTCGTGTTATACATTTTGCTCTCTGTTATAGTATTGCACATTTTACTGACTATGTTGACATTGTACAATTGCTCCTGATGTTAACATTTCATGTCTTTCTTGCTATGACAGTGTTATAAATTTAGCATCATATGTTAGCATTATGCAGCTTGCTCCTATGTTAGTATTATACATCTTACTCCATTTATTAGTATCATACATCAGAGTCCCTATGATGCTGTGATGCCCCTGCACTGGTCCAGTAATCAAGGAGCCTCAATCCTCACTGCTGGCAACAGTGAGGGATTTACACATTGGGAGTATGACAAGTACACACACAGTAAAGTACAATTTCCCTTAAGAGCACACATAGATTACAGTCAATCTGGGGCTGGTTTCTGTCTCTTTATCCAGATGCTCAATAAGAATCCCCACTGGAACAGCTACAGGGTTAAGATCTCAGCTGAGTGTCAAGCCTAAACCTCAAGCACCCTGTCTGTCCAACCACACACACACACACACACACACACACACACACACACACACACACACACACACACACTTTGAGATATGATTTATTTACAAACACATAGATCCCCGTGGGGAAGGCTGGCACAGGTTAACTAGCTATTCCCCATTCTGCCCAGACTATAAGGTAGTTATCACTCTCACCAACCACTACTTATCAGCTACTATAAAGGCCCTTACAAAGGGTAACAAATCCTACTGTGTAATGTTACTATTATCAAAATGGTAAGTGTGACCAAGACTAAGGCTATTTAGGAGTGCCTGTACAGTGTCACCAAATACATATGCAAGTACTCTAAGAGCTTAAATATCTCTAAACAAACCAGCCACAATTAAAAAGGTTTAAATATATTTAATAATAAATAGTAAAAGAACAAGACAATACTCAAACAACACAGTAACTACAGAGTTCAGAATCACAGCAAATATTTTAAAACAACATTGCAGGACAGTCTTGAAGAAATACAGAAAACATCTAAACTAATCTTTGCTATATTTCTATCTATATCTAAGAGATATCACTGTACCCTAGTTGCTTACTATTAGCAAGGCAAATGCAGATGAGTGGATGTTCTTGCTAGGTCTAAGCCAAGATACACAATGCCCAGTCTTTCTTTGAGAGAGTTCATAAATTAATAATCAAATTACTGCTGGGTTAGCTCAGATGACATCACTCCTTGTCACCTGACTTCAGTTCCCAGGCTAACAGATACCAAAATATTTTTATCATCTCTGTTTGAGAAGTACAGATGTGCAGCTGCTAGGAAGCAATAAAGCACCTAGCAATTAAAATTACTTTCAAGACAATAGAAAAACCTCTAGCGCTAGACTTTGTGCCTGTTTTACTGAAACTGAGAGATAACACAATCATAAAACAATCTCAACTTATTTTATTGAAGTTTTGTAAGTTAACTGTGTGTGTTTCAGCTTCTACTATTAAAACATACATTTGCACAGGTATATCATTTATATAGATCTCTGTTCATTTCCAGTAGGTAACACTGTGGACAGATCCTTGAAGCTCAGTACTGTACAAACCCTGTTCAACACACACGTTTGCACCAGTTGTTTAATATACACATAACACATAGTTCTCTTAATATTCACAAATGACATAGAATTATTTACAAAATTCCAGATAGATGGGCTGGCAGTGTCACATTTCTATATAAATCATATTAATATTTTCACGTGACATATAATTATTTACAAAATTCCAGATAGCTGGACTGGCAATATTTCCATGGTGTCACATTTCTCTTCTTCCCGAAAACTCAAATTAGTTTTTCAAGTGACCCTTGAGAAACATTGCTTGAGATGGTTGAGCCTATCTGGGAATACCTCAACCCTTTCTCTGTCTTGAGATTCCAGCTAGGCATTGCTGACCCCAGTACCATGCTGCTTGTCCCATCATATGCCTGCAACCCCAGGTTCCACCATAATAATTTGGGATTTTCCTGGCTGGCTCCTTGTAGCCATAGAGCCTCCTCAGACTCCTCCTGCCTTGTACTGCAAATACTTAGCACAAGGACCTCCCTGTCATGGTAAAGTTTTATCATGTTAACATGGTGCAGTTTGTGCCCCTGCCTCCTGCCTAGCAGTTCTACCATGTAGTTAACATCATTGACCTTCCTTACCACTTTGTAGGGTCCCCCTCAGGCTGTCTGCAACTTGTTGTGTCTAAAAGGAATGAGAACCATTACCTGTTGCCCTTACAGTATACTCTCTAGCTCGAGCATTCCTGTCATATCAGACCTTTTTCTGCTGTTGGGCTTCTGCCAGGTTCTCCTGGACTAAGCCAATGAGTTCTGTGAACTTTGTCCTGAGGTTTAGGACATGTGCTGCAACAGACTCCTTGTGAGATTCACACTCATCCTCCCACTCACCTCGAATCAAATCTAGAGGTCCCCTCAACCTATGCCCATGCAGCAACTCAAAAGGTGAAAAACCTGTGGATTCCTGGGGAAGCTCTCTGTAAGCAAACAACAGATGGGGCAAATATTTGTCCCACTCCCTGTTAAACTGGTCTGCAAATGCTCGTAGCATCGTCCTGAGTGTAGACCATTAGTCTGGGGATGGTAGAGAATGGTCTGTAGGTTTTTCATCCCACAGTACTTCCACAGACAAGCTAGCAGGTCTGACATGAAATTGGCACCTCTGTCAGTCAGTATTTCTTTTGGGAAACTTATCCTGCTGAAAATTTTCAACAAAGCATTTGCTACCTTTTCTACCTCAGTGGAGGACAGAGCCACTGCCTCAGGGTATCTGGTAGCATAATCTACTACCTTTACCCTGTGGAACTTGGGGTACTCAGAGGCCCCACAATATCAATAGCTATCCTCTGAAATGGCTCCTCAGTCACAGCAAGGGCATCAAAGTAGCTTTCACCTTGTCTCCTGCCTTGCCTACCTTATGGCACTGCTCACGGGTCCTGCAGTACCCTGTTACATCCCTGGAAATCTCAGGTCAATAAACGTTTTGCATAATACGTCTGTTTGTATGTTTTATACCCATATGACCTGCACAGGGAATATCATAGGCTATGGCTAGAAGTGACACACTGTAGGCTCTCGGCACTACCAACTGCTGTATTCTCTCACCCTCAAGCCCTCCCTCATGGGTGTATTCTCTATACAGTAACCCTTTGTCCCAGTATACAGATTCCCCCTTCCCTTGAGAATCAGGTGACTCACTAGCTATCTCACTCAGGCCTTGTAATGTAGGATCTGACAGCTGAGCCTATCTCAGCTCTCTCTTTGAAACCCTTCCCAGCTCCCCTTCCACGGGAAGTCTGGCATCCTCTGACAGTGGTGCCTCACTGTCAGCCTGGGTACTACTACTCACCTCTGTCCTTGCAGTCACTATGTCCAAGGGAACATCAGTACCCACAAGAAGCTGTGGCTCAACTTCAGTTTCACCGCTACAGGGTAGCTCCCTCCCTGAAGTAATCACCTCACCAGTCCAGACTGCAAGTGTGCAGTCTGTCTGGGTCTCCCCCAGGCTACCAGTCCCACATGCTTGTCTCCAAACCTGACTGTGTGTAACTGCATGCACATACTGTACTGTATTATCAAAATCATTCCCTATCAGGACATCTGCGGGGTGGTAGTTTGGAACACTTGTTGTCTCAAGACAACCTACTATTGGCATTTTGTCATTCCCACTTACTGGCTCTCCTACCTTTTGTTCCCCACCTTGCCTCCATGGACATTATATTCTACATTACCCGACTGGTTGCATTTAAAACATTTAACCCTTGGTCCTAGATGTGTGCCCAGACTAATGGCTTCCCCTGCTACTAGCAGACTCTGTTGGTCCAGTCTGGGCTGCCCATCATGGGTTTCCTTAGACCCATGAGCAGCACTGGGTGTCCCTTTCCTGTGCAGTGATGCCCTGCTTGTTATGTATAGGCCTCCCTTTTTCCCGAACTCATCTGCAGTAGTACATTGTCTATCATCTAACCAGATTCTCTGTCCTCAGGCAAAGTTTTAAGGGCTTGTTCCCTCAACAAAAGGTCTACCAGCCCTTCAAAAGTGGTGACCTGACATCCACTCACCCGCCTATGAAAATAAGTGCTAAGTTCAGCAATATATTCACATACACTTTCATCTGCCTTGCCTCTATGTTCACACAACTTTTTCCTATAAGCTTCAGGTATTAACTTAAAGCATTCTAACAAACACATTTTGACTGTATTATAATTTAAACAATCAGTATCAGACAGTTTAGAAATTGCAGTTACAGCTTTACCATGGAGTAAGGGGGTCAGGAACCATACCCAGAGCCCTTGGTCACATTATACTGTTACATACTCTCTCAAACATATGAATGAAACTATCAACATTATCCCCTTTGTAAATTGCGGAACAAATTTACTGACCTTTGTTGCTTCTGGGTTTCAGTTACTCCCTTCCCCATTACCTGGACAGGCAGTATTTCCCTGGTATCACAGATACTATTATATATTTTGCTCCCTATGCTCCCTATCATAGTATAAAACATCTAGTGCCATATTATAGTATTATGTATCTTACTCCAATGTTATCTTCCTAATGAGGTTAGTATTGTATATCTTATTGCCTATATTAGTATTATTAGACATTTTCCTTCCTATGTTTGTATTATACATCTTGCTCCCTATGTTAATGGGTCTATATCATATCATCAAAGGCTCAAATCAGCAAACCTCTGTTCGCCGAACCAAAAACAGTTAATGTTCACTTAAGTGAATGTTCACATCAGTGAATATCTTAAACAGGGAATAGAATTAGTTTAACAACATTGCATTACATACAATGCAGTATTTCAAACCCACCTAGGTGGAGGGGGCTGTGCACCCCACACCCCCCCTACCTATATATACCAACTCCAAAATTGCACTACAGTGGGGAAAAAGGCAAATTTCCTAATGTTGGCCAACTAATTCTATTACCTGTGTAAAACATTCACTGATGTGAACATTTGCTTAAGTGAAAACTGTTTACAGTTCAGTGAATGGAGGTTTGCTGAACTGAACCTTCAATTTTAAGATATAGACCCATGCTAGTATTATACATCTTGCACCCTGTGATAGTATTATACATCCTCTTACCTATGTTTGTGTTGCACATCTTGTATATTGTGTTATTTTTATACATCTTGCTCTGTATGTTAGCATTATACATCTTGCTCACTAAATTAGTATTGGACATCCTGCTCCCTCTGTTAGTGTAATATATATCGCCTCCTGTTTTAGTATTATGCATCTTGCTCCCTATGTTACTTGAGAACATGATGCTCCTTATGATAGTATTATACATCTTGCTCCATATGTTTGTAGTATACATGTTGCTCCTTATGTTAATTTATACATTTCACTACCAATGATAGCATAGCCTCCCATGTTAATACTATACATCTTTCTCTCTATGTTAGCATTATAAATCTTACTGCCTGTATTAGTACTGAACATCTTGCTTCTTATGTTAGTATTACACTTCATACATCCTGCTTTGGCATTATACATCTTACTCCCTGTTTTAGTATTATACATTTTTCTCCCTATGATAGTATTATGCATATCGGTCTCTAAGTTGGTATTATACACCTTGATCCCCATGATGACATTATACATCTTGCTTCCTGTGTTAATTTTGCACATCTTATTGCCTGTGTTAGTACTATAAAACTTACTCCCTTTCTTAGTATTATTCATCTTGCTCCTTATGATAGCATTATACATCTTACGGCCTATGTTAGGTTTACACATCTTGCTCCCTGTGTTGTTATTATGCATTTTGCCCTCAACAATAGTATTACTCATCTTGTTAACTATGCTAGTATTATGCATCTTACTCCCTGAATTAATATCATACATCTTACTCTTTATGATAGTACTATACGTCTTACTGCCAATATTAGTATTATACATCTTGATCCCTGTGATAGCATTGCACATCTTACTACCTATGTTTGAAGTATAAACCTTTCCCCATGATAGTATTATGCACTTTTCTACCTCTGTTAGTAATGCACATATTATTCTATGTTAGTATTATCTCATTCTCTATGTTAGCATTGTAACACTAACATAGGAGCATTGAGGTTCAAATGGAGAGATGAAAAGTCAGCAAGCAAAGGAGAGTAGTAGTGCTGAAATGTAATTCATCTTCATGTCTCGGTGAATACCTTCATGAGGTGGACCCTGTTTTCTACAAAATCTTACCAAGGCAACACTGATATATAGACTGTGTTTATATAGCATATATGATGGACAGAAGTAGGTCAAAAGAGATAGCTGCATGCACAAGACGCAGGATAAAAAGTTCCCAATCCTGGTAGGTGCACTGGTGCTAGGACTGGAAAAAATGACAGTGTAGAATCCTCGAAATACAGAAACATTCCTGCAATGCAGCCAGGCCCGGCCCAGGGGGGTGGTGCCCCTGTTGCAGAAGGAAGTTAGCAGTCCACAAAAATCACAAAAACTGATAGGCCAAAGAAGAGCCATATACATGATAGAGTGGACTATTGACGATAAGAAAGAAATTATGTACTGTTACTATTATGCAAAAATCCCAGAATTTCCAGACACAAGATATACAAAATGATTAAGATAGAAATTAGAGGAAAGAAAAATACTTCCACAAGAAATACTGTTGGAAGCTTCAAATGAAAATGTGCATTCATTAATACAACAGATTTGTGAAAAACAGTATACAAATCAAGAAACCTTGATCTGTTTTTAAAAAGAAACATCTGAGGAAGTGCAAAAATATAAACAACAAAACCAAGAGATATTTGAAAAGTATAAAAAAACAAATATGGACACAGGAAAGAAAGAGAGATTTGATATGGTATAATATTTATGCAAAGGAGAAAGCCAAATTAATCAATATAAAGAAGGTAGCCCCATAGATATTCAAAGAGAAATATAAACAAAGGCATCTGGATATGGAAAGTTTCACACACAACAAATAATATCATAAAGATGGAACATAGAAAAGAAGATTAGTAAAGTGGAAGTTGTGAAAACAGAGATTGAAGTTATAGAGTGCTTTTGAAGTGAAGGGTTTGGTGTAGAAGGTCTAGCACAGGTTACATTACAGCATGAAAGAGTGGGTTCCCAAAGTAAGGAGAAGCAGGAAGATCAGGAAACATCTGAAGAAGAAATATGGACATGGGAAAGAAAAAGAGATTTAATATAGTGTAATATTTATGCAAAGGACAAAGCAAAACTAACCAATATAAAAAGAGCAGCACCAAAGATATTTGAAGACAAATACAGGCAAAGGAATCCAGACATGGAAAACTTTAAAATACAAAAAATAAGAAGACAAAGAGGAAAAGTAGAAAAGGAGATTAGTAATGCAGAAGTTAAAGAAATAGAAATTGAGGTTATGGAGCACCTGTGAAGTGAGGATTCAGTGTAGAAAATCTAATTCAGAAAGCACCACAACAGGCTAGAGCAATGGATGTCCAAATTAAGGGGAAACCAGTGGAACAGGAAGCAATTGGTCAGGCGCCATATGAAGATAGTTTGGAGCCTTCCACAGGAAACCAGTAAAAATGATCAATTGAAGCTAGATAGCAAGGAAAGGAGCAGGGAACTGTAGAAACTGATGATGTTAATGCTGAGTAGTGATAGGCCAGTGAGTTCCCATATAACAGAGCAACAGATGGCACAGGATGAAATTGAAGAAAATGTGCCACAGGAAGATGTTATAGAACTTTCTATAGAATACCCGCAGGAAATGGAAAACAAGGGATGTACCCTCAGTTTGGAAGAAAATCAGCTAAGAGAAGATTTGCTTGATTTAATAGACATAGGTATATCAAGATCAATGAAAGAAATAGATTGCAGAAGGTTAATAAAATCCAAAAAGTCAGAAGTCTGATAAAACAAATGAACACAGTAACTAGGACTGTTCATAGAGATCCATGTGATAGAAGTAAACAGGATATATTACTGTGCAGCTAAATTAATAACTGATACAATTCTACCACGAGAAAATGGTGTAGTGAGGGAAAGGAATGGAAGCAATCGAATACCATCATAAAGTATTGAATAGGGAAAACTATAAAGCAGTTAAGACAAGAAGTGTCACTGTTAGAAGACTATAGAAGATAGAACAGATCAACAAAAATACTAAGAAAGATAGATGTGATAAAAGCAATGCATAGTATTAGAACAGACCAGGATCTATCATGCACTATCGCAAATAACAAACTACAAATTTCAGCACTTAGATGATACAAAGATTAATATAAAGGAAAAGTACAAAATAAGCAATTTATGGATGGCCCAAAAGGTTTTAGAGAATTAGGAAACAAGGTAAAAGGAATTGAAAGACCACCAAAAATGAAGAAATAGATGCATTTTGGAGAAATATCTATGAAGATTCTGTGGAACATAAAAATGCTAAATGGATAGAAGAAGCTAAAGAAAAAATAAGAAGTTTAGAAGTACATGATATGAAATGTGATGAAGTAACAGCCAAAGAGATTGAAATAAAGTTAAGAAAAGCCTGTAATTGGAAAACTCCAGGTCTAGATGCAGTACTTAACTTTTGGCTAAAAGTATTAACATCTTTGCGTGAAGATTTAGCCATGAGTAAGAACTATTTATATGCCACCAAGAAGAGACACCAACCTGGCTAAGAACAGGAAAAACAATGCTCCTCCTTAAGAGTGAACCCTAAAAATTATAAGCAGCCCTAAAAATTATAGATCAGTAACTTGCTTTAAACTATACATGTGAATTGATGCCGACAGAGTTTATAGTCATTTAGAAGAAAACTCAATTATGGCAGTAGAACAAAAGGGCAATGCAAGAAATTCATATGGAACAAAGGATCATTTGTTGTTAAATAAAGTTATAGTGGAGAACTGTAAAAAGGGGGAGAAAGTAAGTATGGCATGGATTGACTACAAAAAAGCATTTGATAGTATCCCACATTCATGGATAAAAGAGTGCTTAAAAATGTTTAAGATACATCCTATACTGATCGATTACATTACAATGACCATGAACAGTGTCAGACCACTTTGTAATTAAGCCATGATAAAGGGCAAATTATTATTCCAGTGATAAAAATTCAAAAGGGGGATGTTCCAGGGTGACTCTTTGTCACTGCTGCTATTCTACCTTACCCTTAACCCATTAAGCTGTCTACTTAACAGCTTAGGCCATGGCTATAATTTGCCTCCTAGAAAACAGTGTAAAGACTTCTCATATTCACTTTGTGGATGATTTAAAAATGCATAGCTTAGCAGATGAGGAACTGAAAGCACAACTGCAAGTTGTCAAAACTTTTTCAGATGATATAAAAATGTTATTTGGTCTTGATAAATGTGCAAAAGAACCTTTAAAGCAACAAAACTGCAATACCAGGAAAACATCAGTTTGGGGTAAGAATGTGATATAAAAGAACTTGAGCAAGAAGGAGTATATAAATATTTGGGAATTGATGAAAGATCAACAATAAAACAAAAACAAATGCAAATAAAACTTGGTAAGGAATATTTCAGAAGACTTAAATTAATCCTGAAAACAGCACTGACATCTGGGAACAAAAGGCAAGATATAAACCAATTTGCTCTTCCTGTCCTAACTTAAAGTTTTGGAGTGACTGACTGGCCCCAAAATGTGTTGGATAGTTTAGATAGGAAAACAGGAAGGATGCTTCATGTTCACCAAATGATTTATAAAAATAATTTTGTACCAAGATTATATATTCCCCATTCTGAATGAGGGATGGGCCTCCTTGAAATTGATTACATGTATAGATCTGCAATTGTGGGACTCCACACATATCTGCTGACAACAAGACCCAAATGTAGTCAAAGTTTTGAAACATGAGGAGAATAAATCTAAGATAACTTCTCTGCTTAACCTAGCAGAAACATATTGGTGTCAAGCAGGAAAGGAAATCAAACCAGAAGTAGATAAAAATCAGGCAGCAACTGCATGTGCAAAAAACAAAAGAAAGAACATAAGGTGAAGGACCAGATGAGAAGGCAAGAAATGTGGAAAATGCATAACTATAGTTGCAAGTATAGAAAACTTTTGGAAGAACCTCATGTTGATCAGGAACGAATGCAGGAATTGTTAAAGAGAGGTGAATTCAAACCAAGAGATGAAAGGTTAATATTTGTGGCACAAGATAGTGGGCTACATACGCACTGGTTTACAAAGTCCATTGAATATGTGGGATAAACAGACAAATGTAGGTTTTGTAAAACAGAATTGGAAACGGTTGCGTACTCCGTTGCTGGTTGCAACATACTAATGACAGAAGGACTTTATACTGAAAGGCATAATAATATGGATAGACTGTTGCAGTGAGGATTGTGCAAACATTATGATACTGAAGTGGCTGAAAAACACTGGAAAAATGAGCCACAAAGCATCATAGAAAATGATGAAGTCTACATCACATATGATCATCCATTACTAATAGTTCAAAAGATAGATGCTATAAAACTGGCTATAGTGGTCCAAGAAAAGAAGACAAAAGTAGCATTAATCATTGAAATCACCACACCCAGTGGCAACAGTGTCCTGCATACAGAGAGACATAAAGTCATAAAATATCAGGATTTGCAAGCAGAAACGAGAGCAATGTGGAAAAAAGATACCCAGATATTTCCAATAGTAGTAAGAGCAACAGGTATACAGTCATATTGAGATATGTTACCTATAGATGTAACTCCATATGAATTGCAGAAGAGTCATTACTGAGCACATTGCAGGCACTGTGAGGAGCACTTTTGGCTGACATCAAAGAGTGAAACAATACTAATTTCATGAACTTTAATCGTACTTTGAATTACGAATGGGATCCATTCCTGTCATGGTATTAGAAACCAAAAAGATTTGGAGAAATTAAAAAGAGCAAGATGTTTAATGCTATCATAGGGAAAGACATGTATAATACTAATAATGGGAAAAAGATGTATAATATGAACATATGGAATTCAATGTATAATACTATAATAGGAAGTAAGATGTATAACACCAACATAAGGAGTAAGAGGTATAAATGCTAACATGGGGAGCAAGATGTGAGTAATACCATTGGGAGCGGGATATATAAGCTAACATAAGAAGTAAATGCATAATACTAACATTTGGGTAAAGATATATAGTACCAACATAGGGAGTAAGATGTATAAAATTAAAATAGGGAGCAAGATGTTTAATAATAACATAGGTAGGGAAATACATAATACTAACATAGGGAGCAAATTTATAATACTAATATAGGGAACAAGATGTATAATACTAACATACGGAGTAAGATGTTTAATAGCATCACATGAAATAAGAGGTATAAAACTAACATAGGGAGGAACATGTATAGTACTATCATAGTGAGCAAATTGTATGAAACTAACATAGTGAGCAAGGTGCTTAATATTATAAGGAATAACCAAACTGCCAAAATGGGTGATGAGAAAGGGAGTGGCACTAACAAAGAAGAGCACAGAGAACAGAATAAGATAAATGATATGAGTATTCTTTCCCTAGAGGAGATGAGTTCTACAACAGGAGCTTAGAAACAGTGAAGAATGGAGACAAAATTATGAGGGAATAGATGCAAGTTATGTGATTTGTTTCATCACAGTGGTATTTTGCCCTCATGGTTAAATATTACTCGACTTGTGATTGGAAACTGCTGTATAAATTGCTCAGTTTTAAATGTGCATAGATGGTTTCCCACAATTTTAGCCAAAGGAGGGTGAGCTGTTGTTAGTACAGTAATATTTAAAAGTGGGCATGTATAGCAGGGGGCCAGATTCAGACTGATTTCTTAGTTAATACGCTCATGGTTCGGGATGGGCTTATCTTTTAGGGGAGTGGCACTAGTTTCATGGATTTGTGTATAAACCATTGTGATACTAGCAAAAGATGTGTTCTGATCTGTCCCATGTTTGACTAATAACTATTTGTTTTTTCAAAGTTTAGGCAGTGATGTTTGCTTCTTGGATAAACTGAGATAAATTTGCATATCTTGTTAGATATTGGTGGGTAATTGTGGTGTTTCATTTGGAAGATTCATTATTTAGGGGCTGACCATGTTTGCCTGGCAAATATGATTCCTTTGCTGGTAGGTGCCCTTGTAGTGTATGTATGTTAGTGACTGATTCACATTGCCAGAATGATAGGTAGTTAACTTTATTTTATGTTTTTTTCTAGATTGATGTGTAAGGTGAGCGCAGTGTTAAGCCCATTAATTAGGCATTTGAAATGGGATACGTTTTCAAGTAGAATGTTGCAACTGTTGTTAACT
This sequence comes from Protopterus annectens, assembly GCF_019279795.1. Classification (NCBI taxonomy): domain Eukaryota; kingdom Metazoa; phylum Chordata; order Ceratodontiformes; family Protopteridae; genus Protopterus; species Protopterus annectens. The sequence continues at coordinate 446,940,596 of NC_056735.1, read as the reverse complement.
TGGAGGATTGTGGAGTCTTTGTTTGGTCCCAAAGAGCATATTTTTTTGATTTTGATGTGCTAAGGAGTATTGCTTTGTTGTTTATTCATCTTAGGAGTGAGAAGGAATCTGAATGCCGACCCTGTTGCAGTGATGATAAAGACTACTTCTGAAGATGACCATGTTATTAGTATAGGGTAGTATAGGCAGGTGAGGTAAGCTGTACATAAGTTTATTAATGAATTTGGACAATAGTAATCAGGCTTGGATTGTCCTTTGGGGAACTCCTTTTACCAGAAGGGTTGGTGATGTGATTTGGGAACCTATATTAACAGAGAAGTTGAAGATGGAGTACCTCTTTCAGGCACATGGATGATCAGAGTGGGGT
>NC_056735.1:446770229-446935229 GCF_019279795.1 Protopterus annectens | reverse complement strand
CTAGTGTAGCTAAGTTAAGCAATCGCATTTTGGCGTGAACTTGCTAAGGGCAGGGTACGCCCATGACGACCTGTAGATATGTTAGGAGAAAGGTAGGCCTCTGGGTCTTGGTTGGTGGCAGGTTGGATTTCTGTAGGTATTTCTGGATTTATTACTCTTGGGGTGGGCTCAAGTGCAGGAGGTGGTCTGTATGTCTTTTTATTTTATTGCTGGTTCTCTGGGGAGGCAGTTGGTGGCAGGCCGTACAAGGTTTGGGTGTCTGTTGTGTTTTACATTCATTGGTGGTTTAGTTTTTCAGGTAGTGCCGCTGGTTAGTGGGACTTGGGCGCTAAGGTTTCTTTAGGGGGTGTTTGGTTTTTGTGCTCTTTACCCTTGTTGATGGAGAGTTTGTTTGTGAGAGGAAGCCATTATGGTCTTTTTGGAGTTCTGTGGGGGGAAGTGGGTCGCTACTGCGCATGTGCATGTAACATCGACAATTTAAAAAAAAAGCTTAATGAGGACAATAAGTGAAGAGCTGTTTGCTTGTCTCTCTTCAGTGAGCTCACCCATGGCATAATCATGAGAAGGTAGCTGCCATCTGTCTTGTGAGGGAGTGACATGTCAAGCATCTCTTCCTTCTGTGTCCTGCCAGAAGGCTACAGAAAGATAAAGACAGAGAGCTAAGGTTTGAGAGAACACTGTAGGAGGCTTTCTCTAGACTTGTCCCTTTTAGGCTGAAAATATTTTCGGTGTGACATGAGGTGTGGAAACAGAGATAAATGTGGAGTTGAACATGTTGGGCACCTTTCTGTCAGCAGCTTGCTGTTTGCAGTGAGATGAATTTCGACTTTGGATGGGCACATGCTTCTGGACTGCCCTTTGTTTTGCCTCATGCTTTGTTTCCTCATGGAAGCTGTGGTTTTCTGATCGGTCATGGAGGATTGCAGTCACTAGGTGGTGACGGACAGCTTGGTTTTGGACTTCATGTCCTTCAGAGGGTTCATGCTGATACAGAAACTGTTGTTCTGGCAGTGTATGGGGGACTGAGGGGTGCTGTCCTCAGTGGGGCTGTGTTGTTGCGGTTGTGGTCTGGCTTGGGTGGACTGCTTCTTTGGGGCCAGTTAGTGGTGCCATGTTCTGGGTGTTTGTCTTCAGATGGGACCGATTGTGGGTGTGGGAGGACTGCGATTGTTGGCTGTGGCATGGTCTCTTGGTCTGTTGGTGGGCTTTTGTTTTACAGATGTTGTGGGTTAGAAGCCCTTGTACCATCGTGAGTTAGTAGTGATCTGAATGGCTTTGTAAACTGTGTAGATGTGGTGAATATTTATAATGCGGTAGATTTAAGTTTGTTTCATCACGTGGACAGGTAGCTCATGAAACAGCTCCAAAGGGTTTGGTTGTTTTTTTTAGGAAAAGCCTTCACAAAAAGGGATTTTGGGGAGCCACAGTGGTCTTGGTGGTGGGGATCTGCCACTGTGGTTTATGTGGGTGCTGGCCAGCTCGTCTGCATTTTTGGGTGCTTTTGTAGGTGTGATGTGGGTTGGTCGCAGTGCAGGAAAAGTTAAGAAAAAAAAAATGGATGTCAATGCGACAATGTTTGAGTGCTTCATTGCCGAGGGCTTTAAGTTAACTCCCAGGTAAGATAACTTTTAGCCATTTCAGTTGTGATAAAGGCAGGTGTAGGGTTACTGGCTGTTACAGTAAATTTCTTGTGGCTAGGAATGTGTTGTATGTTAGTCTAATTAATAGACATCTAAACTGGGTTTATGCAAGGAAGTGTCATTGGTGGTGGTGGTAGCAGCTTCATTCTTTGATACTCTGGCAGTTGTGGGAGGAGTAGTTTGTCAGGTGGTGGATTTTGTGGGCTGTTGGCTGGTTTTGCAGCATGGCTGTGCTCCGTGCATGCGCAGTGGGGTACCAGCCAGTTAGAGGTGCATGTGGATCAGTTTTCAGCAGGGTGCTTGGAATTTTGCCTCATGTTTGGTCTGTTTTTATCATGGAGTTGTGGTTTTAACAATGCAATATTAATCAATTTTTTATTATTATTGCTTTTGGGTGTGTAGGTATTGCTTTTAATTTTTATATTTTATTTTTGTGCAATACATTATGGCCATTATTAAATATTAAATGTAGTATAATTGTGGTAGTTTTATTCATAGTAGTATAGTGGAAGTAAGGGTAGTTTTTTGTAAAATTGCAATAGTGCATTGTTAAATCATTTTATAATCTGTAATAACTTCTCTTATGTCACTACGTTGCCTAGGATTTTAAGCAGTATGCTTAATTGATTAATGATTTAAATTTGCCCGCATTTTTTTGGCTTTAATGTGTATTTATGTGTAAACTTGTTTCTGTGTCATTACTTCTGAAGAAGTCTGCCTTTCCGAGCAGACGAAAAGCGCTTCATGTTTTATTAAAGTTTGGATGGTCCTTCCTGAGCCTGGGACTTGTTTTTGAAGTTTTTTTATTTGGAGGAAGTTTGCTGAATAGATAAGCAAGCTGAGGTAAGGATGCTGCTTATTTGGTGGAAGGTTATTCAATGAATGGTGTATGAAGTGAGATGGTATGCTGCTTCATAAGTAAAGTAAGCAAGCAGAGGTATGGACCCTGCTTGTTGGGCAGGATGAGTAGGTACGCTGCCCTGATTAACAATACAAGGATGATGTTTCATAAGTAAAGTAAGTGAGCAGAGGTATGGACCTTGCTTGTTGAGAAGGGTGAGTAGGTACACTGCCCTGATTAACATTACAAGGATGGTGTTTCATAAGTAAAGTAAGCGAGCAGAGGTATGGACGCTGCTTACTGAGGGCAGGGTGAATAGGTATGCTGCCCTGGTTAACATTTCAAGGATGTTATGCTGTGTTTAGAATCAATTATATTATGAATAGTTGTAATTAATGAATTGGTTGAACAAGCTATGTTATGAAATTTAATAAAGGTCCGCAAATGTCATTTGGTGTGACGTGTGTTTATTGAAGAGGATTGGAACAAATGTGGGTTGTCTCTTTCCTTTTGCCCTCAGAAACTTCCCTGTGATGACTAGTTTGAATTCTGTCATGAAACTGGATACAATCTCTTGCTGGGATTAAAACATTCTTATAGTATCTTTTTATATAGCCAGTAAAAAAACACAGGTGCATTTGGTGTCTGTGAATCTGGCATCTGACTTTCTGACAACAGCACTGATGTAAATGAGTCAGATGGCAACTCATTTACAGAAAAGCTTGTTTCTTTTTCAAGTATCAGCCCAAATCACTTTCCAGCTACTGGTTATGAAATGCAGTGCCAAAAGGAGCAGCAGAAATATGGATAGTGTCAGCATCAAAAAGCAGTTGGACATTAAAGGTCTTACTATGAGATCTGGGACTGATGTGCAAAGTAGGGGATTTGCTTTCTGCTCAAATAAAAATTTCTTCAATTTGAACCTTCTGGAATTTATACTGAGATGAATTACCCTTACACTGCCTCTACTCCCTTTTTCCCATTGGGGATCATTGAAAGAGACAGAGAGCAGTTGGGGAGGGGGTCCCCCTCTTGGAAAGAATGGATAACACTAAATCTGTGTGCACCATACCACTATGCAAATGAGTAGACCCAGAAGAACCTATGGCACATCACCTAGAAGAGTCAAGTGTCTTACTTATTTTCAATATCAAAACTTGATGTTTGCAGAGATCCCCCGTTCTTCTTTATGTACAGAAGGAGATTAGTCTGTCTATTTAGAAGCAACAACTCAATGAAAGTGAGGAAGAGAATTAGAGGAAATATGTTTTTTAAATTATTTTTAATTCTTATTTTTTATTTATTTATTTTTTGTAAGAATTAGAGGGAATACTCATGTTTTGTTCTCAGTGAAGGTCGTAGAATGCTTAGCTGCCCTAGCTAGTGTTTCTTTTTAATTGAAAGAAGAAAATTGAACACAATTCTATATCTATTCTACACTTCCCCCACATGAGTAAATTCTGGAGTTGAGTATTTTTTTGAAAATAACAGAAATGACTGGTTATTCTCTTACGATATGCCACTTGTCTTCAGAAGAATTACAAAAACTGTTTTTGTGTCAAGCAGGAAATACTATCCATGATCCAACATAGATACATTGCAGAGTGGCAAAGCCTACAATGAGACAAACAGAACTATGAGGCTAACTGGCATGACCTTTAAGTTCAGTTGGCAAAATGGACTGGGTGAAGTATTTGAGTTATACTAATTTATACCCAGGCTGCTCTCTCATGGCTTCTGGCTCAAGATAGCAGCTTAGTACCCTGTGACATTAAACCACTGAAAACTGGCCAAAGGCTAACATCTGCTTGCAGTTTGGTTTCAAAGCAGGTAAAGGAATCTTGCCACAGTGATTCCGTGATGCACATATGACAGGCGCATGGAAAATGTCACTCCCCCATCAGATTTTAATGCCCTGCATAAAGGGATTAGAAAGTGAGATGGGTTTTTGCAAATGTAGGCAGGAGTTCTTTCTTGTGATAAACTTTGATTTAAGGCTAAAGTCATTAGTTCAAGGACAAATATTATATGAAAAAAAAACATTTGAAAAATGTGTCCTGACCTAATATGCAAGTGTTAAATATTTAAAAACAAACAAACTAAATAAAAAGAAGAGCACACAAGATATTGAACATGCATGAAGTGCCAAATATTGTGGTAATTCCTATGCTAAGAGTGGGAAGAGATGTTGAGTTAGTTCAGCAGGAAGCACTACATTCACAGTTACCAAATGATGAGTAGAAAAGAAGATCAGAGTATGTGATCTGTCATAAAAGTGGCAGGAATGAGACTCAAAATGATGACTGGTGACTGGGACATCAGTAGCTATCACTTCCATTGTCACCTTATGATATTCAGTTTCTAAGAATGAAACTGAAGAACTCAGTTAAAGAGTACTGATGACAAGTGGGCCACTATGTCCAAAATCAAGATGCCAGTGACATATCCCAGCAAATTATGTTCACCAACGTAAATGTATACAGCTGAGAAGCATTATCATTGTTTAGTAAAATGTATTTGGACTAGTATTTCAGCAGCATGATACTTTTCTTTATTAACTGTTTAAGCTAACTGTTCCTTCTCATACCTTTTTCAAGGTTGCAACACCAAGGGTAGATCAACCTCATATATGGACAATTTACTGTAGCCATTCAAATAATATGTTTCAGCAGAGTACTTAGAGCTTGCAAAACTCCATGCAAACAGTGACCAGACGTCAGACATGAACCCCATTCAAGGTGATGTAATGCAGAGATCTTACTACTAAGCTACTGTAAAGCACATGACAGCTCACACTAGAAATAAAATGGTACTTGTGGGAGCATGATTCTATTGGCAGAATACAGCTGGGAGGGAGACACCCAAACATCAGAGGCAGTGCATGCCCAGCTTTCAATTCACTACAAGAAGCTGTTATAAAATCTCTTGATGGATCACTGGAGGGTTACATGTAAATGAGTAGAGAACTGTGAATATGTCTTTTGAATGGCAGAAAAGATGGCAAGATCAAATGCACCATTTTATGCAAACATAATTGTCCTACCATGTGGTTTCTGAAGTTAGGGTGTCCAGCTGTGGTTGCTTCAAAGTCAGCAATCATACTTAACCAAAGAAATAATGACATGGAGCTAACATTACCATAAGCGTGTACCATTCACTGCATTTCATAATGCAGTAAGCATATCCATTAAACCGCATCAGCAATGTTATTGATGTATCTAAATGTAAGATTCAGGTAGGACGCATAGGTTCATAGGGTCACAGGTGATTACTAGGCTAATGGCACAAGAGCCTTTACAAGCCTAGCTAATAATATGCAGGATATGACAATATTATATATTAATTCCACATATGTGGGATGGGGTACAATCAGGGTAGTGGGACTTTGGCCCTGAGTAATTTTACAGACTGCCTCTGTCCATAAGGGACATGGATTCTGTTTAAATTTGTAAATAATGATACATGACTCATTAGAAAGTATGTGTAGATGGGTTACTAAACAGAACAATATCCACGGATAGGGTCTTGATCAGACCAATGCCCATAAATGGTGGACTCACCAGAGATAGATGTGCAACCAAGCAAAATTACAAGGAAAGAAGGATGATCAGAGTAGTACCCATAGACAGATGCATGACCAGTCCAATGCCCATAGATGAATGAATTATCGCACCAGTGCTCTCAGATCAATGCATGACCACTATCACCTATAGACAATTCACCACATTACTATCCATAGATGGATACATAACTTCTGGCACCTATAGAAAGATGAATGACTAGCTCAGAGATGGATACATGCCAGCATATCCTACAGACTGATGAATCACCAAACTAATGTGCATAGATTTGAAAATACCAATTGCCACAGGTTAGTGCAAGACCAAATACATATGCAGAAAAGTATTAATGCTCACAGCCTTAGGTGGAGTTGGAGCAATAACTGTAACCATTTGGCAGCTGATGGATGACAGATTTGTTCAGACTGATGGAAATGACAAAATTACATCAAGGTGGATTACTATTTAATTCCCAGTAAATCAGATGTCTTTGGCTGGAAGACCCTATTCCAACTGGGAGATTCAAACAATCCAGTGCATTGCCCTAGTTACACCATGTGGACAGCTGGCTGAACTCAAAATATGTTGTTGCAACTGCCTGGAAAAACACTCAAAATGCTGAATGTGTGGAGAGTGGAAGAAAATGCATTATTTTCTCTTCTGTCCTACTGATCCTCAGGCTCAACCCTTCTGAATTACTCTCTATACTCTTGGAACAATGACAACAGACACTCAGCACATTTGATCCTCCATTGAAAGAGCTGAGCATGCCATGGGTGGAAGCCATCATTTCTGTGCTAGTGACCAATTGATGTATTTATGCTGTAGCATCCAATGCTCATGGTCAAAGTATCCAAAGGGTTGGCATAAAATGTGCCAGTTCAATGTAAATGCAGACTTCTGGATGCATGAAATCAAATGCACTATGCCTGTCTGAGGACATTAAGTCTGTGTGATTACTGTTCTCCATGAAGGATGTGACCATGAAAAGTTTGCTCAGGCAGACCATGTGTTCTCCATGAAGACAGGTGAACTGAATTAGCTTTATTCTTCTTCTTCTCCCTTTCACCTGTTTCAACAGGTGCCAAAGCTGCTAGTCAAACTGAGCTTGCCTGGTACACAATCAGGACTTTGTCTACACCAATGGAGCAGGAAAATACAGTTATGAAGTAAAAGCAATAGATAGTGGAAAAGACAGGCAGACAGACATGACAGTAAGAATACTGAGATATAGATATCTAGATAGATAGATAGATAGATAGATAGACAGATAGATAGACAGACAGAAGTCATCTTAAAAGGGATTAGTAATCCACATACATATGGCTAGGCTTGTGGGCTAGAGGTGAACACCAGGTGATGTGGTCTTGACTCCTGAACATACAGAATTTTTTCATCTTTATATCCTACCCTCAATCTCTGATATCAGGCATGCATAATCAGTCCATGGTTGGGCCTTCTGTACCTTCTTCTTACTTGAGCATCCTTTTGTAGTCTTTGTTTGAAGGCTAACACAAATGTCCATGGCTTGGCAGAGCCTGTATCCCATCTCTCTATGACGAATACCCCATATTTCAGTAGATATTGGCATTGCAGTGGTCCAGATTGCTTTCCAGTCATAAGGTGGAACTGGTCAAGCATTTCTACGTCCTTAATTATTCATGTAGCTCTCTGGGTCACTAATCCATCCTGGTTTGTATGGGAGGCAAAAGAGATAATCATAATATCACTATCGAGATATAACAATTAAGTAGTAAAGGAGAAAAACATTTCACGCAGGACTAAAAGATAATGCTTAAGTGTAAATGCTTACATTGATTCAATATTAGAAATGCAAATACATATTAATGATTAGCTATTTAATCATACTGTCACAGAAAGAGCAATACACTTGTATAAATGTTTATGTATAAATCTGAAAATATTCAATTGTACTTCATATAGATGTATCAGTACTTAGACATATTATGTGTTAATTATAAGTAATATGTGTGTTTGTAAATAAGTAAAAAGGGAAAACTGGAACAGAATGTGTAAGGCAATATTTCCAAGAGTACTTCAAGTAAGTTAATATTGCTTTGCTGTTATTGTTCTTATTGAAAAAGCCAACTAGAGAATTGAAGAACATATTTAAGATAATTATAGCTCTCTTTGCTGGATTACGTGAATCAAAATGAATCATCTTGTATGCTCTCACACATTTTTTGCTTTCAGCTAAACAGTGAAGCAGTCTTTTTGCCTCTAATCTTATCTTGCTTAATTTTTTCGTCTCCTGTTTTCCCCATAACTGCTGCTAAGTATATTGTTGTTTCTCTGCTGTTTTTAACTGGATTCAGTCAGAAAAAGATATTTAATTGCTAGATTGCAAGAACACTTCTATGAAAATCTAATTTATAAGTAATTGTTATTTAAACACAACCCCTGATGGTCCTAAAAATAGTGAGAAATAATATTTCACGTGGCACTCAGGCAGTCCTGAAGATGGCAGTATGCACTTGTTTATGTTATTCCTTTTTACACTTGGTGTCTAACTGCTGTGACACAGAATGATTGCTGTAAGCTACTGCCTTCTTTTATTTTTATTTGTCAGTTTATTGTGGAACACCTACTGCATTATAAAGAGCATTACTAGCACATATTATTTTATATTTTAGGTAAAATTCTAAATATTAAGGTACGTGATTAAATAAAAGAAGATATGGCTGCAGAAGACTATTACACAGTTTATCAGTATAAAATGTTTTTAAAGAGCCACAAAATGTTTTGCAAGATTCACTGGGAGCAAATATCTATATTATGTAGTTAAGCAAACAGATTTAATAGATTTGTTTCTGGGTTTACATATACACTGGAAGATTTCCAAAATACATAAATATAGGTGTCACTAATTACAGGAAGCAGCGTGTATATGCATATCTTTGACTTATGTAGTGTTTTCTAGTATGACTTTAAATATTTTTGTCCAGACACTCTTAAGTCTATCATTGAGCACTCACTACTTATACATACCTGTCCATCCTATTGCATGTGCTTTTGATGGTATAATTAATTTAAGCTAATTGCTGCACCTTGCAATAACTCTGCATTGCAGTGCTATACCACAAATTAGAATATGTCTGCCCTATCCTGTATGTCCATTGGCCATGCCCAGGTTATTTTTGTTGAAGGTTTTACAATTTTACTGCTGTTGGAAGCTTTTTCCTTAACATGACATTTTTTATGCGCCTATCCCATTTTTACTGTTATTAAAGTTTATTATGAACAGGAAGTTCCAGTTTTTGCTTCTGCCATTTGTGTTACCTTAAAGACAGGATAGAAGTCACCTTTGCAATTTCTGTATCTTATCTTATGATTTTTCTTGTAAAGAATGTCTGACAAATTGTATCTTGCTACAGATCCCCTACCATACCCCAGGATTCTCACTACACCTTTCTAAACATACTGGAAACTATTAAGATACAACCAAGCACCCTAATACTGGGTGATTTCAACTACCCTACCATTAACTGGGAAAACTACTCATGTACCAACACTTTTGCACAACGGTTCTTGGAATTCATAAATTCCAATGCCCTGGATCAACTAATACATAGTCATACCAGGGACTCCAATATCCTAGATCTGGTCATTACCAACATAGGAAATCGATGCTCCACACCTATGGTCATCCCCTCGTTGGTCAAGTCTGACCATAAGCTAATCACCCTTGATATCCACATCCCTCCCCCACCCCCCAGTAAGGAAACCTCAGTAAAAAACTTCTCCAAAGCCAACTTCATGCTACTCAAGTCAGAAGTGACAAACTTCATGACACCCATGGAGACGGGAACTGAAAGTTCGACTGCTGAATCCTACACTAAAGCACTGTATGAGCACATCCAATTGTGCAATCCCAAATAGAACCAAGACGATCTCCTCCAAAAAAAGAAAGCGAATCTGGTAGTCCCCTGCCATAAACAAACTTTACAACAAAAGGAAGAAACTGTTGCAGAAAAGAGGAAAATCCCAGGATGCAAAAAACTCCCTTACCAGCCTCAGTAAGAAGCTGAGATCCCTCATAAAATCCTCTAAAGCTAGTTACGAAAATAAAATTGCAAAAGATTCCAAAATTAACCACAAGGCATTCTATAGCTATGTCAAGAATCTAAATGGCAATGCTCAGATCTGCTCTGAGCTACAACAGAATGGCATTAAATATACTGATCTCAAGGATATTGCCAATATCCTGGCAGATCGATTCAGTGCCAACTTCACCCCCCTCTCACCTCCTAGAGGGCCCATCTCAATACCAAATTATTTCCATATTCCAGTAATAACGGCCACACAGGTAAAAAACACACTCTTCAAAGCTAAGAATACAGCATCCATGGGACCAGGGGACATCCCGGGCTGTGTACTACATGAACTACAAAATGAACTGGCACCTCACCTAAGTGTCATGTTTACTCATAGCCTAAGCTCATGCTTCGTGCCCACTGAGTGGTGCATAGCTACAGTTATCTCTCTTCACAAGGGGGGATCCCCATTGGATCCTGGGAACTACCACCCCATCAGTCTGATGAGCCTGATCTGCAAGGCCATGGAATGTATTATGATGGAACATAAACAAAGACATTGGCAACCTTCAGATATTCGACCCCACCCAGTTTGGGTTTGGGAAGGACCGATCTTGTCTCATGAACCTGATTGACTTCTTTGAATCAGTCTCCAGAGCTGTGGATGAGGGTAAGGCAGTCCACACACCCTATCTGGACCTCGCCAAGGCCTTTGACACCATCCACCATTCTGGAATCATAGGTAAACTAACTAGGCTGGGCATTAATCCCTACGTCACTCGATGAGTTGCCAACTGGCTTACTGACAGAACCCATACTGTAAAAGTAGCCAACTACAAATCCAGTTCCAGACAAGTGATAAGTAGAGTACCTCAGGGTTCAGTCCTGGGACCACTTTTGTTTAGCATCTACTTCTCTGAAGTACAAGCCAACACTAAAGGACTCTGGCTAACAAAGTTCGCAGATGACTGCAAATCCAAATGATGTGGCTATTCTACAAAAGGGCCTTACAAAAACAGATGCTTTGTGATAGAGCCATGGGTTCAAGGTCAGTGCCAAGAAATGTATAGTTATCCCCTTTGGGAAAAAACATGTACCCGTGAATTACCACATAGGTGGCAGTACACTAAATACTGAAAGTGTGATAAGAGACTTAGGGACACAGGTGGACAGTGGTCTCACCTTCAATAACCACATCGCCACAACAGTCAAGAAATCCTTCTATGTGGCACACCTCATCACTAAGGGCTTTTCATCCAGAAAAAAGGAGGTCATTGTCCCATTGTACCCATCCTTCATAAGACCCATTATAGAATACAACTCCCCGTTTGGTATGTACCTCTCAAGACATCTGCAACAACTGAAAAGGCTGCATTAATACCTCACTAAAACAATCACAGGCCTAAAGCAGATTCCCTATGCTGACATTCTAAAAAAACTCCAGCTATACTCTGTCGCATATCGTCTACTCAGAGGTGATCTCTGCTTAACATACAAGACCATGTCAAACCCAGAGCTGTTGAAAATCCCAATCCCTCAGAGCCACACACTCCAGGGATCTAAACCTTGTCATCACAATGAACAAAACATGCTGGAGGGATACGTTCCTGACCCAGAGACTCTCCAGACTGTGGAATAGACTGCCCGTACATGTCAAGCAGAGCGCCTCGTTGGCCCACTTCAAAAGGAACCTTGACAATTGGATGGGAGATAGGAAATTCACCGCTGGGATCACGTCGGTCACCCTGCTAGACTGGGGTCCAGGGAAGTAAATATTGTGGGAAGAAATAGGCAGGGAATTGTTATGGCTAGGCTTGTATAGGCCCTAGGGACGATAGCCTAGTACCAACCTATGAACCTATGAAAATTTGTAGCCTTTATTGAAGCTATCTCATGATATATTATTTTCAAAGATAGGTTGAGCTGATGCATATATGAGAATAATATCTCATCTAGACTGATTAGACATTACCAGTTAGTATCATAGGCACATCTACATATGCTTTTCTAACCACAATTGTAGCACTGCAGTTGAAATATACTTTGACATAGACCATGGTCTCTAGATTTAACTCTTTATCTATTTTTAAGATTTGTTCTTCTGTTATGTAAGTAGCACCTATAGTTTTCCCACTGTCAAGAAGTTACTCATTTTAATATTGTGCTGTAGTGTTAATGTACCAAAGGTACATTTTATCTAGCCCTTCCTAAAGGAAGAATTTTGCCCATTTTTACCCATTCACATACTTTGTTACCCTTACCAGTTTTCCTGTTTTTTAGTCAAGGAGAAAAAAAATCCACAATGTGTGATGTTTTTATTAATGTTGTTAAGTTTCCATTCTAAAGAGTGATAAGATTTGATGGACAATTCTGCAGAATGTCCATCACTGATCGTGTATTGTTCAGTGGTATTTTAAAAAATACAGACAAAATAAACAGGATACAGAGCATTCTGTCAAGTATAACTGTGCAGGCTTTGTTATCCAATAATGAACTTCAATGTTTGTTATTTCATTACTGCATGGGGTGCAAGGGAGATGGGATGAAATACACATTTAATATTTTGATAGGGAAAGCCAGAGAATTCTCTGCAATATCATCAGTTAATTAAGTGCCTATATTCCTTGTTTAAAGAAAGATGGGGTACAATTAAAGCTATGATATATATTACTGACTGAGATTAATAGCAGATTTTAAGAGAAGGTTTACAGACTCAAGGGCGGCAATACAGTGACATATTCACAAACAAAAAGAAAGCAAGGGATTTGGAGAATGACACATGAACAACTGTGATACTGCGGAACAAAGTGTACTGAGAGCTTTTAAGAAAATGATCAATGCTGAATGAGCTTTGAAAAGTAAAAGGAGTGAAAGAAGGCAGAATTATGTGAAGCATTATATACTGTATGAAAATAACATTATGGAACTGTATTAAATTAGATTCAATATTTCTTCTTGTGTCCTTTAGGGAACCATTAAATCATGCCAGGATGTGTAACAAAGCATTAAAACATATTCAATGGGAGAACATTGCATGACATTTAAGGTCAAGTGTGCTCATCCCAGAGAGTAAATTTTAATGGAGTGAAACATCTGACTAAGTCCCTTACTAGATCCATGAAACATCTACCTGTATTTATGTGTTAGACAAAAGACTAAAATATTTCTGTATAGTTTTATTGCATAAAATTTTGTCTAAATTCCATTACATAACAATAGATGCAATATATATTATTTTTTAATCTTTTTTCCTGATCTAATTGAACTGGTTGAGCAGGACATGTGATGGTTCTTATTAAACCACATTTAGGCACTCCTTCCTTCTATTTTATATAGAAAAAATGGACAATGTATAATAATTATAGTTTATTCTTCAGTTAACTTATTTTGTTCTGTATGCTTGTTTTAATCTAACTAGTTTCAGTATGCTGATCTTGGGTCTTTGCAGAGACTTTACAGAACTGATCTCCCTAATGAATATACTGCCCACTCAAACTCTACTTCTTATAAGTTAGAGAAACCATTTTAAAAGGAGCTATACAAGAAAGAAACAGAATAAATCTTTTCACTGAAAAAAGGTTTTGTCCCTGGTTCATACATCTGTATCATTATGAAATAAAATGACGCAGGGGAAACACAGTAGTTATTGTTACACATGAGAATATAATGTTATCATCCTTAAATACTGTGGTTCTTTCTTTTACTTTAATAAAATAAAATTAGATTAATACAGAGGCAGTCTGAGATAGTTGTATTAATTGAATACTCACTGGGTATCACTTAATGACAGACTATTGGACAGCAAACTGGTGCAGAGGATAGCGTTGCCACCTCACAGTAAGAGGTTCTCTACTTGAATTCTCAGCTGGGGTCCCTTCTGTACATACTCTGCATGTTATCCCTGTGTTCATGTAGGTTTCCACTGGATGCTCCAGTTTTCTCTCACATTTCAAAGTCATGCAAGAGGTAAGTTAGACACTCTATACTGTCCATAGATGTGAGTGTGCATGTGAGTTTGTGATACTGAAGAACAGCCACAGCAGGGCTAGCCACCCAGCTGATGATTGTCACTATTAAACAGACATCCTGACTCCAAGTATAAAATTGTGAAGAAGGGATTGTGGGTGGATGGATTTAATGACATACTACTGCTGTCACATAGTAGTTGATTTTATGACTGTCTGGGATGCCTGAGTTGCCAATCTCTGCATGTCCTCCTTTTGTGAATTTTAGTTTTTGCTGGGAAATCTATTTTCCTCTGGCATTATAATAAGATGATTTAGGTAAACAGGTGATACAACAAATTGCCCCAAACCATGTATATGTATCTGTGTGTGTGTGGGGGGGGGGGGTGCCCATGTGCGTGTGTGTGTGTGTGTGTGTGTGTGTGTGGGTGCCCATGTGTGTGTTTGTGTGTGTGTGTGTGTGTGTGTGTGTGTGTGTATCTCTGCCTGTGTGTCTGTTTCTGTGTCTGTGCATAAGTAACTTAAAATGAAGTAAGGTGGTATACAGAAGATTTGAAAAATGTAAGCAGTGACTCAGCAAGTGATCATTCAGACTATATAGTTTTGGGGGGTAGGTAAACAGGAAGGCACAGATTACAAAACTCAAATGAGTTCAGAAAAGCACTTGAAGAAAGCTGATCCAGTGGAAAAACATTTTCAGTGATACTCACTAAATAGGTATGGAAAAGTACAAAACCGTTTGGCCCTACAGACTTCTGAAGCTATCTTTATAGAGGAAAAGTCAATATAATATTTATATATATATATATATATATATATATATATATATATATATATATATATATATATAAGGATCTACTACATTCTAACAAATTTGTGTTTCACCAAAATGTAAATCTCCGAATGCATTTTCACGAAAGTGCGTTTCAATGAAAACACACTTTCATGTAAATCCATAACAAAAAAAAAACCTAACACTTAAAACACTTTTATGCAGGTGGGCAAGCCCCCCATGCACCCCCCACATCCCCCTACTTTAATATTCTCACTCTGAGATCGCACTACAGTGGGGAAAAGGGAATGTTCCCTCATTTCACTGTACTACAATCTCAACAACAGTCTGCTTAGTTGTATATCAACATTAAAAGTTGATGTACAACTAAGTTAACATGCAAACCGCATGTTTTTCTTTTTTAACTAATTTAATTTTGTGATTTCTCCACTAATTTAGGCGAAAGTACGTTTTCGAAAAAACACAATTTTGCATAAATCCACTTGCGAATTTCACATTTCGGTGAAATTAAATTTGCAAAAATCAAGTAGATCCATATATATATATATATATATATATATATATATATATATATATATAGTTGTATGATATTGGAATAAGATAAATGCTCAGCCTAGAAGGTTTCTGGCAGAAGTAACTGGCAGATCATGGGGGCGAAAGTCTGAAATGTTGCTATAAGCAATTAAACCAAAGTAAGGCATCACTTTCTTCAGATGTTATTGTTTTTCAGATAACAAACTTCGAAATTTGAAGAACATATCATTAAATATAATTTTGTTATATAACTTTGTACAGCTATATAACATTTAGAAAAAAGACACAGATTAAATCTTAAAGTGTTTTCTAAATTTAAAATGGAACAAAGAATGAAAACATAAAGATAATAAATAACTTATTCAAATTTTGTTTTTACTGAAAAGAAATATGTCAATAAGAGTGAAAGGACATGAACTCTCCAAAGACGGTTTTATATGATTAAAAAAAAGATCACAGTCTCTAGTAAATCTACTGACTACAAAAAAATATACCACCAATCAAAGGACTATAATGATGATTCTAGTTTGACATATATTTTTGTAAAAATTCTTGCTTGTTAAGCACACAAGTTAGAATTATTGTTTTGATAGTTAGGAAAAAGAAACAAAATAGTAACAGGGCTGATTCTTGGCCAGGTTTATGAGTATTTGTTATGGGTCGAATCTGGAGATGAGTTTCAGTCCTCCACACATTTATAAATGGCTATTCCCACCAATCATGTAACTTTGAGCCTGTGTGGCAGCAGCAACCATGCCAACAAGAAGCAGATTATCTGCAATTACTTTTAATGGTTTTGAAAGGGTTAAAATTATTATGTGAAGAATATACTGAGTTCAATGTCCTGTTCTTTGCTGAGCTTACAGTTCTGATCCTTGGTCACCTTTGCATCCATTTTTGTTAGTTGCTTCTTATGTCAGCATGTCAGTTTGTGAATCATTTTGGGATTTTTAACTGGACAAATTTAATTGAAGTACAGCTTGGATAACAGCATCTATTACTCTGATTCTGAACATTTTTCATTTCCATTTCTGATTTTAGGAGAAAGAGAGAAATTTTTACCAAACTTTGACAGTACTTGGTTTATAATTTATTTATTTATAATGATGTATTTGATTATTTATATATTTGTAATTTATTTATTTATTTGTTTACTTATGTTTCCAGGGAGACACTAGAGAAGACCTGTAATTAATGTCATAGCATTATCAATAGTTCTCTTACCCAAAATGTATGAATAATTTATTTTACAGTTGAATGAGTATCCAAAAATGCATAATAAATGATTGTAAAGCAAACAGAATCCAGAAGTTAAGAATACTAGTAATTTGTATTTTTTTTTTTTATAAAAGTAGACTGTTGTGACACACTGGAGTAGAATGGATTTTTGTCACCCCTTGACAAAATAATTAAGACTGATTTTATGGAAGCTAAGTAGATTTCCCACCAGAAAAATATTAATCCCAGGCATACTCTATTTGTGCTTGAGTATATGTTACTAAATCAAATAATGCAGTGCCAAAATGGTCAAGGTTAGTATTCAAGATTTCAAAAATACCAAACCATTATGAGTTAGAACATGAAATGTGGACGCTGTACTTTAAGATATGCACTCCAGTTTTTTCCCCAAAGATAATTGCTTTTTCATATGTTTTCAAATCACATTTTAAATGGCAAGAAAATCATGTGAGCAAAGTCAAAATAGAAGACTAAAAGTCTCAGGCTAAACAAAACAGCAGAACACTAGAAATTACCATTTTTAATATAAGAGACAATTTATACTGTACCTCTAGGTATATCAAGAAAATCTGAACAGGGATAAACAGGATAAAGTTTAACACTATAAACCTTGCTGGTTATAAGGTGTGCATATAAAGTAGTCAAAAAAGATAGCTACAGCTAATACAATTTCTACAGCTAAAAATGCCCTGATTATCACTTCTACATATACTCAGCACTGTCAGCTGTTTGCAACATATTTGACATTTCAAATTAACATTGTTTTTAAAGGAGAATCTAATAGTACCAACAATGCATTTTAAATGCAAACAGAGTATTAAAATTCGGCAATTCTTTCTGATTATATTACATCAAAATGTATATTTCTAGAATGTTATTAGACAAAAATATAACTCATGGATAGTAACATCATATAAAATATCAGGATTATCAGACTGGTAAATAGGTTTTCTAAAAATGTCATACACAAACAATAATATTGTTCTATAGAAAAGTCAGTACTAGATTTAAAATGACTTGCTGTCACTGTTGTTGTAAGGCCTATCTATAAAGCAGGCTTACACTGGACTAAGTCACTTACATTGAGAGCAAGTCTTTTAGGATCTTGCCCATTGTATCCAATTTATAATTTATTTTGTTATTTACTGACTTTTGTTTTCTCAGAAAGTCTGACTAGGTAATAAATATCCATTTTAAGTGAGGGCCTGGGGAGAAATGATTCAGAGAGCTAAATAACATGAAATAAAATCCTAGTACAAATGTAATTAATAAAATGCATATACATACAGTTTGATAGTGGAATACATAGGATACAATAAAGCATGAGGAGACACCAGTGATATAAAAATAAAAAAAAAATTACAAAAAAATGATGATTAATATGACAGTATATATAAAAGTATTAGCAGTGTAGTCTACAGTGCCAGAAAATAAAAATAAAAAGATACAAGTCCACGCTTGGGGGGAGAGAGCAGGTGTTGAGAGGTATAGATAGCCTGTAAGGTGAGAGCTTACAGTACATTAATAAGAATGTAAAGTATTTGTTGATATAGCTCATGCAGGTGAGGTGCATGAGCACAGCTATGAGCCAGTGAGAAATTCTTCAGGAGAGGACTTACTAGATAAAAGGCATCTATAAAAGTAGTTATGATCTGTGGTCAGCCTAATTGTCCTAAACATCTTCTCCTTAGGGCATTCTTTAATATATATCCTAGCTGAATACTACCATGATGTAAAGACATGGTTCAGTTAACTGTTTATATATATGTGCACATACCTAGCTGTCTATTTATCTATAGGTAGATACATACACACACACACACACACACACACACACACACACACACACACACACACACACACACATACAAATGGATCCACTTAAATTAGTCAAAGACTACTTTTTTCAACATGCAAAATGTCAAATCATTATGTGTGTGTCTACATGCTACTACACATGCATCAAGAATTATCTCAGCACATGCAAAACTTAAAAAAATTAAATAAAAATAAATAAAAAAAAAAAACAAAGACCCCTCTGCACCCTCCACCCCCTATTAATTACATGAATTTTAACTCTTGACAATACATAACCCCTGGGGAAAAAGATGTATTCAACTGCCCTGGGATTGTCAATCTTGCACACCTGTTGACCATCTGTTTAATTCACCAAATACTGCTAATCAAACATTGACATCAACCAAAATATTATTCTACAAACTTAGAGGGATGTGTGTGTATGTGTGTGTGTGTGTGTGTGTGTGTGTGTGTGTGTGTGTGTGTTTGCGTGTTTGTGTGTGTTTGCGTGTGTGTGTGTGTGTGTGTGTGTGTGTGTGTGTGTGTGTGTGTGTGTGTGTGTGTGTGCATTCATGCGCGTGTGTGTCTGTGTGCATGTGCACGTTTGTGTGTGTGTGTAAATATATATATATATATATATATATATATATATATATCTGGGTCCACTTTGTAATTTCAAATTTCTACAATTTCGAAGCGCTAAGTAACAAAGCTCAGAACATCGAAGCTGTGGAATCTCAAAACCTGGCAATAGAGATTGCCGTACAGTGCGGAACTGGAACTTTACCATTCTCTTTACTGTGGTGCGATCACTGAGATGTTATATTTAAGTTTTAGTGGGTGTGGGAAGTGCAAAAATGTGATTCCTGATGTTTTATTGGTTTAGAGTTTTGATTTTTTTTCATTTCGAGATTGTACAACTTCGATGTTCTGAGCTTCGGTATTTAGAGCTTCAAAAGTGTGGAATTTCGAAATTACAAAGTGGACCCATTATATATATATATATATATATATATATATATATATATATATATATATATACCTACATATGTGTGTGTATGTATACATACATACATTTAAAATTTTCCTACCACTCTAGTAATCCTAATGTCTAGAAGCTTCACACCTATATAGTTGCATATAATGTTGAAAGATATGGAAATAATGGAATCATTCCAAAAAGCAACAAATCCTTTAAGCTGCTTGGTACCGCCTTGTGACGTCATAAAATGACCGTTCTCACAATGAACATAAAGTAAAGCTTTCTTTCTATAATCAAAAAACTGTTAAACGAACCAGGAACAATGAGAGAAGTTCTTCTGTATGTTGAAAAATCCAAGTATTTATTATCCTGTTAAAACGTTAGCGTTCGATTTAAAAGTGTATATAAGATATACGCTTTCAGCAAAATAAGTATCTCACCTTCCTCAGACAAACAGAATACTAGTTACTATTCTAGCATTTATGCATGGTTTAAAAATTGATAACCAATCAGCATGTAGTGCATTTCCTAATTAAGTTTTCACCATGACAACCTTAAACAAGAAAATGCTTTTACCAGTCTTACTCAACTTGACACAAATTTAAAGCACAAAAGCACATAGTTTCTTATGCTTATGCTGTTGTTTAACAGTGATCTTGTATAAAATGCAGATACTAATATCATCTAAAATTACGAATAAAAAATAAATAATGAATAATAAATAATGAATGATGATAAAGGATAAATGAATAATAAATAAATAAAAATAAAAAGAAATGTTGGATATGGTACATATTACCCTTCCTTACTGCAGACTGGATGAGTAGTTACCTATTAAGAGCCAGCCACTTCAAAATACACTTAATTGATGTAACATCATTTATACCAGGAAAGATGTGTGCCCTCATTTTGATTTGCCATGAAAGCTCATCCATCTCCAGGAGGATTTGGCAGGCTCCACCTCTAATGTCAGGTTCCCTATGTTCTTATATTATGTAACTAAAGGAGTGATCACCATACTCCATAATATGCCTAGCTAAGGCATTAGTACTATCCTTCCTACTAATGGCATACTGATGCTCGTAGATTCTGAATTTGAATCTACGCTCAGTCTTGCCTATGTAGAAGGCTTTACAGAAATTACACTTAGCAGCATAAATGATGCCTTTAGTTTGGCAATTGTAATGGTTGTTAATCTTATAAACAATATTGTTAAGACTAATGTGGCTACAGACCTTGACATGTCGGCACTGGGCACATGTACCACATTTAAACATGCCATGTGGTCTGTTAGAATGCTGCTTCTTTATCTTGTTTTGTAAAATACTTTTCAAGTTATTTCCTCTCCTATATGTTATTTTTGGGCCATTATTTAAACATCTAGCTATACACTGATCTGTTCTAATTAAGTCCCAGTTTTTAAATAACACTTCCTTGATTAGCTGGTGATCTAAAGAGAAAGTGTGTAGGAAACTGATAGTATATTCTGATTTAGTCCCTAGAACAGTATCCAGTGTGTCAGTTGTTTCTAGGTTATCTTCCTGGGAGGTAGTTATCTTCCCTAAAGAATGATCCCCTAAAAGGGGAATGAAGTAACCTTGCTCTCGCTTGCTAGTGACCTCATTTATGAGTTTAAAAATTAGGCTAGATGGGTACCCTCTATGAACGAACATGCTCATGAGTGTTAAACATTCAGAATGGAAATCGTGTAAGTCTGTGATCATACGTGCAGCCCTAACCAACTGTCCTTTAATTACCGCTTTCTTTTGATGAAAGGGATGGCTGCTGGTAAAATGAAGAAAAGAGTTTGAGTAAGTGGGCTTCCTGTATATTAGGCTCTTATACCTACTGTTATCACTATCCTTGATCAATAATACATCCAAATAATTTACTTGAATGTCACCTATACTATATGTAAACTCTAAAAAATCAGTGTATTGTGAAATTCTGTTGATAAATGTAGGAATAAGTTCCCTATTACCTGTCCACATACAAAATATGTCATCCTGGTACCTAGTGTACCAAGTGACATATTTTTGAAACCACTCATCTTTAAAGAGCATGTTCATCTCCCAAAATGCCATAACTGCATTGGCAAATGAGCCTCCACATGGAGAACCCATTGCCACACCTGAAGTTTGTACAAAAAATTGGTTCTCAAACATAAAAAAGTTATTGGCCAAAACAAGCTCAAGTAGCGTCTCTATTAAGTTTATGCTGTTATGATTACTTCCTTTTCTTAACATAAATTCTCTCACCCAATTCACTCCTGTAGTTTGGGGGATGACTGTATACAGATCTTTAACATCGATTGTCAAGAAAAGGACATCCTTTGAAAAAGCTTGCTTGCTTAAGCTATCCAGGAAGCTCCATGAGTCCTTACATATTTGGGCCTCACTTATAATTAATGGTTTGAGAACACAATCAATATATATGGCACATGCATATGTGATCGATCCTCTCCCATCCACTATAGGTCTAAATGGTGGGGCATGCAGCCTTTTATGCAGTTTAGGAGTGCCAAAAAAGGCTGGAATTCTAGGTGCTGCCATTGATAAATATTTATGGGTATCCATATCAATGGAACCTTCTAGGAATAAATCATTTAAAGTTTCCCTAATCTTACTATATGCTACATTGACCTCTTAATTAGGAAATGCACTACATGCTGATTGGTTATCAATTTTTAAACCATGTATAAATGCTAGAATAGTAACTAGTATTCTGTTTGTCTGAGGAAGGCGAGATACTTATTTTGCTGAAAGCGTATATCTTATATACACTTTTAAATCGAACGCTAACATTTTAACAGGATAATAAATACTTGGATTTTTCAACATACAGAAGAACTTCTCTCATTGTTCCTGGTTCGTTTAACAGTTTTTTGCTTGTTTGTTTGGTGAAGTGGTTCGTAGTCTTTTTATGGCGAACAGGACCGGAGATGCTTCTCAGAGTATGTTTACTCAAGTGGATAACTCGAATGAAGCTCGTGACAACAGTATTGGCAACCTTGCTGCTTTAGTCCAGGCTTTACTAGGTCGTGTGGACTCTCTCTCACAGAAAGTGGATTCTATCAATGTTCAAAGTATTTCAGGTGAGAGCAGGGCTTTAATTCAGCAGAGTTCAGCTGGTAATCCAGTGGTAAACAGAGATGAAGGACATAATAACAATGCAGCTGGTGGAAATGGTGAGCTGAATCACATTAATGGCACTGCTGAAACGCCTGTATCTAATGGTAATAATGCTGCAGTTCCTCAAGCTGCAGGCAGGAATAATTTCCCAACTACCAGTGGAATTATTCCAGTAATGAATAACTTTTTAGATAAAAACATTTCTTTTGGAGACATTAATAATTCTAGTACAACATTGACTGTATCCAATGAAGAAGTGAATAACAGCTTACCAAACAAAATCGAGGTTTTTGATGCAAAGCTATTCAAATGTAAAAAATTGCAATTAGAGGTGTCATATCTTGAAGAATGCATCCATAATAAAATCATTCCAAAAGGGTTACGCCAATGGCGCTTCCCAGCAGGCTTGACGGATGATAGCATTTTCTATCATGAATTGATAGAATTATTCGATAAACAAGGTCAGAAATTCTTGCAAGCACTTATTTTGTTTTATACTAAAGACATTTCTAGTCTTAAAATTGACCTTGAAAAACTTGAAAACGAAATAAAGTCGGATGCAGAATTCCTGAGGTATAAATATGAATACTGTAGAATATTTTCAAGCATTGATGCCACTATTGAAAAGCTCCTCTTAACCAAAAAGAAGAAAATAGCCAGAGACATTAAAGACTATGCTAATAAGCAGGCATATCCTAGACTTTCCAATAAAGCCCCAGGGAGACTTAATGCTAATTTACAACCTGGCCAAGGTATCCTCGAGCTGGATCAGACTAATTCCAACAGTAGTACTGATGTTCCTAACCAGCAAAGGCAGTTTTTAAGGAGGAGCCCTAGGCTTAATACCAACAACAATAATAATAATAACTTTCAAGAAGGTTCTGTTGAACAACACGCCCACCCACGGGAATGCCAGAATTGTGTAAAACATAACATTCAAGATAGGGCACCCCAAATCCATGAAAACCAACAGGATTTTTGTCAAGTGGGCAATTCCAGGGCGATGACCAACAACCGATATCGACTCCCACAGCAGAACAACAGGCGGAACAAGAGGAGACCACGCAGGAGATAGTTTATAACTTTAATTTTGGTATAGAACCACACCTGCACAAAAGCAGTGGTGGTGACTTTACCATTTACAACTATACTTCTCTTGAGATTCAACAAGACATGGTAGACTTTTTATCGAAAGACTTATCTTTTGTTCCTAGTCGCAAAATGGATATTGTGAAAACTGTTATTGATTTGAAAGTCTTTGTCCGTAAGCTTAATTTGAATCTATTGATGGGTAATAATTTGCCCATAACTAATGCATTAAGAATCTCTAGTTCTTACAACCCTCCTCTCCACCCTACTTTGCACACATTTGAAAAAATGTGCGTTGATTTCTGGGCCATCAAGAACAATGTGACACATAGACGTCATAAATACATCAATAATATCACCTTTTTGGAACAGGATTTCATTAATTTATTGAAAGAATGTAACATCAGGGTAATGAAACCAGATAAAGGGGGAGGTCTTGTATTTATGGATCACTGCACCTATGTTGACTATATGTTCAAACATCTAGAAACTCCCTCTTATAGGCAGGTGACATTGAATGAGGTCAACGTAGCATATAGTAAGATTAGGGAAACTTTAAATGATTTATCCCTAGAAGGTTCCATTGATATGGATACCCATAAATATTTATCAATAGCAGCACCTAGAATTCCAGCCAGACAGTTGGTTAGGGCTGCCCGTATGATCACAGACTTACACGATTTCCATTCTGAATGTTTAACACTCATGAGCATGTTCGTTCATAGAGGGTACCCATCTAGCCTAATTTTTAAACTCATAAATGAG
The DNA here is from genome assembly GCF_019279795.1 of Protopterus annectens. NCBI lineage: Eukaryota > Metazoa > Chordata > Ceratodontiformes > Protopteridae > Protopterus > Protopterus annectens. The sequence continues at coordinate 446,910,838 of NC_056735.1, read as the reverse complement.
GTCACTAGCAAGCGAGAGCAAGGTTACTTCATTCCCCTTTTAGGGGATCATTCTTCAGGGCAGATAACTACCTCCCAGGAAGATAACCTAGAAACAACTGACACGCTGGATACTGTTCTAGGGACTAAATCAGAATATACTATCAGTTTCCTACACACTTTCTCTTTAGATCACCAGCTAATCAAGGAAGTGTTATTTAAAAACTGGGACTTAATTAGAACAGATCAGTGTATAGCTAGACGTTTAAATAATGGCCCAAAAATAACATATAGGAGAGGAAATAACTTGAAAAGTATTTTACAAAACAAGATAAAGAAGCAGCATTCTAACAGACCACATGGCATGTTTAAATGTGATACATCTGCCCAGTGCCGACATGTCAAGGTCTGTAGCCACATTAGTCTCAACAATATTGTTTATAAGATTAACAACCATTACAATTGCCAAACTAAAGGCATCATTTATGCTGCTAAGTGTAATTTCTGTAAAGCCTTCTACATAGGCAAGACTGAGCGTAGATTCAAATTCAGAATCTATGAGCATCAGTATGCCATTAGTAGGAAGGATAGTACTAATGCCTTAGCTAGGCATATTATGGAGTATGGTGATCACTCCTTTAGTTACATAATATTAGAACAGAGGGAACCTGACATTAGAGGTGGAGCCTGGCAAATCCTCCTGGAGATGGATGAGCTTTCATGGCAAATCAAAACGAGGGCACACATCTTTCCTGGTATAAATGATGTTACATCAATTAAGTGTATTTTGAAGTGGCTGGCTCTTAATAGGTAACTACTCATCTAGTCTGCAGTAAGGAAGGATAATATGTACCATATCCAACATTTTTTTTTATTTTTATTTATTTATTATTCATTTATTCTTTATCATCGTTCATTATTTATTATTCATTATTTATTTTTTATTCGTAATTTTAGATGATATTAGTGTCTGCATTTTATACAAGATCACTGTTAAACAACAGCATAAGCATAAGAAACTATGTGTTTTGTGCTTTAAATTTGTGTCAAGTTGAGTAAGACTGGTAAAAGCATTTTCTTGTTTAAGGTTGTCATGGTGAAAACTTAATTAGGAAATGCACTGCATGCTGATTGGTTATCAATTTTTAAACCATGTATAAATACTAGAATAGTAACTAGTATTCTGTTTGAGGAAGGCGAGATACTTATTTTGCTGAAAGCGTATATCTTATATACACTTCTAAATCGAACGCTAACGTTTTAACAGGATAATAAATACTTGGATTTTTCAACATACAGAAGAACTTCTCTCATTGTTCCTGGTTCGTTTAACAGTTTTTTGCTTGTTTGTTTGGTGAAGTGGTTTGTTTTCTTTTTATAATTGTGAGCATGAAATCAACATTATTTCTAAATTATTGAAAGCTAAATCATTATTGTACGGGACAAGTTCTAGTAATGTCCACAGCACATTCATAAGAGCATTAGAATTTTTGAATAATGTGTTAGGTACATCCTTACAGCTTCAGTTTCATAAAAGAAAATACCAGATTATAGAGACTGAATTCTAAAGTAACAAATAAATAAATGCAGCAGTTATTACAAATTGACTACTACCTTAACTTACAAACAAAGCTTGTATCAGATATAAAACTATCAACTCACATGATTCTTTTTACAATTTGTTTCTTGATGAACTGACATGGGTTCAGTGAGCTCAGAATGAACTGAGGGAGTTGATCACAAGGATCATTTCTCTAAAGCTCTGTGAATTTTAAGTAGACCATATATCATACATATTACTGCATCATACATATAAACATTTTCAGATAATTATGTACTTATAATAAATCTCAACTTAAATTATACAATACAGAGTTAAAAAGAAAAATCAGCTTCTTCAAGTCAGTCTGTAAAGCCTGACTAAAAGTATAAACACTGAGTACTAATTGGAATATAGATGATACAGAGTTGACAAGATTCATAACTGTAACCCACCCATTTATTTTATGTTTAGGTCAGTGCTATTTCTGACCTATGTCAGTACTGGTAATTTAGAATTAGGAAGGTAATAAGAAGTACCGTTATTTTTCTGACAGAGAAATTCAAAGAGTTCCTTTTCTCAAACATTCTGAAAGGCTATAGTGGATATATGTACTAGCAGCTGATGCCTGGTTGAGGTTAATGTGCTGGGTCTCATCCTAAATGTATTTTTAAAGATTCATATCTTAGTTTGAAGCTATTTAAAATAAAGCAATATTTTTGGATTTTCAGAATATTTTTTACATATTTGGTACATACTCTGTTTACCTTCCTGAGCTCTTTGTGTACCTGGAATAATACTTCAGTTTTCCTGAGATATTTCTAAGCATAAACATCTTGTACAAAGTTTTCAAACTTTACTGATCACTATACTATTTGAGGATAATAATTTATTGATGTATGCAGGATTCATTTTTGGAAACAAAACAGTGTGTAAGATTAAGTCTGCCTGCAAGTAATAAAGGAAGGAATGGCCATTGTTTGGTTATATCAGTATACTGACTCCCTTAAGAGCACATTTCAATTGATGGATAACCATATACAACACCCAAAGTATATAGGTTAGTTAGGCATGCCTAAAGTAGATCTTACAGGTTTTATATTAACATTTATTTGTATTCCCATAGACAGGAATTTTAAGAATTTAGTATGAATATGCAGTGATGTGACTAGTTAAAGCTTATCTGCCATAACGTGTCATGGAATTTATTAAGAAATATGTACACTGAAGGTGTCTTTAACTTTCAATTTATTTTGAAAAAAATATACACATGATAAAGCAGTATACTTTTTCCAGACTTGATATTTGGAATATTATAACAACAATTAAGAAAAGCAGTACAGTTTAAGTTTTGTTGGTTTAACTTAAAAGCCATTTCTTGTCCTGTGTCACTGGCCATTTGTGAAAAGGCCTGTACTGAGGGATTTTAGTGTCTGGTAGTTAATAATAAAATGCCTGTATGGATATACGTTTAATTTTTGAAAACTAAACATGGAATTTAGAGATATTATCTACTAATGTTCTGTAATCACTTTTAATAAAGATTCCCATTGCCTTATCTTATCTATTTTCTTGTAATCTGATACATTTTTTCTGTAAATATCTACCTTAGGATGTAGCACTTGGAAAATATAAAATTAATAGAATGCTATTTTTATACAAGATGTATGCACCTGCATAGCTGAAATTGATTTCATATGTTTTTTGTTTTGTTTTGTTTATTACTGCAATTATAAGCGGTGCTGACAGTGGATGATTTTGCAATGCACTTAAGACATCCTTGAGTATGTGACTAAATATTCTATATGGATTATGATACACTACGGAACAAGACAACAATGAAGAGTTTAAGGAGACACAATGTCTGCACTTACATCTCAGCCTCTTAGCTCAAGAAATCTGGACAAAGTCAAAAATAGTTGGGGATAGAGGCCCAAAAATAGGGACCGAGTTTAAATATTGCTCTTATAAACTTAAAAAGTTGCTGGAATAACCTGATTTGTGTTAGTGTGCATTGGTGTACATTTTCTGAAGGGTATGAGGTCTGTAACTCAAATGTGTGCTATTATTTAATGACTTTAATGCTCAGTGATTTTTCAGAAAACCACAAATTTTATGAGAAAAAGATCAAAAATATTAGGCAAAAATCTGGACTGTTGAGAGGTATGGTCTGCACTGAATTTCAAGAGTTGCAGAAGGACAACAGTATGAATAAAAGCATTCTTCCTCCTATAACCATGTGACTTGAAAGCAAGAAAGAACTCATGTTCCATGACTTTACTTGTCTGGTAATAAGAGAAAACATGATAAGAACTTTTGGACGCTATTTTGTCACTATCGATCATCGTGACTAGTCATCTCCCAATTTGTCCTAGAAGGTAAATACTAGTAAATGGATCATGGGATAGGATGAGCTTATGTACATATCATACTTTAGCACATTCTTGCCTTTAGTTGAGATTTTCTCATCTTGTCAGTGGCAGTTCATAACTTCTATGAACCTGGAATCTGATGAATGATGATCAGATGAGATAATGCAAATTTAAACTTCAGGTGACTTTGGCAAAGTAAGGAATTATTGTTTTCATAAATGAATGTATCTAAAGAAACATCAAGGGGAAATTTAAATTGATCAATAAGTGTTATTTCATAGAGACTAGTTGCCATAATTGTTAAGGTCTTAGCCTCTTATGTACAAAGTACAAGGTTTAAACCTGACATCTGGACAATGCCTGTTGGGAGTTTGCATGTTCTCCCTGTGTCTCCATGGGATTCCTCTCTCCTCTGAAAAACATGCTGTTTCCATCTCAAACTCACAAATGAATGAAACTGTGGGCAGCAGCAGCACAGACTCTCCATGGTGCCCTATGAGGGAAGAGCCATTTAGACCAGCCACTTTGGGCATCTACTGTGGTACGCAGTATCCTCATGATAGGAGAACATGGATCACAGACTACATACTGTGGCAGGACTAACCACTTGACAGTGTAAAATATGGTTCTAGGTGACTTAGTCATGTTGACTAATGTTGCCAAAATATGCATGGGTATTTGCTAGTGATAAGTGGGTTGAGGATCCGGCCTACTCTAACCTAGACTAGGAACCCCAGTGGGAAGGGTGTATGTGCTCCTATTGGCCAGTTTGTGCCTGCCATAAAACCCAGCAGCCCTGCTCAATAAGCTACTGGTTGTCTGGTGTCCAGTTTTCTTAGCCTGAGTTTCCTGGGATAGCTCAGTTGAGTGAAAGCTGGATGTAAAACCAATCAACCATGTTAAACATGAAGTAAATTTTCTGCTCTCAATGTAGGTTCACTGACAGGATGCAGATTGGAAGTGGATTACATGATGGCATGAAGGAGGCTGCACATCCTATGTATCCAAGAAACAAGTGCAAAGACACTTGGCTTGGGATCAGAGGGTACTACTCAGGAGGTGGACAGGCTGGAAATGGTGTCAGAATTGTAGTGAGAGAGAAGCTTCAGAAGACAGTGAGGAATGTTATCAGAACGGACAGACTCATGGCAATCAGACTCCACTACTAATGATAGGACAGTATTCATAATCTCAGCCTATGCCTCACAGCAGGGTTGTGATAGTGAGGAAAAGAAAGAATCAGTTAAACAGTCGGCCCACAGCATATACCACATATTGCCATAATCAGCTGCAAATCCACAGAAGCTGTACTGCCCCAGAAACAGCCTTCAATAAGAGAAGAAGAGGAACCCACCCTAGAAGATGTAATAATAGGACTAAGGAAAATGAAGTCAGGGAAAGCAGCAGGCTCAGATGAGATCACAGCAGATATGATAAAGATACTGGGTGAGATTGGGAGAAATGGCCCCTGACAGTACTCTAGCAGTGTGGAAGGAAAGGCATATCCCAGATACTGGAGAATAAGCATGCTCATGCCAGTGTACAAGAACAAAGGGGACATCCACAACTGTGGGCAGTACAGAGGTATCAAACTTTAGTCACATTGCATGAAAGTTCTGGAGGGAGTGATTGATATATGGATATGCAGAGCACTAGAAAGTAAGATGGGAGATGAGCAGTTCAGATGCAGATCAGAATGCAGCCCAAGTGAGTCAGATAGTTGAGAAGAAGCTTGAAAGCAGAAAAGAGTCCAGGTGGGAATTCCTAGACTTTCAGAAAGCACATGACAAGGTCCCAAGAAAGCTAATTTGGGCAGTATTGCAGTAGTTTGAAGTGCCAAAAACATTGGTAGAATCAGTGTAGGCAAAATGCAAGTAGCTAATAGTTCAAGTATGAACAGTGTTTGGCCTCACAGAGGGGTTCCTAGTGAGTGTGAGTGTGAGTGTGAGTGTACACTAGGGTTCAGCTCTGAGCCCATTGCTGTTCATACTGGTGATGGACTACATTAGCAAACAGGTTGGAGGGGACAGATCAACAAAGTTGCTTTATGCAGACAATGTGGCATTACACACAGATTCTGAGCAAGAACATCAGCAAAGGATAGAAGAATGGAATGCAAAACTGAAAGCACATGGGTTGAAACTAAGTACAGATAAGACAGCAAAGTGGAGAAATCAGAAGAAGCTGAGAATTGAGATAGAAGGGAAGATAGTGGAACAGGTTAACAGCTTCAAGTATGTGGGAGGGATGGCTGAGGAGAAGGGAAATCTGAATGAAGATGTCAAAGCTAGAACCAGAGGGGCTGCAGCCAAAAGACACAGAGTATCAGAAATAGTGTAAGACAGACGAATGCCAAAAATTTGAAAAGTAAGGTGTACAAAACAGTGGTGTGACCAGTACTACTGTATGGTACAGAAAACTGGGTAGTAAAGGCAAAGCCAATGAAAAAGCTAGAGGATATGGAAATTAAGTGCCTGGAAAGGGTGGTAGGATGCACACTATGAGACAAACAAAGAAATTAGGATATAATTTCAGAAGCCAAAGCAGCTCCAATTGCAGAAACGATCAAAGAGAACAGATTACAGTAGTTTGGGCACATGTGTTGAAATGGAGAAGACCAATCTGGTGAAGAAGTTTTGTGACAGACAGGAAGAAGGTAAGAGGACAGGAAATAAGGGTGTCCAGCAAAGAAGTGGCTGGATCATGTGAGAGAAGATCTGTGACAGTCAAGCATGAGTGTTGAAGAAGGAAAGAGTGTGGAATTGAATCAAGGGTGATAGCAATAGTTAACATGGCACCCTGACCCTATGTAGATAAACGAGAAGAGAAGAAGGGGGTTGATGATGAAGAAGATGATGAATAACTGTAAGATACATAAAACATATTAGCCAGTTAGGCATGCCTAAGTCTTACAGCTTTTATATTAACATGTATCTGTCTTTCCATAGAGAGGATTTTTAAGAATGGAGTATGAACATGCATTGACATAACTAGTTAAAATTTTTCTGTCATAGTGTGTCATAGAATTTTCTAAGAGAAATGCACAATGAATGGTATAGAAAATATATTCTGCTAATGATATTTAAAATCCATTACAGTGATTATCAAATGTAGCAGCCAGCAACAATAAAACTGTTACATCTGATATTTTTTGGCAGCATATATTTAGTTAAAATCTTCATGCTCTGATGAAGGTTAGCGAATACAGTATGTATTTTGTTTTGAGACCAGATAAGAGAAATGGCAGACGTACAAGTCACAAGTTAATATTAGTACTTGCTGTTGTTTAGTAAAAATAGTTACTACTAAAAATCAGTTGGAATTAACTAACCACAGCTGTAGTAAAATTAATTGTGCTTGTATGATGCTTTTTGCAAGTTTTCAGCTAGATATTTATTAGTTACAGCATAACTTATATGAAGAAATTAGATTAGATAAATAGATTTGACTGAGTTAGACTATATGTCACTAATGAATGAATATTTTATGTCTGTTGAACAAGAGTTGAAGACTGAGATTATTAAACTAGATGAAGAGCTGGAATCTCTTACATGTTTTACAGAGATGTCGCTAAAGTACAATCATTTATTCAGTAAATTTCGTGAATTAGATGATAAACTCGAGTTAGTCAAAAAAAGAAAACTTTCTCGAGATATTAATGACTTCCGTTTGGGTCACATCTTCTCTTGGCCTAGGAATGACCCAAGAGAACTACCTTCGGAAGTACCTAACAAAAATCATAATGCAAAATCTTTTGCTAGTACTTCTATCAGGGCGCTAGATGTCTTTCAACATTCTGATTCAAATCTGACTGTTGGCGCCAATTCTATGCAAAAGGACACTGCCACTTTAAATTTTGCTGAAGTTACAACCACCACCCCTTCTAACAATGCTAATGCTGACGCCGTAATGGCGCCCGCTATGGATACCTCAACTACTACTTCGAGTCTAGCATTAGATGCCCAACAAGTCAACAAGAAAACCCACCAGTCTACTTTAAACTTCATAGAGAAACGGTTTCAATTAGAGAAACCGGAACGTGTGCAGGACTCTCTAAAGAAAAGGGAACCATGTTTAATGAAGCAAGAGACTCTCTCAATGAAACGCAAGCACGACAGCCCTTTGAGGCAGGGCAAGAATGCCTGCAAACAGTAAGAGGCGCTTTAAACCTCTCATCTTTTATTTTAAATGATTTTCATGTGTCCCTTCTTTCAAAGGGGTTGAGCTTTATACCTATGGCTAATTTAGATTTAGTTGGTATTATTACTGACTTAAAAATGTTCGTGAGGAATCTAAATTTGAAACTACTGTTCAATGCTAATACTGATTTCAGTAGTACTCTTAAAAAACGTAGTACTTTCATACCTGTGAATGTACCGATTACTACTGCTTTTTGTAATGTATGTGAAGTTGATTTTAGGCAACAATTTAATACTCATGATAGGAAGTTTATTTATAATTTAACATATGAACAACACCTTGCATTACAGAATCTTAAAAGAAATAATGAAATCATTATTAAACAGGCAGACAAGGGTGGTACCATTGTGATTATGGATAGGGCTTGTTATAATTCATCAATGGAGAAGTTATTAATGGACCATTTGTCTTTTAAAAAAATTAGTTCATTTGATGTTAGGAAGCATATTACTGATGTTAATTTATCTATATATGACATGCAGTTCAACAATAATATTAGCTTAGAACTGTTTCACTTTTTTTCTGTACCATGTCCTACCACACCTCAGTTATATGGACTTCCAAAAATACATAAGTGTTTTTCAGACCCTCCTATGAGGCCTATTGTCTCTGGCAATGGGTGGGTAACCAAACCTGTTTCGGTATACCTTCAGAAACAACTGTTTCCTTTTCTGGATAAATGTAATCATGTTATTAAGGATACTGGTGATTTCCTTTTTAAATTATCGAATTGGTATTACAGTGAACCACGGAATTTAGATGACTTTTTATTCGTTACCTTAGATATTGTGTCATTGTTCACTGTTATCCCTAACCTGTATGGTGTAGAGTCCATTAGGAAGTTTTTGACTGTTGATAAAATGTTAACATGTAATTCTATCCAAAATATATGTCAACTATTGGATTTAGTACTTAGTCATAATGTGTTCATCTTTAATCAACAACCGTATTTGCAGGTCAACGGGGTTGCCATGGGCACCCCCGTGGCCAATACTTATGCAAACCTTGTACTATATCAATGGGAATTGGACAATATGCATGATGGTAAAAACTTTTTTGATGCACATGTTGTGTTCTATCAGCGTTTTGTTGATGACTGCTTTCTAATCTGGAATGGCTCTAGGGATAGTCTAGAACAATATCTTGTGTATTTGAATAACACGACAGCCTTTTTAAAGTTTAAATCAACTATCACCAGTAAAGAGGCTTCTTTCCTAGATGTTAGCATTTTTTCTAAAAATGGAATCTTAAACACTTCTGTCTTTAAGAAGGAGACGTATGTAGGTAGATATGTACATGCGGATAGCATGCATGCCCCACATGTTTTTCGAGGTGTGATTAAGTCTCAATTTATTAGAGTGAGTAGAATTAATACAGATGATACTATTTTTAGAGAACAGTTAAATGATACTTTTGAAGATTTTGTTGACTGTGGTTATGCATTGACTATATTGAATGAATTAAAAAATTATGTCTCTACTAATAGAGATTCATTATACGCCCCATATTTTAGGAACCAATATTCTATAAACTCTGATATTAGAATAAATTCAGCTGCAAGCTCTGATATACAAAGGTTTAGATATGTAACTGGTTTTGCATGTAAGGTTTCTCTTGTAAAGCGTACAATCTATAAGTATTGGCCGATTTTAATGGCATCTCCTGAACTTATGAAACTGTTAGGCGATAAGCCATTTTTCAGTTTTAGAAATATGAGAAGTCTTAAAAGTATGCTGTGTTATAAAGATTTTTGTCCTCCTTCAAATTTGTCTTTTGATAGACCTATTTGTTCTATATCCCATTTTGGCACCTATCCATGTCATCACTGCTCCTGTTGTTCTGACTTGATTACTGTTCTGGAATCCAGTAAATATGTGCACACGACCACACACTATACTTATAATTTTCAAGTAAAAGCTACTTGTACTTCTACCAATGTGGTATATATGGCATCGTGTACCGTATGCCCTGCATACTACATTGGTAAGACTACACGTAGACTTAAGGACAGGATTATTGAGCACAAGTCAGAAATCAGGAGGCAGTGTGCTCAGAATGCTTTATTTAAACATATTGAGACTCAGGGAGACCAACATACATTTAGGTTTAGGGTTATAGATTTGGTTGTTCCTTCAAATAGATGTGGTGATACTAATAACTTCCTTGAAACTAAAGAGTATCAGTGGATAGTACGTTTAGGGGCTGATAGGCCTCCTGGCATTAATAATACAGTCAGCATTAAACCTATCCTTGTTGGATTACAGCGTAATATGAAATGAGAATTTTACTGACTCATTTGGTTTTATATAATTTTAATGTGTATTTTTTTGTATCTAAATGTTTGAGGTTGTTAAATGCATTATATGTATGTATATACATTTTAAGATAGTTTTCATTAAGTGTATATATATATATATATTTCTCTGTAATGTTTTTCCTGAAGTGTATATATACATATACATATTGTTTTGAAAAGTATTTTTTTGGAAAGTACTCTTTTGAAATGTATTTTTTTGAAATGCACTTTTGAATATGTCACGTGACTTTGGCTGCAGTCACATGATCTTTTGGCTTGTATAAAAGCAGTTGCTTAATGTATGTCTGTATTCAGTATTGAGAAAGGGTTATTCCCGAAAGCTTTGCGTTATAAAGTGTTTTGTTCTCAGCATTCCTTGTGTGATTTTTGGATTCGTTTGCAGTTTGTTTTTCTCCTTATCATCTAAATCAAACAGTTTTTCAGTATTTAAATCCAGAAATTATGATTATTTTTTTCTTTTTTATGTAATAGCCCACTGACAAGCATAATTCCTAGAAAATATATGTGATGAGTCTCTATTTTTTCTTGGAAAACGGTTCATTGCCTGAAAATTAAGAATGCATAGTGCTGTGTACTGCCATGCTAGCGGAATAGTGAGTTAAGTTAAATCCGTCCAGTAACTGAAAAGTAACTGTTTTTGCCACTGACTAAGAGACTTTCAGAGATGGTATATGAGATACTATTGCCTTATACTCTGCCCTCAGCAAGTTAATAAGTACCGTAAGATTTTTACTTGAGTCTGACTTAGAAAAGTTAACTGAGACACATTTTTTACACTGCACTGACATCACCAAGCTGAAAAAGCAAGAGCAGTTCTTATTTTGCTCTTCCAGAAACCCTCATGGGGAGAGACAGTTTCATGTGGTAAGCTGACAATATGCTGCCTTATCTTCGAATACTGTGTATGTATTCTGTTTATGAACTACAGAAAGATTCATCAAGTTTTTCTTCAGACATTGTATAGCTGACATGAGTTATAAATTGCCAAATGTATTTTGGTTACGGTTCTTTTTCTAAAAACGAAGTGGATGAGTGACTATCACATACTGATTCCAGTGTTTTCATGTTTCAACAAGATGAATGTTTCGCATCACTTGGCTTTATGACCTTCTGGTGTTTGAGACAAGGAAACATTGTGGCTGATCGACTGATGGAGCAAAGTCAAAGTTAAGACATTATTCTTTCATCTTAAATTTTTCCATATTTTTTTCTTGCTGTTAAGAAAGAAATATCAGAGGAGAGATAGCAAATGGTGGTGGATAACTGTCCTGAGAAGTAACAGGTAAAATCATTCTAGAGTAATAATTATTTTGAAAGTAAGGTAGTTACTGCAACTGAAACATATATATCTGAAATGTTCAAGATGGATTAGGATTATATCAGCCTGATGTTATCCGCAAGAAATTAAAATGTAATGGCAATTTATTGATGGGTAATGTTTAGAATTGTGAGACAGCACTTAGCTAAGATGCAAATTTTATTTTAGATTCTGTCGTAAAGGAGGAAAGTTGTTATGTTAAAATGGCTTTTTGAGGCACCTAATTGCTTTTAACATATGTTTATATTTACATGGGACCTAGGAGTTAATGAAATGCGCATCTAACATGTTTCATCGATGGACTGGATGAGTTCTACAGACATTTAAAATACATTTGAAGGCAATTGTACTATTGAGTATATGAGTTTGTAGTAATTTAGAATTTAAGAAATGTGAGCAGTGTATAAGGATACATATAAATATATATATATATATATATATATATATATATATATATATCTTTTAATTTGATGCAACAATGTTCTTTTTTCCCAGAAGGCAATGCAATATATGATTTTTTTTTAAGGTGACATGATCTATTTCCTCTTCATTGTCCTGCACATAAATGGTTTCCTTTATGCAAAGGTATTGATGTTATACTGTGAGTGGAAAGGGGAAAATAACCTTTTTTTATATGGAAAGGGGAACATAACCTTTTTTTATAGAAGTGATATCTGAAACTTATAACCTGTTTCAGGTAGTGCAAATTTCAGATGTACCTCTTAATGCTAATAATTCATTAAAGATTTTCATATGTGTTTTTAGACTGTGACCCATGAAATATTTTCATGGATTTTGTACCCAAGATTTAATTATGTGACTCAATTACTTTTTTTTTCTTCTTCTGGCTTTTCCTGGTTAGGGGTTGCCGCAGTGGATCACCTGTCTGTTCATGACTGGCAGTGAAGTTTTACAGTGTCGAGTTGCCAGCCCGGCACCCAACCTTCCACAGAAGGCACACACTCACACCTAGGGCCAATTTAGAGTGTTCAATCCACCTACAGCATGTCTTTGGGATGTGAAAGGAAACTGGAGCACCCAGAGGAAACCCACACAACCACAGGGAGGACATGCAGACTCCGCACAGAAGGCACCCCAGCCAAGGATTGAACCGGAGAACCTCTTGCTGTGAGGCGGCAATGATAACTGCTGCACCACCACGGCCACCCTATGTGACTCAATGACACCAAGTTAATTATGGTTATAAGAGATATAGAGATAAACTAGTTTAGACGGGTCTATATTAGATGAATGAACGACATGCTCGACAGCTTTTAAGCGAACGTTCATCTAAGCGAAACTCCAGAATGTCGAAACAATGAGTTTCAAAAAGTTATACTTGGCCAACCATCACGAAGCCAACGGATGACAGCTAAAATGTACTGTACACCATTACACCCCCCTCAAAAAAAAAAAAAAAAAACAATAACAAAAACAAATCGACAGACAACATAAAGTAGGGGCCTTCACCCCCCCATACCCCCCTAACATGGGGGGGCTGTGCCCCCCCCACCCCCACTACTTAAATATACCAACTCTGAGACCACATCACAGTGGAGGACTGTAAGAACAGCTAGACAGGGTGAACGTTCTGACATCAGCCATTGGCTTTGTGATGGCTGGCCAACTATAACTTTTCAAAACTCCTTGTTTCGACATTCTGGGGTTTTGCTTAGATGAACGTTCACTTAAAAGCTGTCGAGCATGTCGTACTCAATATTTTAAGCATTCGTTCATCTAATAGGGACCCATTTAGCCTAATATAAGGTACACTTTCTTATGCTTACAGACATCATAAATAAACAATATTAGTGATATAATACATTTTCAGTCTTTAGGGACAGTAACACATGCATGATTTTGAAGTAACAGGTTAACTTGGGGTTAGCAAAGAATTTCATCATTAGTGAACTTATGGGCAAATGTAATTAATTGTTTATGCTTCCAAAGAGTGATAACTGATGTGTATTAATAATTCATGGTATATCTTTGAAAGGATTAGCATATTGCAACTGGTAATTATTATATTACATGTCATACAGTGCATCTAGATTATTTTATACATGCAGTATGTCTATATGGTTCCCTATCAGAAGCCTGAAACACTATAAGCCTGAAAATCAAAATCCTGAAACCAAAAGCCTGAAAATTCAAAATCCCGAAAACCCCAAATCCTGAAACTGAAAATGCTGAAAACACAAATAATGCTAATATGTCACTATAAAGACACTAATATCTACCAACTGACCCTGACCCTAACCCTAACCCTAAGGTCCGTCACTATCGCACACTCACCTGACCCACGCCCTAACCCTAACTCACTTAAACCGCCCCTAACCCCAATATTTGTCACTATTGCATACATGCCTAACCTGCGCCTAACCCTAACTCACTTAAACCGCCTAACCCTAACATAAAACCAACACACTTACCTGAACAACGCATGACCTAACACCACAGGGCTAACAATAGCAAAGCCACAATGATGTCAGTATGTCCATTTTGTGTTTTCAGGATTTTGAGTTTCAGGATTTTGGGTTTTCGGGATTTTGAATTTTCAGGCTTTTGGTTTCAGGATTTTGATTTTCAGGCTTATAGTGTTTCAGGCTTCTGATAGGGAACTATATATATATATATATATATATATATATATATATATATATATATATATATATATATAAAAAACAACACCAAAATTTGGACTATAGCTCTTAAAGGGTAGCACTGTAGAAAGCACATATAAAAGCAACAAAGTACAAGTGCAACCACTATGGCAGTGTAGATAAAAATGTTCTTTAATGAATGAAAACAATAAAATAGATCAGCGTTTTCAAGTAGTGTCTACCCTTCTTCAGATCTATTCTGAAACAACAGCCAAAAAACATTTAAATTAACCTAACCAATCAAACATGCATAGTACATTTCATTCATAAGTCCTTCGACCAATAAGTATATGTAACCAGTGTGACATTACTTCGTAGTAAAATATTTCTACCAATCATAATATCCTAACGTCACCTAAAACTAGCAAATAATATTTAAGAAGGGGTCATAGGCAACACCCCATAGTGATAAATTGATATATTAAATCAGTCCTTCATGTTCTACTATGAATCATTACATAAATCTCAGCTGCAATTAAATCCAAACATTATGTATAAATATAATGACGTACAAATTGTCTGTCAATTGTTTCTATTATAAACTTTGCAAAAAACATTTGTTAATGTTGCCCGATCACCCTATTAATACAATTAGCTCAAAAATAAATATCCTTTAGATCAATAAATATATATATATATATATATACACACGTACATATGGGTTTTCACAAACAGGTCCAGTGGGCTACAAATCATTATATAGGTTCATAGGTGTGTACTACACTAATGGCCCTGGAGCCTTTACAAGCCTAGTCCAAAAAAATTGCCCAGGCACTGTACCGCCCAATGTAAGTTCACAGTGGCCCTATCCAGTAAAGAATATTTGATTTCAGATTTTTTTTTTACACAAGTTCAGTAATATTTTTAAATTCTCATGAGGGGAACTTAAAGTGTGTTCTTGGTTAAATGACAGGAGGAGGATGTTAACATTATGCAGCAACAGAACAGAATAAGTTAAACTTGAAGAAATAAAGGTGAAATCACATGGGATTAGGGATATATAATCAAAATGAACAACAGTAGTACTGAGAGTACTACTAAAGGAGCTGCCATGCATATATATATATATATATATATATATATATATATATATATATATATATATATATATAAAATGATTTAGACATAGAATAGACCTACTTATATTAAGATATTCTGATTTTCTATGAGATTAAAATTTCTTAAGGGCACACAAACTGAAAGTACATCTGACATAGCAAATCAAACCCAAGAATATCTAAAGGTATTACAGCTCAATGCTAGAAGTCTAAACAAACAAACTCCACTACTTAGAAGGTCTCTTTACCCTCGAGAATGCTGACATCTGTGCTGTCATTGCAACATGGTTTAAAGCCATGAAGAGTACACCAACGGTGTAAAGTTATAATGCCTTCCAGACATTTAGGCCAGGTACTTCACAGGCACGGACTAATGGTGGAGTTGTCTCTATTTACTTTAAAAATAAATATACTTCAAGGCTGGTCAAATAGGACAATGCACTGGAGCTGCTCCATGTTCAAATCACCATAGGTAAAATCCAATACCACTTCCTTGCAAGCTATAGGTCCCCCTCTATGAACCTGGAAACCCATACCATGTATTTAAACTTACTAGAAATACTAAACATCCAACCCAATACCATATTCATGGGGGACTTTAATTACCCCACTATTAACTGGGAATCCTATATGACACCAAATGTACTTGCACAGATTCCTGGATTCTGTAAATGCAAACTCCCTGGACCAGATAGTTAATACACCAACTAGGGGTGCAACCATACTGGATCTGGTCCTCGTTAATATGGGAGACTGCTGCACACCCCTTACTGTAATGCCTTCAATGTTATGGTCATACCAAAAAATTATCTCCTTTGAAGTAAAAATAAAACCTGGACCCCCAGTTTAACCTGGAATATTCAGGAACTATTCTAAGGCTGACCTCCTGTTATTAAGTGAGAACCTGGCAAAATTTCAAGTGCCAATTAACCCTGAGAACATTTCTGCCTATGCAGAACTGTGCACAGAAACCCTCTACAAGCATGTTAATAGCTATATAGAGGCAGCTGTACACACCAGGAAGAAGTACAGAACTAACTCAAAAAACAAGCCACCCGGGTAGAATCACAAAATCAATTGGTTGTTTAACAGGTGGAAGAAAATCATGGCACAAATTAGGAGGTGCTGCACCCAGCAGGATAAAAGCACTCTCATCAAACTAAACAAACAACTCAGAGGACAAATAAAGTCTATCAAAGCCAAATTTGAGGTAAGTTTGGCCTCCCGGGCCAAGGACAGCCACAAAGCATTCCTTAGCTGTGTCCGCAACCTGAAAGGCAATTCACAATTGTGTGCAGAGCTCATTGTAAATGGAGCCACCTATACTGAGCCAGAAGATATAGCAAACCTCCTGGATGACAAATTCAGCTCCATCTTTAGTCCTCTCTCCCCTTCAACCTTCCCTCTGGAAATGTCATCAAATATAACTCCCCCTACTATCACTAGGGAATAGGTCCTTAATGCTCTCTCTATGACCATGAACACTTCATGAGTGAGACCAGACAATATCCCAGACACCTTGTAAATAGCATGAAACATGACTTATCAGGGCCTCTGGAATTACTATTTAACTGTAGCCTCCAAACAGGCTTCATGCCTCATGAATGGAGAAAGGCAACAGTCATCCCTCTGCATAAAGGTGGGCCATTTACAGAAACTGGAAACTACATTAGTCTTATATGTAAAGCCATGGAAAGAATTATCATGGGGATGATCAACAGAGATATAGTAAACCTCCATAGACTAGACCAAACCCAGACTGGTTTTGTTAAGGGCAGATCATGCCTACTCAACTTGGTGGACTTCTTTGAGAAGGTCACCAAAGCAATGGATGAGGGAAAAATCTTTCCTACTGCCTACCTTGACCTGCCCAAGGCATTTGACAGAGTACCCCATTCGGGCATTGTTGACAAACTCAAGAGGTTAGGTACAAACCCATATGTCATCCGGTGGCTAGCCAACTGGCTCACAGGCAGGACCCAGGAAGTTAGAATTGGGGAGTCCCTCAGGGATCAGTTCTTGGAATGCTCCTTTTTGGCATTTACTTCTCAAAAGTCAAGACCAATATCAGTGGTCTCTGGCTGACTAAATTTGCAGATGATTGCAAATTAGGAGCTGTCACTGAATCTCACACTGACACAAATATTTTCCAGGAGGGGCTGACACAAACAAACAACTGGTGTCAGAGCCATGAACTAAAGTAAATGCCAAGAAATGCATAATAGTATCCTTTGGGAAGTCATCCATCCCTGGTAACTATCATATTGACAACACACCCCTTAGAGCTGATCTAGTAGTCAGGGACTTAGGGACACACATAGATAGTAATCTAGCCTTTGACCATCATGTGTCTACAGTGGTGAGGAAATCATTCTATGTTGTGTAATTTATAAACAAACGTATGGCATCCAAGTCTAAGGAAGTCATTGTTCCACTGTATTTGGCATTCATCAGACCTGTCATTGAGTACAATGCCCCCTCTGGTATGTACCTAAGCAGGCATATCCAACAAATGGAGCATCCACAGAGGTTCCTCACTAAAAGAATGCAAGATGTAAGTAATATGCTCTATGCAGACTGCCTCAAGGCCTTATCCCAGTAGTTTGTCTCCTACAGGCTTTTGAGAGGAGATATTTGCCTGGCATACAGAGCATTGTCAGACCCCACTCTGATGGACCTTCTGCATATTCACAAAGCAAACAGCACTAGAATTACCCATTCTAAAGACTTAAACCTTGCCTGTGATATAAATAGGACCTGCTGGAGAGATAGGTATGTATCCCAGAGGCAACCCCATCTATGGAACAGGATCCTCATCCATGTGAAGCAGAGTTCCTCCCTAACTCAATTCAAGTGCAACTGGAAACTGGAAATTCATCCCTGGTTTGGCACCTATGTCTCTAATGGACACAGGTAACCTGTAAATGGCTCATCTCCCAGGCCTATGCTTACACTTATCAAGGGTATTCAAACTTGTCAGAGATTTGGGTTGCATGGCTAGGCTTAAAAAGGCCTTTGTAGTCATTAGCCTTGTAAAAAACCTATGAACCTATGAACCTATAAACATGAAAATATTTGATTAAAACATGATGGGAACTGAACAGTTATTGTTTTTTTTTTCAGTAGTATTAAGAAATCTTATTATAAGAAGTGTTGAGACTATTGGCAAAATGGAATATAATTCATCAGAGACTGATAGGCATGGTGTCAATGGCATCTTTGTGCTTCTGCAATTAAAACAATGACCATCTAAGAAATATGAAACAGCAGTAATGGATATGGTTTAATTTTACAGGAAACGTGGCTATCTTGACTGCTTAGTATAATTTCATTAGATTAGATAGAAATTAGATTTGCTACACTGGGGCATAACCAGACAGTGTCCATTGTGTACACAGTATGTATAAATGGTTCAAGAATGATTTTACTTATGATTCACAGATGACATTATTCAGGCATCAGCACAAAGACTAATGAGGCTTGGCAACAAGTCAAGTTGCCCTGGGACATCTTCAAGGGGGTGTTAGGTGGATATTAATGGGAGTTTAGTGGGTTGGGTAGGGGAAAGAGTTAAACAGTGGAAGGGTTGATTGGAAGGAAATGAGATAAGGGTGGGAGATGCTTAAGGGATTTAAATGAGTGTAGCTTGGTAAGTAATCACATTTTGGTGTGAACTTGCTACAGCAGGCTCTCGTCCGTGATGACCTGAAGGTATTGGTGGTCTGGCAAGCCTTGGAGTAGTGGGGTATGGAGGAGGTGAGTGAGGTTCAATTGCAGAGGTTGGTGGTGATGGTGCCTTGTTTTGGTCCCATCATGGGAGAGTGGGGGTTTCCTGTTTCTTCAGTTTGCGCAGCAAAAAAAAAAAAAAGTCTGGTTGGCAATGTGATCGCTGTGGTTTGATTGTCGATGCTGTTCTCGGCTCATTGGTGGGGGCGTTTGGTGGGTTTTCAGGACTGTTGTGGCTGCATGGGGCTCGCTGGAGTTGCAGGTGATGGGTTTTTTAGTGAGTTTAGTTTGGATACTAGCAGTGCTGGGGGAGGCATTTGAGAAGATGTCCTCTTTGTAGCTCATTCGCATCGATTTGGGTTTTTGTTGAGGACATGGGCTAGAGGTCACTGGGACTTGTGCAGAGCTACAAATGGGATTCTGTTCTGCTCAATGAACATCTGTCTTCCTGCATCTGTATATCATTTCAATTCAGCAGTTTGGAATTTGTAAGCAGCACCAGATATGACATGTAATCTGGTGTTCTGAGTAGTGGAAGTGCCACAGAAGGTGCGCATGGGCCACAGGGTGATTCAACATGTCTCGGGAAATTGTAAACCATAGGCCCTGAACAAAAGTTGTGGATATACTTTACTATTGCATGGTGCTGCTTAATATGATTGGGTCTAGGGTCTGACTTGTTGATGAGGAGCTGGCATATTTTCCTTTGTGTCACATGTGTTGTGTATTTATGGCCGTTTTGCAGGCTGCGAGTTGGTGGGGGTTGAGGTTGCTGCCACTCATGCGTGGTGCAGCATAAAAAAAAAAACAAAAAAAAAACACAGAGCTGTGATTTGGTTGGTTTTGATCATTGGTGGCTGTGCGGTCGGTGTGTGCTATGTGTTGGTCGGTTCGTGGGTAGCTGGGAGGGATCACTGCTACAGGGAGTTTTGTCAGATCTTCGACGGAGGGTGGATCACTGCCATGAGACAGGCCTTGGTGGAGAGGTATGGAATCCTTCTTTGTGCCACATCTAGTGTGTCTCCATTCTAGATTGCGGTTCATGGACATGGACTGCAATCACTAATGGGATGCTCAGGGGGGCTGTGTGTGTGTTGGGGAGTTGCACACAGGACTGTATTGCTCACAGTGGCCTGCCTCTCAGTTACTGATGTTCCTTTCGGTTCCCCGTGGGCTTTGAGCAACATTTGTGGAGCTGAGGCAGGATGTTGCATAACTGAATGATTGGGTATACTTACTGTTATGTTACTGGTATTTGTAAAATATGAAAAGTGGTCTACTTAAAGTGAAACAACTGATGTAAAATGATTGACCAAGGGGGTTGTGGTAATACAAGGTTTCTATCTGCCAAAATAATTTTCTAATCTGGCTAATATTGCTTGTACTGCTGCAGAAAAGTGTTTATACTGACATTTAGAAAGTAGGCAGAAAGAAAATAAAGTTGGGGCACTGGAAGCTGCAGTAACAAAGTAATGGGTGGCATAAATGTTAAAGTACTTATCTCATAGACAAGAGGTACAGGATTTGATTCTCAGCAAGGGAAATGGGGTAATCATAAATTGGCTCACAAGGGCAGCTATACTAGTACTTCTTTATACTAGGAGGTTAGCATAATGGCTAAGGTGTTTACCTTCCAGACACAAGGTTTGATTCTCACATGGAGGAATTGACTAGGCTGAAAATGTCCACAAGTGCAGTTAGCTTAGTACTAATCTATGACACTATGAACCTATACATTCTAAAAGGGTTTCTATTTGTCAGCAGCTGTCTGCATAACTCTTCATTGTGGGTATTTAGCATTTTCCTTGATGACTGGTGTTTTTCCTGATGAGGGTTGCATGCTCCGGAATTATTAGAGGGCTGCGGATATCAGCCATTGGCTGCATAGCCTTGTGGCGTATTTAGTTGCTATTTTGATGTGTGTTGAGATTGGCTGAGCTTTCTAGACTGCATTTAACATTGGGGATCCTCCATGGCAGTCTCATATTTGGACAAACTACTTATGGACCCTGCTGGAGGGGATAGACATAACTCTCTCATTAACCGGTATGGATAGATGGCTCCTCCATTTAACTATGGCAATTAACTTTCTAGGAGACTCTTTCAAGTTATATCGTAATTAAATACTGCCAGTTAGTAGTAAGATTGTTTGGTCATTACATTATAAGTTGGTTCCTCATAGGGCTACGTGTAACACACTGTAAAATTATATAATAAAAAAAAAAAAAAGCAGGAATATTGGAGTGTACAACATCTCATAACTAGCCTTGAATTTAGTGCTCTTATTCGAGCAGGACTTTCACGTGAATTTCAGCAGATTGGCCATTTTATGAGACAAAAGGGGTAGGGGTAGGCGTTTTGAAAATGCCATTGTTCAATGTTTTATAATTTATTATTACTTCATTGTCCAGAATTGTGGGTCTAAGAGGTGGGAGTTCGGACTGCAGGGTCTGAGGTGGGGTGTTTTGATAACAGATTTTAGAGTGCCCAGATTTTGCCTCATTTTGGCTGGTTTACATGAAATTGTGATTGGTAAATCAGGGGCAAATCATTACAGATGGAAGTTAGGAAGTAATAGACAACTGAGTTTCGGACGGCATGTCTTCAGGGGTTTCATGTTAGTGGAAAGCCTGTTCTATTGGATTCCTAGGTTTGTACAGGCAGAGTCTTAAGGTCGTCTCTGTTGGTCCTTTGCCCCAATTTTGTTTGTCTTTGGGTTGCAATAGGTGGACAATTCTACCCTGAGGGTGCAGATGGGATGGAATTTAGTTTATTTATGCCTTATTTAAACCTTGCATTTTTCCATGCGGAGTTTTTATTTGGTAAGATAACTTGCAGATATATTAAAGGGGTGGGGGTCATAGTGATAACATTTGCCACATAACAGTTTGGTAAGGGATAGATAGATGGGGCATAGTTATCGTTCGAATTTGGTTTGGGGGAGTTATGTGTTAGTGAAGTGTCATGTCAGTTAGTTTAATTTACTAGGGGTAAACCTTGCAGACGAATAGAGCTGGGTATAGGCTTATGGCAGATAACATAATGTATACAGGAAAGGGAATAGTTTCAGTTATGGTAAGGCAGGGTGTATGGAGCATATTGAGGGTTTGACAGGAGATGGTGGGTATCTGGGGCATACTTTATTGGATTCAAATGGGTTTTATTTTAGACCTACATTTCTCTTCTTTGCAAGCCAGCTGAGTTCAACCCTTGCTTTCAGGAGGTTGAAACCTTGGGGGATTATAGTTACTCTTCCAGTTGTTAACCCATATTCGGGGGAAGGGTCAATTACATGTTTTTGCTTGACAGGAGGCCGGAGTTTGTTCCTAATGGGAGGTAGCTTTGGGGTGACAAACTTGTTCCTTGAGTAGGTAGTGTTAATGTCACTAAAAGGTTAAGGTTTTACAGAGTAGAATAAGGATCATTTCACTTGTGGCTTGGGTGAGTTCTGTAGGTAGGGCTTTAGGAAGCATGGCAGGTAGGTGGCTGTGTTGGGATAATTTTAGAAACTGAGTGCGTTACTTACATGAGAGCTAGAAGGTTTTGGGGTGAATTTTCTACCCCCAATCCAATCATCAAGGTTCCTTTGAAGAGGGTCAAAGAGGCTTGACATGTATGGGCAGTCTATTCCAGTGTCTGGGGAGTCTCTGGGTTGGTAACCTATCCCTCCTGCATGGTTTGTTCATGTTGATGACAAGGTTTAGATCCTTGGAGCATGTGGCTCTGATACTTTTAATATTTTCCACTGGTAGTTAAATTCATCTTGGGGTATTTGATAGGTTTATAGGAAGCATTGCTTCAGTTATGGCTGCTTTGTCATAGATTGGAGTGTCGGTGGTACATTCCTTCCCAGGTTGGCAGGATAGGTTGTCCTTAAAGATGTCCTGGAACGTGTTATGCATTTTGGATGTTTTACATGTCTTTTCTTTCTTGCAGATGGGGTCTTGGAATGCTGTGGCTGTAGTTTGGAATCCGTGGGTATAAGGTTGAGCCTTCTTGTCCCTATTTGAAAGTTTAATTTTGTCTTTTTATTTGTAGATGATAGTGTGCCAACTTCCAGTGGTGAGATACACATGTGATCATGCTTTGTTGTCAAATAAGCGGTTGGGTCATTGGGTGAGTAATCAGAAATGGATAGGTTAAAAGGCAAGCACAGTGATTCAGAAGAAGAAGAAAGAAGCACAACCAAAGTTTTGTTTACTATAGAATACGTAGTATGTTTTATGACCTTGTTTGATTTGTGATACAGGATAATGTACAATCCATGGTAGAATTAAGAGTTTTAATATTTAAATATCATGGGATGCTGCGGTGCAGCAGTTTGTGTCATTTCACAGCTAGAGGTTTTGTGGGCCTTGCGTGCCCTCCTGGTGTCTGTGTGGGTTTCGCTGGGTACTCCTGGGTTTTCTTCCATGCTGCTATGTTGCTAGTTACTTAATATTGGATATATTTGTATGGGAAGACCTATAGATCACATACGTTAGATGGTCGTCATAGTGAGTTGGTTTTGCTGCATGTTTAAATCTGAATGCATGTTTCAGTGGAAGTCCTGATCACTTGGGTGGGCACATTGAGGTTATAGATGGAATGCTGAGTAAATAACAGTCAATGCCCTCAGGGAAATGGACTTGAAAGGTAATAGTTTTTGTTTTGTGGATGTTGTGAGTGATGGAGAGGCTATAGGGTAGTAGGTAATTTTATTCAATGATCATTAAGGCACATTACAGTTGGGGCAGTGGTAATTTCTTGCAGATGTAGGACATGTTTATTTGGCCAGTTTGAGTGGGTTACTTTATTAGAGTTAATAGTTGTAGTTTAATTTCTACATACGGGATGGGGTTGACATGTCACTAATCTTGTGCTGACTGGGTGGCATAGGGCATTTTTCATTCTGGTATAATCTGGTTTTGACTTGTGGTATAGGGCAATTTCAGTTTGGTATATTGTTGGTGCATTCAAGGGTATGGATAGAGTAAACAAGTGTCAGACAGCAAAAGCCATCATGGAGTTTAGGTGTCTTACTTTTGATATGGGTAGTTGGTGTTGGCAAGGTGGTTGTTAAAAGGCATTTTGAAGTTTTTCAGGTTCTGCATGTCATTGGGCAGGTAAAAGGAATTGTTTGGGAAGGGTGATATGCAATTGCTTTAACTTTGTGGTTGGGGTTGAGTATTCTTGCTCCAGTGGCATGTGATGCTTTGGTAAGCATTAGGTAATTGCCAGGGGCTGATAATGTCCTGGTAATTATTGTACATCGAATTATGTTTGGCCTTAGCTGATGGAAATTGGTGGTGAGGGGGAACAAAAACTCATCACAAGAAAAAGTTACTGGTTTGTATAGGAAACCCACATATAAGAACAGCATATTACATAAAAGCAGTATGCACCCCACCCATGTTTACTGGAACGTAATCAAAGGGTAATTTATAAGGATGAGCAGACTTCACAACACAGATGAGGGCCTACAAGAAACAGTTGCTTTATTGGAAAATGACTTTAAGAAGAGAGGATATAATAAGAAGGAAATAGATGATAGTATAGAAAAAATGTATGAAGGACGTAATAATAGAGGGACCCCATATTATTCCTCGGGAGAGGCCCAAGACGTATTGTCAAATAAGAAAAATATGAGTAAGGTTAGGTTTCCAATAACCTATTCAAGTGACATCAGAAGATTTTGTGGGATATTTGAAAAGAACTGGGGCATTTTGACCACTATAAATAAACTACAAGGGGTGATACATAATAAACCTAGTTTTTCTTTCAAGAATAAAAAGTAATTAAAGAGGCAGCAATGCTACAAATTAAACTCTAAAAGGAAGAATAGAACAGTTTCCCAAAGAACTGGAACTTTCCCATGTAGAAAGTGCACGGCATATAATTATGTGTATAGTAAATCCACTTTTCAACATCAGACTTGTGGATTTGAAATAAACATAGATTTCTATGCTGATTGCAGAACTAGACACTTGGTATACTTCAGTTTTGGTATAGTCTGCCATGCCTTTTATATAGGCAGGACTGATAGGTTGTTTAAAGAGTGTATACAAGAACATCTAAGGGACATCAATAATAAGAAAGAAACTAGTGCCCTGGCCAAACGTGCAGTCTGCAGGTCCATCACACATTTTTAATTTTATGGCCCTAGAGGTTGTGCAATCAAACATCAGAGGTGGGGATATGAGTAATATTGTAGAAGAAGTTGAACATAAATAGATTATGTTACTGAAGACAGACAGCTATCCAGGGTTAAATAGTGAAGTGTCACTAAAACCTTTTTTGAAAGCAAGACCGCTTGGGCATTGAAACAAATACAGTTTTAGGTGTATATTAGGAAGTTTCTTATGTTATCGTCATTTAAGCACTTTTTAAATTGCTGTTGTTTTTAAAAGAAATTTTGTATTGAATTTTATGATGTCATGAATGAAAAGCCATTTGATTGGATATTGTATGATTTAAATGTAGAGAGATTTTATGTGTTAGAGTCTGAGGAAGCGATGTGTTATTTATCGCGAAAGCGCTTACTCTATTAAACTTTTACCATTTTACTATTTTTGCTATTAGCCATGGTCAGTTCATTATATTCTTTTTTACTTTATGCTTTGAGGTGAATACTGATTGTTTATCCAGTCAAAGAACCATTATTGCAACTATTTTACAGATTTTGCTTGATTGAATAACAGTGCTGGAGATAATGTTCACGTTACTTTTACATGACATAGAGCTATGATTGTTCAATAATATGTTAAACAGACATATATGACACACAAGGAAACAGAAAGGGATTTTGGATGCATAACAATGACATTTGGTTTATCAAAAGGAAAATATTTTGCCAGCAATTTTTATTAGCATCAGAAAGATAATTTTACGGATTATTTTAGGATTTTAATGATTTTGTTTTTGAGTTTGCATATTTACACTAAGTTGAAAAAATTCATTACACAGAATTGTGATTTGAATATTACCTAATGAAATAAACTAAACATTTTGCAGAATACCTATCCCATTTTATTATGTATTACACTACTGCATATGTGCAAATAATGAGATTCTGACAAGAATATTTTTTCAAGATTTGACATTTAATTAGTAGATCATAGTATGTGAAAGCAATTTGATTTGATATATGACATCTGATATTTGAAATGTTATTTCAGATGCTATCTTTGCAAAACAGCAGTTGATAAGATTATTTAGTAACAATATATATTTCTGTATTTTGCTAGTGTATGATTCACTCAAAGGAAGACAAGGACAGAACCAGCGAGCAACTACCCATCACTTAGATACATAAATTTGTTTTGATAAATGATATAATTGAGGGGGGAGCTGTTAGATATAAGATGAATTGAATAGTGTTTTTATTTGAGATGAAATCTGCATATGTCTGTCTGAAATTGATTGGGTATGTTTTTTCCTGACTGCAATTAGAAGTCTGACTGACACAAGATAATTTTGCAATGCACACAAGACATCTTGGGTATGTGACTAAATCCTATGTATGAATTCTGATATATCAAGAAAGATAACAGTGATGTTCTTAGCATGCACAATGCCTGTACTTCCAGAGGCACAAGGACATAAAATAGTCAATCTCCTATAGATGTGGGGCAATTAAGGAAGAAAGTGTGAAATCATCATGAATTCACTTAGCTGATTACAAGAAAGTAAAAAGATGAGAACTCTTGGACAGCTCTTTGTTACTATGAAGTAACAGAACTAGTCATCTCTAATTTATCTTAAAATGTGGATATTTGTAAATACATCTTAGTGTAGACAGGGCTTATACAAGTATTGCACTGTATAGCATTATTGCATTTAGTTGGGATTGTGTCACATTGTCTCCTAGCAGCTATGCAGTTAAAAAGATTAACATGATAACATTTTATGAATCATACATTTCTGACTGATGTCCTTGCAATATTTATCACAGTAATGAAACAATGTTTTAATCTTGAAAATGGACACTGTTACACTCACTAGTTACTAAGCAAAATGTTAAGATTTTATAGATGAACTTTCTGTCAGTTGAGTTAAAATTCTTCTGATCACCAATTGCAAATAATGTAGTATCAAATAGCTCATAAATTGCATTTTTAATTTTTTGAAAACCTAAATAATCTTTTTGACCTGTATCAAAAGCATATTGTAAAAGAGAAACTAGCAATTTATTATATGTATGAATAAATAATTTGCTATTGGAGCCAATATATCAAACTCTGTTTTGAATAATGATATACATTTATGATTTTTAGTTTTTCCCTAGAAAGTAACATGGATTGTCACTTAGTTTTGATAACTTACTGCTTTCCAACAGGGCTCTCTTTAAAAATGAATTAATTGAAGTAAGTAGTATTATCAAGAATACTATCAGGTGACAGACCAGTATTGTGACATTGTATCAAAGGATAAAGACCTAAATATGGCTCATGTGTTCTGGGTTCAATTAGCACCTTTGGCATCTAAGATGCTATTAGTGATGAATGAGCATGTCCATCCAAGAGGAAGGGTGTGCAGCTCCCTGGAGGATGGTAATCCCTTGGATATTGCTGACAAATGCAGTGGTGGTGAAATAAGGGTAGGTCTTAAAAACACATTTCAGCAACATAAGCAATTGCTAGTACTGCCCGTCCAGGACACCCTTAAAATTCACATCATACACAACTTACTCAGACAATTCCAGGGAAAGGAAGAAAGGGCATATAGACCTGGTAATGGAAGGGGTTCTAGAATGGCCAAAATGGATGCAGCAGGGAGAAGGGAAAAATGTTAGCAGCCTAGCCAGGGAATTGTTATGGCTAGGCTTGTACAGGCCCTAGGGCTGATAGCCTAGTACCAGCCTATGAACATATGAACCTATGAACTCATTTTTAAAGATCATAATGTTTTACTTGTTATATCATAATCTGAAAATTAACTGTACATAATCATTGGAGCTGAGAATAATTTAATAGGGCTTGAATTTTATCTCTCTTTTGGTAGTTTTCTTATTGCAGTTATTTGAAGCCGAAATCAATTATCTAGTTATCATTTATTATAACTTTTTTTATTTTTACCTTTTCTAAACATTATAAAGTTCTTTCTTTTCTGATTCTAAGTTCTTTGTGCTACACTGTTGTCACAGATATCTGTATAATAACATTTATATATTTTAATAAATCTGAGTTTTCTGTTTTGACTGACCATGCATAAGCATAATGTGTTCTGTCTTGGCTATAACCTATTGTTGTATGCAGTTAATAGAGTAGCATATAGTATTTTATTATATTTGCTTAAGCAATTTCTGAGATGATATTCAAGTTGCATTTCCTCCTTATTCAGTCTTGTTTGATTATAACTACTCATTTGTTTATGAATATATGCCTTAATATCTGGCCAATTGGTTTGACAAAGAGTATATTCTTTCCATTTTTCCTAAGACCCTTATTTGACTAAATAGCTTGTAGGAGTTCAGAAAATAACTTCTGTATATCCAACATTCCTGGCCATTTTTAAACAGAGACTTTCTTAAAATATAGTCTTAGTTCAGCATGATGGGCGGCCATGGTGGTGCAGTGGTTAGCATTGCTGCCTCACAGCAAGAGGTTCTCTGGTTTGATCCTCGGCTGGGGTGCCTTCTGTGCGGAGTCTGCATGTCCTCCCTGTGGTCATGTGGGTTTCCTCCGGGTGCTCCTGTTTCCTCCCACATCCCAAAGACATGCTGCAGGTGGATTGGACACTCTAAATTGGCCCTAGGTGTGAGTGTGTGCATGTGTGTGCGTTCTGTGGAAGATTGGCCGCCGGGCTGGCAACTCAACACTGTAAAAACTCCACTGCCAATCATGAGCGGACAAGGTGATCCGCTGTGGTGACCCCTAACTGGGAAAAGCCGAAAGAAGAAGAAGAAGTCTTAGTTCAGCATGATCAGGTCATAACATAGATCCCATCTCTGAACTCGGCAGTTTATTCTTTATTGTGTTCGCTATCAAAAACAGAGTGCATTCTTGAAAAGTACTGTTATTTTAAATGTGTGTGGATGAATATCCTGAGGTATAATTTACTCAGGACAATATTGTTTCTTTATTAACTTTTATCAAAGCTGTGAATGAAGATGGCAAAATTAATAATTCCTTTGAGAATTTATATCAAAATCCAAGTCCAGGACTGTATTGAAGAGCACTACCATTATGATGTGATGCAATGATAACTGAGAAATAATATTATTTATGTGACTTATGGATATTTAATGCTATAACAAGAGAATGTCATTTACCTGATGGAACTCCATACTGGGGAGCAGGTATTCCAAACCATTTAGCAGTTATCAGGAGATGCTAAATTCTGTAAAGATATGAAATTAAATATTTAAATTTTAAGAGTTAATAGCTGTAATTTACATATCCCACATGTCAGTTATTACATTACAAATTCTGTACCCTGTAAACCTGAGATTACCATACTAATCAAAAAATCTTAAATGGGTGTAGTTTCAACTCAACAGTTTTATCTCAACAGCTGACATTGAACTCAGTAATCAGTTTGTAATTAAAATCAATTCATGTGTGGTTTCTATTTGCAGTGATGCAATGTGTGTGGTATATTATCTCTTTGTGTTTGTTAAACTGTACAGGTACATATAGGTAAGCCATGGATATGGTCTTGCCCTCACAAAAAATATTGTATAACTGTTCATTAGGATATATCTTCAGTTTCTTTCATACTGTTAAAAATATTTGGCCACTTGAAACTCAAAAAGAGATAAGAAAAACACCATCTTAAGTTGGAATATTCATTATCTTTGAGAATTATTATACATTTTCAAGTTCAGAGGAAATCTTGAAAGATAAAAACACTAATCCATGTTTATGGATTTAAAAGACAATGAGATATAAGTGTAATGTAATTATTATAAATGTCTTGTTATAGTAAACCCTGTCATCTGTCTTTCTGCAGTGTACTACTGGGACTGAAAAAACAGTTCTTTAAAATTTTAGTTATGGATATAAATATAATTATTAATTATTATGGCAGAATGAAGTCACAGTTTTAAAAACTCTTATTTACTTGGAGTTGCTACTTTTGCAAATGGCAAGACTATATCAATGTTTAAGGATAATAGAAGCTGCAGTTTATTCTCAAAACTTAAAATTGACTCACTCCATTTTCCCGGTCTTCCTTCTTTCCTAAGATTTCATCATATAAGGTGAGAAGAGAGAAAGTAGATGGGAAGGAAAGTTGAGTTATTAGTGACGTCTTATTCACTCTTGCTTATTCTCTCTGAATAATTACTCTGTACCTAAACAATACCTAAAGGAAAATAAAATCATGCCAATGGTTGTAACCTGTTCCACATCATATGGTTACTATACAGAAATAACTAAATATCTAATTTTGTTGGATGAAAAACATCTATTTTTTTTTCCATTGTGGTACTAATAGTAGAGTAGAACACTGGGACTAGAAAAAAGGAAAAATAAACTTAGTACCTACACATTTATAGTGACCTAACAACAGCTTTATTTAAGTTGTTAACTGTTTGAAATTCTGAAGGGAGAATAACACTTTTCTTTGTTATAGAATTCTAGAGGTCATAAAAAATTCTTGCAGTTTTTAAGCAGCTAATTGCCAGTGTACAAGAACAAAGGGGACATCCACACCTGTGGGCAGTACAGAAGCATCAAACTCCTATCACATTGCATGAAAGTTCTGGAGAGGGTGATTGATAAATGGATACGCAGAGTAATAGAATGTAAGATGGAAGATGAGCAGTTTGGATTCAGATCTGGATGCGGCACAATTGACCTGATGTTTGCATTGAGACAGATACTTGAGAAGAAGATAGAGATGAGGAGAGAGTCTAACTGGGCATTCCTAGACTTGGAGAAAGCATATGAAAAGGTCCCAAGAAGGCTGATCTGGGCAGTATTGCGGTGGTTTGATGTCCCAGAAACATTGGTAGAATTAGTGCAGGCTATGTACAAGGACCCAATGACTCAAGTAGGAATAGTGTTTGGCCTCACAGAGAGGTTCCCAGTGGGTGTGGGTGTACATCAGGGTTCAGCTCTGAGCCCACTGCTGTTCATACTAGTGATGGACTACATTAGCAAACAGGCTGGAGGGGATGGATAAACAAAGCTGCTATATGCAGACAATGTGGCAGTACAGGCAGACTCTGAGCTAGAACTTCAGCAAAAGATAAGAGAATGGAATGCAAATCTGAAGGCAAATGGGATGAAACTAACCACAGATAAGACGGTGGTAATGGCAGCAAATTGGGGAAATCAAACAGCTTCAAGTATCTGGGAGGAGTAGCTGAGGAGAAGGGTAGTCTGAATGAAGAGGTCAAAGTTAGACTCAAAGGGGCTGCAGCCAAATGGCATAGAGTATCATGTGTAGTCTATGACAGAAGAATGCCAAAGAAACTGAAAAGTAAGGTGTATAAGACAGTGGTGCAATCAGTACTACTGTATGGTACAGAAACCTGGGCAGTAAAGGCAGAACAGTTGAAGAAGCTAGAGGTGATGGAAATGAAGTGCCTGAGAAAGGTGATAGGATGCAAACTGTGGGACAGATGAAGAAATGAGTACATAAGAGCAGAAGCCAAAGTAAGTCCAATTGCAGAAAAGGCCAAAGAGAACAGATTATGGTGGTCTGGGCAAATGTGTAGAAAAGCAGAAGACAATCTGGTGAAGAAGATTTAGGAGGGAAAGGAAGAAGGTAAGATGAAGCGAGGACGTCCATGAAAGTGGTGGATGGATTGTGTGAAAGAAGATCTGCAACAGTCAGGCATGAGTGTTGAATAAGGCAGGAGTGTGGCACTGAATCGAGAGAGTTGGCGACAGTTAACATGATACCCCGACCTCATGTAGAAAAATGGGAAAAAGGGGGCTGATGATGATAAATTGGTGTGAACAATTATATTTCTTATAACTTGAATGTGAGCACAAATTTCCCTCCTTATATTTTTCTTTTCATAAAATAATAAAAGAATTTTATAGGGGCAGGACAGAGTGAACACATAAATGGGCTAAACATTATTATGTATTTAGAATTTTGAGTAGTTTGGTAATCCCTTTTCAAGACAACCAACTATCAGCCTGTTTCCATTGTAGATAGTAATTACTTTAGGTAGAAATAAAAAGAAAACTTTATTTAATTTGGTTGGGACTGAACACTGATTTATAATCAATGTACACTATTTTGTAAGTCTGATATGCAGAAAAACATATATGGGATCCCTAAAGAATCCAAAAAAAAAAATGCAAAACTCCATAAACTCCATTGAATGACTACATATACCACCATGTACCAAGAAGAAGCTATGTATAGAGCAGCTAGGAAAATTAATGTGGATAGCAATGCATTTAATTCACAGACACATAAATGAGGCCTAAGGCTTTTGTAAAAGGTATCAGTCTATGAGGGTCACCCGTTGGCCACCATGTTCTATAATATGCAAACTGATTTTGATATGAACTAAGGATGCAATGATGGTCATAACAAACATATATATATATATATATATATATATATATATATATGTATGTATATATATATATATATATATATATATATATATATATATATATATATATATATGCATGCAGAGAATTCTTCAGGTAGCCATTTGTACATGAACATCGGCCAATGTTATATGTTTTCACTGATGGTGGATACTGCCTTCTTTATGTCCATACCTACTATATTTACTTCTCTTGTTGGCTTACATATTGCAGAGGTGAGAATAACTTAATCTGGGGTCACCTATCAAATAACAAACACTCTCAGTAACTCTAAGATAAAGTGCACAGAGTCTGTAAAATAGAAAGATAAAACAGGCTAGTAAGGTGCTGATGAAGAAACATTTGCAATTAGAGCAGGAGTTCATATGTAGCAGACCAGTAACATGACTTTAGTTTAGGAATCATGTTACTTTCTGAACTGCAT
The DNA here is from genome assembly GCF_019279795.1 of Protopterus annectens. Taxonomy (NCBI): domain Eukaryota; kingdom Metazoa; phylum Chordata; order Ceratodontiformes; family Protopteridae; genus Protopterus; species Protopterus annectens. Next base: position 446,877,740 of record NC_056735.1, on the reverse strand, counting down.
ACAGAACAAACTACATAACTCCCATATATGAGACTGAACCTGTCTTTATGAATAAAATGCTTTGCCCATAGTAATGTTCACATGTCAGCAGATTGCTTTTTTTGAGAGTTTCCTTGGAAAGGACAGGAGATACTGTAATCTGTTAACCTTCGGACTGTGAAGTCTCGTGCTTTAGATATGCTGACCAAATTGCATTTTTGTCTGACAAGGGCATACATTTTGCCATTATCACCCTGGATATGTGGAAAGAGGACATTTACAGATGCCAGTCTGAGCACATCTATATATACTTGACACAGTGATTCCTAATTAGAGATGCTTTTAGAACAAACACTGTTTTATGAATAATACTTCTGACTGTTACATTTACACAAATTCTGTTTAGTATTCCATTGAATCATATATTATAATTCCTGGAATGAAGCTATAGTTCTGAGCAGCATTTTGGAGGAACTGTACTTATTTATTTTCATATTCCAGTAAGTTAACATTATCAACATGCACTTTTAAAGAGAGACAGAGGGATAGAGATAATCTAGTCATTAAAACGTTTTTGCTAGTATCCATAATTTTTATTATTATTATTACCTCTGATACACTTGCCATCTAGATTTTTTACTTATATCAGCAAAGCTCAATAATGGAAGCTGAAATGAAAAAGCAAGATTAAACTGTGTTCCATATTTTAAAGAAAGATGACCATCTGATAAATTTGAAGTAGTAAACACATGAAATGTTTCTCCCACTTATTTGGTGATTTCTATCTTGAGATTCTAAGCATGCTGGGCTTTTTATAAGCAGGAGTCAGGTGAAATGTTTACCCGAAAAAAGAATTGAATTCTTTCTGAGCTGAAGCAGCAACGTTTTGAACTGCAGTTAAAGACACTCTTTTCAGTACTCTCTCTCCTTCCATACGGGAGAAGAAAATTAAATGTACAGTTTTTATGAAAACATAGTAATGGAATGATATAACACATAGAAGAAAATGAAAAAAAAATTGCCAACATTTGAATTTTGTAACGAGTTTGGAATGCTGCACAGATTGACCCATTTAATGCACATTGTTGTACAAGTCATGTTCAACACACAAAAAACGTTATTACTGTGCTCCATACTTTCCAAACAGATGCTTCTCTAGCCAACATCAGCCAAAGAGAAGAATGCACAAGTTTGGATTCCACTGTCAGACAAATGCCATGCAGTGGTATGGATGTGCTGGACACAAAAATAAAACAAAACGCAGCCTTGATTACAAAAAGGATAGATGCTTGAAAGACAAGGGGTAAATCAAAGGAATTAACAGGAATGTGATTTTAGATATAAGGGGAAATCATAAGAGTAAAGGAGCTTAAATGGAGCAGTCGCATGAGGTCTGTGAAAAAGGCTGCAATGCTACAATGCAAAAGAAAACCATTACAATGAATTAAGAATGTTAAACTTGGTATAAGCAACAAGGAAATAAAATAAAGTATATGGCTGGATTAGGAGAATAACTAATTAGAAAGTGAAAAAAAGGGCCAGAGATAAAGAAACAAACCACATTAGCAAAGCCAAGAAATCAGTCTGGCATATGGCATTACAAAGGGTAAAAAGTCTTCAGTAAATCTAAGGAAGGAGGAAGAGGAAGGCAAGCAAGCAAAAATGTGCACTGGCATGAAACTGAATGCCACCGAAAAAAGCAGGCAGGATACCAGCTGAGCTGGTAACAGCAAGTATTAGGGACTCTAAGGGAAAAAAGGCTACAGGGGACTGATGAGATCCAACTTAGGATCCTTTAGAGTACTGCTGGAACACCAGCTAAAAGGCTGATAGTTTCCTTAAGAAAGGTGTAGCCACTTAAGAAAGGTGTAGGCAGAGAAGACAGGAAGCAATCAATGACAGTGATCCTCTGCACAGGAAAAGCAGGGAACAATCTATATTTTACAACTTAGCTTCTCTTCTGTATTAGAAAATTAAGGGAGGTGTCCCTGAAGTCAAAGCTCACATGGCCCCTGGAACATAACTGGCTGCTTAATTAATTTCAGAAGAGACTCACACCTGGAAAATCCTGTCACATTAGCCTGATCTACTTCTAAAATTGGGCTACATGGGATTTAAGTAGCGGCTATGCTGTATGCATCAGCTGTCTTGATTTCTGAAAGCCTTTGAACTTGGCTCTTCACTTCAGACTTCTTGCAAAAATGATGGGGTGAATAACTGAGTGTAAATTGTGCAGCAGAACTGAAGAGGGCAGGATGTAGGAGTAGTCTGTGTATGTTGGGGGGGTGGGGGTGCAAACTCTCAACAAGAAGAAACATTTTCAAGTGGTCTCCCACAAGGACTGGCTCCATAGTTAGCTAGCCTTATGTAAATTGTTGACTGATGACATCCCAGTGTGCATGGAAACCTTGATCATTTTTTTCAGAAATTTGAGATGACTGAAAGCACAGCACAGTAAGCAGCAGTTCCACTCCAGCATTTCTAAATATCAGGTGATAAACCTAGGGAGAGAGAAAAAACATGATAAACCAGTGGTACAACACATACATGAACAGACTGAAGAAGAAGTTACATATGCCATGGCTCATCAGTCTGTGTGTGTGGGCACTAACAATTGCAAGCTGAAAATTGCATGGGTATGAAGTTGATGATGAACTCCCCCAATCAGATGCTTATAAAGTCAAAGTGTAATACTGCATATATTTCAGAAGAGAGGAGTGCATACAGAGAGAATGGAATAAGAAGAGAGAGTATTGCTGACCTACTTCCTTTTATAACAAGATATATATATATATATACTGCATTTATGAATATGTGTGATGCTGAAATGATGCTGCATAGGAAAGACAAGGTACACTTGGGGGATTATCAGTACCAGTTAAAAATGAGCACAGTCAAGTATAGACATTACAGAAGAAAAATAGTTTCTATAGTAGCTGGTACATAGGAGGAATAAGCTGCTAGAAAAAGTAGGGGAAATTAAAAAATTATAATATTTCAGAAACCTTAGGACAAAAAGAGACAGATGATGGGAGGGTAGATAGTGAACTTAACTTATCTTCAACACATAGGCAGATCATATAGGCTCAATTTTACCTTTGAGTGGCACTTTTTTATGTCGTGTTATATTTTGTTATTCTATGAAGTCACATGTAGTCACAGGTCTATTACAATTGCTTGTGTGCTAGTAGCTCATTACATGCTTAGTCACTTGCTCTAAATGGCAAGTATGCTAACTCTCACTGGCCTCTCCTACAAAAGGCCCCAGCTCTTCTGCATCCCTACCCTACAGAACTGCATAGCCTGACAAGATACTTCAAATTATAAAACTTCCTCCTGGTCCTGCATGTTAACTTGAGTCCTTGAGCCATAACCCCCTAACAACATTTCATTCTTGCTCTTTAACCTTAATTTCTCCTATTTCTCCCTTGCCCTAAAACTGCAGCTCCCCCTTCCCTAACCAAAATCCTTGAGCACTCCCTAAACCTAAAACTCCACTAAACATAAAAGTCCCTAATCACTCCCTAAACCCAAAGTCCCTGTTTGCTACCTGCCCTTAAACTCCCCTCTTGCACCCTAACTGCCCAAACTTAAACTGAGACGCCATTCGTAATGACTGCTTGAAACCATAAGCTGCACTCATGCCCCTCCTATGGATGCCTCACAAACCTTGCTTGAACTTGACGACTGTGCTCAGGCAAGGCACAACAGCTCCAGTCTAGCTGTGCATCTGCTGCACCTTGCACAAGTATGTCATTGAGTACAAGCAGCAGCCATGTGAGCTACATGTCAGCTGACTCCCTGGCTGATAGACAGTGGCCTTCATGTGCCTGGGAATTGGGTATTTGTATTATACATAACAGGTACTGTTAACAGAACAAATATCCAATTAAAACCTATAGAAAGAGGTTTAGTGAACCAACTATCACAGTACTACTCTAACCATGGCTGTTTAGCTGCATGCTTTATTTCTGAAACTCATATTTCTCTACATTATGTTGCTAAGCATATAGAACAATTAAAGCATGCATATGCTTTCTGGGAGTATGCAGAACAACTATCATAATGGTTTGAATTGGAAACAGTGTATAAATATTTTGTGAAGGGTTTCTGGAACTTTTTATAAAGCTAAGTAATCTGTTCAATTTTTTTCTTTTACTTGCTGCTAAAAATATTTGGTAGAATAGTTTCCATTATGCTAATATGGCCATAAGCTTGTTGCTGTTTCATTTCTCAGTTAGATTCGGTTTGTGGCTTGCTGATTAAAGGGTGTGAGTCTCAAGTAAAAGATGGAGATTTTGTCTCAAACCCTGTACTGAGATTGTTGGCTCTTTGCAATATTAGCATTTTAAAGTCATGTTCTCTTTAATTTATGAAATTTACAGCATCCTTTAATGTAAGTAAGATGTTTGCAAATACTTTGTTTAGTATGAAACCCATGCATAATGATTAGGAAGCAGAAGTGAAAGCCAACATTCACAACACGTAAAGTAACTGACACAAAAACATTGACTTTTAATGACAGGTATTGATTGCTTAGCTTTCCATCTTCCCATTTCAATTAATAATCAATATGCTGCAAATCCTCCTTAGTTAATTGTTTATTTTCCCACCCATTTGAAATACTGTATTAGGAATTTCCTATGCATCTGTTAAATATATCACTGTTTTTCTGCAATTATTTTCAGCATATTTATTAGTCTTCCACAACTCAATCTGTAAAATATATTCCTTTATCTTTCTTTAAATGTCTGCTGTTCATTTGCAATTGGTATTATCTTTCTTTCTTATACATCTGTTTCTTTAAATACTCACCTACGTGGAGACTATACAGATTTTTAAGGAACCACAGTTTCAGAGTTATCTCCCACTCCACTTCATTTGTTCAGAGTAAATATCGTCTGTCTTTATATTACTTCCAGAATGGTGTGCACTTTTGTCCCTTCCCATATGACCTACAAAGGTAAAGTCACTAGAATTTCACACAGAACTAGTATCCTTCTAACTATTTTATATTAAGGATTAATAACCTAAGCACCAAAGATACAGGAGAAAACCTCAATAAAAAACACAAAATCAAACAGAACCGAGGTTGTGCTGGGTTCCAAGCAGAAACAACTACATGAGACTGGGGTTAATTGGGTTAAATGAAAATAAAATGATTGTGACCCATTCAGTGCTTAAATATTTATTCAGCAAAAGTTAAGTGCTTCAGTCCCAAGTTAAACAGGACTTCATTAGAACTTCCAATTAAATAATTAAGGCGATATTTACACATGCATACATCAAAGAAAGCATGTGACAGTTCCCGATCTATCATTAAGAGACTTAAATTTATTCATAACCATAGGATCATAGGAGATTACTAGTCTATTGACCTGGAGGTCATTTCAAACCTAGCCATCTCTTCCCAATGTAATGCCATAGATACTCTAATCAATACCCATGACTGTATTTATTAATGACTGCCCAAGTCCAGGAGGGTTGTGGGTGCTATTCCAGTTAAGAATTTATGGTGGCCCATCCACTCATCCAGGTTCCTTTTGAACAGTGTCATAGAGGTACTCTGCTTCACATAAATTGGCAGCCTATTCCAAATATGTGTCAGTCAATGAGAGACAAATCTGTCCCTCTAGCACATCCTATTCAAGTCACAGGCCATATGTAATTCCTGAAATGGGTAGCTCTAGTCCCGTTCAGCTTTATGGATGTACAGCAAACGCAATAGGTTTGGGTCGGTGATTGCTCTGTAAGCCAGGCATAAGTCTCCCCTAAAAGGCTATACGATACTGAGTATAGGACAGGGACTTTAGTCGGTCTGTGTAAGGCATGTGCTGAAGTCTCTGAGGACTCTCCAATTGCTGCAGTTGCTTTATACGGCACATGCCAAAAGGGGTAATATACTCAATTATGAGGTTGATTAGTTATGAGTATAGAGGGGATATAACCTCCTTTGGTCTAGAGGTGATGCCTTTGCTAATGAAGTGTGCCATGTAGAAAGCCTTCCTTACTAAAGTGAAGGGACATTATTTTTACTGAAGGGAATGATGATAAATTTCTTTGCATTCAGTTTGAGACTATGACACCAGTCATTGGTCTGTGTAAGACCCTCCTGAAGTATACTGACATCATTTGGGGATTCAATAATTGCACCCAGTTTGCAGTCATCCACAGACCTGGTCAGCCACAGCCCCTTAGTTTCGGCCTGAACTTCTGAAAAGTATAGACCAAACAATAGGGGACCCAGCACTGACCCTTGTGGCAATCCCCTGGTGACAGGTCTGCATGTTGAAGTGGAGTCACTCACTTTGATAGTGTATGACTAGTTTGTAAGTCAGGTGGCAACCTGTCTTACAACAAAGAGGATAACATTAAGCTTGCTAAGTTTATTGGTAATGCCTGAGTGTGGGATTATGTCAAAGGCCTTTGCCAAATCGAGCTATGCTGTGTGCACAGATTTATCCTCTCAATGGCCATGGTCACAAGAAATTCACCAGGTTTAACAGGCAGGATCTGCCCTTGATGAAGCTGAATTGGGACATATCCCGGGTTTGGCGGTTGCCTATGTCATTATTTATAAGGTCTATGATGATACGTTCCATGGCTTTACAGATGAGGCTGGTCAGACTTATGGGTCTTTAATTCTCTGGGTCTGTTGCTAAGCCACCTTTAGGGAGGGGACTAACTGTTGCTATTCTCCATTCCAGAGGAACAAAGCCAGTGGTTAGGCTGTGATTGAATAGGGTACTTAATGGTGCCGTTAGTTCATGTTTTAGTTTGTTTAGAAGACATCCTGAGATGTCTCTGGTCCCATTGAGGCTGTATTTTTGCCTTATCCAAGGCTTTAATGACCTGCTCTTCAGATATGTACAGTGGAGGGGGGTTGGAGTCAAGGTTTGTGATAAGTTTGGAGGGAATAAGGGAGCGAAATTTTTTCCAAATCTAGCAGGTTTGCTATCTCTGCAGGATCGGTGTGTGTGTCTGATACTGTTAGCCACTAGTTCGGCAATGCTTGGGTCCTACCTTTTAAGCTACATATGTAGCTGTAAAAGGCCTTATGATTATCCTTGGCTGTGAATGTGAAGTTTTTATCAAAGTTACCATTAGAGGGTTTGGTATGTTGTCTTATTTGCCTGTTGAGGCTCAGGAGGGTGCTTTTCCTTTGTTGAGGCCTCAGCTTAGTTTTCTTATACAGCAACTTTTTGCATTTGTTGTAAAGGTTGTTGATACTTGATGTCCACAGGGTGGCCTTTTTTCTTTACTTGGGGCTCTGTCTTTGATTCTATCTGGAACAGACGAGTCCATGTACTTATACAAATGACTGTACAAGGCTTTAGTATACGTTTTGGTGGAGTTACCACTTCCAGCTGGGGGTGGAGCTTGAAATGCATTTATAGCTTCCCCTAGGAGGGTATAGTTTGCTTTAGCTTTGGTGAAGTTTTCTAGTCTGACTTCATCCTTTGTGAGTTCTAGTGTTAGTGTTAGTTTGAAGGTGACTGATTTGTGGTCAGATTTAGCTAATGAAGGTCTGACAGTTGCTGTGGTGCATCTGTTTGTCATCTTAGTGAAGACCAGATCTCGTATGTTTGTTCCTCTTGTTGGGATTTGAACAATTTGCTCCAGAGCATTTGAGTTAACAAAGTCAAGGAATTTTTTGCTAGTGAGTTAGGGCTAGAGTATGTTTCCAAGTTGATAGTAGGATAATTGAATTCACCCATGATCAGAGTGTTTGGCAATATTTGGATTGACTCCAGTTTGGTCAAGTAGGCCTTGTGCACATCCTGATCCATGCAGGAGGATCTATAACTAGCTATGACTTGAATGGGGGACTTACCCACAGTAACCTGAACTTGGAGTAACTCCATGGAGTTGTCCAGTCTAACTAGTCAGGAGGTGAATTTATGTCTAATATAGATAGAAACACTGCCTCCTTTGCTTCTCACAAGTTTGTTTTACAGTCTAAAAGTGTGGAAGGCATAGGTTTATAGGTGTGTACTGAGCTAATGGCCCTGGAGCCTTTACAAGCCTAGCCCATAGAATTGCCCTGGCATCGTGCCACCTGACTTTAGGTCACAGTACCTCTATCAAGTAGAGCCACTGAAGTGATCCCCTGGGTGAACTTTCTATTTCCCATCCACTCATCATGATTTCTCTAGAAGAGGACCAGTGAGGTGCTCTGCTTGACATGTATGGGAACTCTATTCCAGGGCATGGTAAGTCTCTGGGTTATGAACCTGTCCCTCCAGCATGTTCTGCTGAATATGGTAATGAGGTTGAGGTCTCTGGAGCATGTGGTATGGAGGGATAGGAATTTTTTTAGATGTAGCATTTCTAACAGAGCTGGTCAGACATGGCTTTGTAATCCAAGCAGAGAGCACCTCTTAGTGGACAATACGAGACAGAATATCTGGAGCTTTTTTGTGTTTGTCCATGTAGGACATGTTTAAGGCCTAAGATCCTCTTTGTGAGGTACTTCTGTGGCCTTTCCAGTGTCTAGTGAGGTTCATGCCAAATGGGGCATTATACTCGATGACTGGCCTAATGGGGGAAGAGTAGAGAGAGATGATGACCTCTTTCTTCCTGGATGCAAAACCCTTGGTAATGAGTTGTGCCACATGGAAGGACTTTCTGACCACAGTGGCAATGTGGTGGTTGAAGGAGAGGTTGCTGTCCACCTGTGTTCCCCGATCTCTTATAATGCCTTCAGTGTTCAGTGGGATCCCATCGATGTGGTAATTAGTGGGAACTGCGTTTTTCCCAAAGGGGATGCTGATGCATTTTTTGGCATTAAGTTTAAGGTCATAGTTTCGACACCAGTCATTGGTCTCAGTGAGGCCTTTCTGTAGGATGTCTACATCACTTGGGGAGTTAATAATGGCTCCCAGCTTTTGTACCCTTGCAAGGCTGGGGTATTTTCTTAGGCCTTGAACCAGGTTTCTGTGACTGCACAGACATCTACATCCTCCAGTGTTAGAAGTGCTCCCAGGGTGTGCAGTTTTTGGTTTAAGCTCCTAGTGTTTAACAGCATAACCCTTAATTTGTTTTGGTTGGCAATTTTCATGTCAACAATTTTGTTTTTGAGACCTTGCCTAAAAAAAGCGCTATGGGGGAGGCAAGAGCCTTTGCCAGCAGCTGAAAGCCTGTTGGTTCCAGGTGCAAACTATCTCTGGCAAAGCAAAGAGGTTTGTAAACTATCTCATCTCAGGCTGACAGAAACTGGATCCCCTTTGAATGACACCAAAAACTAAGCCAATTATTGAAATCGATCATTTTTGTTTATACTTTAGCATCATTCTAGGTGAGGGTAGTATTCTGCTCAAGGATAGGCACATACCTGCTTGGGACACATACTCAGAGAGTTCAATCATGTCTTTCTTCATAAAATTCATTGAAGTACGTCTCAGGCCATTCACTCCAACATGAGCTATGACAGAGTCATAATGGTACAGGTTGCCGAGAGACCTCAGTGCATGTGTGCTCAGATGAATCCTGGCATCAGACAGGCAGCTGACTGTGATTTTTGCCTTATCTAACCTGTTGAGTGGGATATCCATGTGATTCACTGTGGAGTCTTCAGTAATGCAAAGAACATTAACAGTACCATTATCTAAATTCTATTAAAAACAATAATAAAAAAATAACCTCTTATGACCAACATTATTCCTCTACAGGTGAGAAAGTATAAGAGAATTAGGTATGTAGACAGTTTAATGACCACAGTAGCAATTTTTGTATAGGACAGGCAGGCTTTATAACATTCTACGACAAACAACATCATAAGAGTAAAGTAAATTTTGCAGTGTCACAAAATGATAGTGGAGGAAGGTCATGTGAGCAATGTCAGAAATGGTTTGTGCTTTCATACATAGTTTTGGATTCACTGGGCTCAGAGCAATAGAAAAAGTTGTTTTACTTTAGTTACCATTTCTATTTGTGGCAGCTTTGACATTGGCCTGTATAGACATTGGGAGTGTGTGGTACAGAACCTCCACACTGGGTGGTGAAGGGAGTCACTACAATGGGATTAGATTTTACTGTGGGGTAAGTTATTCCTGCATGGAAATGACCATTTAAGGGCAGCACGGCAGCATGCCATGCATAGTAATGAAGGCACACTGCCTCTGCTCATAAACGGACATGGAGCATGGACGAGTGCAGGGGGTGTGTCTGAGAGAAGAGCTCTCACAATACACACGCCCCTGCACTCAGGAAGTGCCATTCGGCAATTACAATGAGCAAGAATGCTCATAGGAGGTTACATACCTCCCAACTGTATAAATCATCGCATAATATCCAGATTTGTTGCCTATTACAGCTGGCCTCTACCCCATTTGTACAGGGAAATCACGGAATGTTGTCAGGAATGAAGGCATGAAATAATGGCATACATTTGAGTCTCAGACATCAAAATCCACCAGAAAACCAAAATCCATCAGAAAATGTACATTAAAACAAATCCTGTCACTCTAGCAACTTTCACAAGTTTATAAGAGTAATAATTAAAATATGTCCGTAGTTGTACCACAGTTTGTCAAGCTTTGTCCATATAGTTTGCCTGAAGAGGTTGAGAGATATGGGGGTTGCTAGAATGTCTGCCAAATGTGCAGATGCATGCAGAAATCCTCAGCAATAAGTGAAACCTGTCCCTTCCCAGAGAAAATAACAGTATAGAATTTTTTTTCAAACAGATTAAATTTAACTGTATGTGCGCGTGTTTACCCATTGCTTAGCTACACATACTGTAGCTTAAATAGCACAAGAAGATAAATTGCAAGATACATTCAATTAAAACAGAACTGCAATAGTGTAGTGGTCAGAGCATTCGCTTTGCAAGCAGTCATTCCCAGTTCAATTCTCACAGTAGTAAATTCCATGTGAAATCACTTTATGAATTTTTTTTGCTGAAATAACCTACTAAATGACATATATATGTGAACTGGAGTACTGCATTAAGTGCAGATGTGAGGTGTCATTATAATGTGGTAAAAAACATAGATAAACACAAGTGCCCCATACAGTATATGTACACATGATCAGGGATACTAAATAAAGGTATAATGTGCAATGAATGATAAATCCATAGATTGTCCAAATCTACCACTTTCCCAAGACCCATGTTTCATTTCATTCTAAATTAGTGTGGGGGTAAGCAGTTTTATGCAGTAGTAAGCAGGTTTAAGCCTGTTTGTATGGGGGTAAGCAGGGCACACACAGGTTAAGCAATTTTGAAGCTAACTCCCTGTAAGCATATTTAAACGGAAGTTAGCATTGCTTACCATCACACAAACCTGCACAAATCCGCTTACAACTACTTAAAAGTGTCTTAATCACTCTGTATCCAACAACCCCTGTTCTGCACAGCAACAAAATAAACAGGCCTTGCAACTCTTGAATCCTGGACCCTGTACACTATACTCACAGTAGTTCACCAGTAAGCCATCACAGCAATACATAAAACTGAGGTATCCCCAAACAGATCCTCACTATAGCAAAATCACAATTTACATGTGAAAGGAATCTATATACAGTTTTATGTTGTATAACCTACTACATAACATATATATGTGAAATGGAGTACTGCATTAAGTTCAGATGTGAGGTGGCATTGTAATAAACTGGTGAAATCCCCCAATAAACACAAGGACCCATACAGTGTACGTACACATGAATCATGGATACTAAACAAATGTATAACATGTAATGAATGATAAATCAATGCCAAACAGCAAATAATGTGCAAATTTAAAAATAAGCAATGCTAAACATTGCACACCCCTGCATACTAGGTGTAAGCAATGTGTAGCCCAGATAAATCAATTTGCCCATTGGTATACCTATAAGCAATGCCAACCTTAGGTAAGCAGGTTTGCCCATAGCTAGCATTTTTAAAACCATCCAATCATGGCAAAGTGTGGGAAATTGGCCCTATTTAAACCCCACAGACAGGAATGCATCTCATAACTGTTTGCAGCTTCCTCCTGTAGGCACTATGGGTGGTGTGGGAGAAGGATCGGGCTTCCAAGCGCAGCACTGGGACATCCAGGAGTCCAAAGTCATGGCAGGACTCCTTGTTAAAGCCTGTGAACAGAGACTGCTGCAGGGCCAGTACCAGGGTTAATTAAAAAATGGGAAACACGGAACCCGTTAATTAAACTGGTGGAGGTCCAAAAATTACCCGAAACGAAAAGGGGTTTATCATATAAAATACAGGGGGTTTGTTTAATCATTATCCCTTTTTTTTGAAGCTCAGAATTAGGAATATTAAAATTCCCCTTAGTCTTCCGGGGGGTTAATCAAAACCCCGCCTTATGCAACTTAAAGGGAAAGTAAAATTTGCATGTACCATAAATGAGAAAGCTTAACCCCCAAATGTGCAACAAAGTTGACAGGCTTTAGAGAAAAAATTTAAAAAAAAGAAAAATTTTTTAAAAAAAATGGTTTTTTTAAATTTTTTAACAAACATGTTTATTTTTTCCTAAAAATTTCATTGGTGCAATTTTTTAAAGGGTTAAACAATTTAAAAATTTTAAAAAAATTTTTTGGAATTTTCCGATTTAAAGAACATAAAAACCATCATTTTAATAAAAAATTTTCATAACCAAAAATGACATTTTTAAAATTTTTGGAAAAGCTCTAAATACAACATTTAAATAAAACAATCTTTTTATTGTCATACAGAAAGAGTAATTTATGCCTTATGTTGTTCATGTCAGAAGTTTTACATTGGAGAAACAAAAAGAGCATTCAAAACAAGGCTCTTAGAACATGTCAGGGACATTGTGAATAAAAAAGTAGAGAGTCCTGTAGCAATGCATTTTTTACAATGTCATAATAGTAACCCTAGTGATCTATGTGCAACAATTTTGGAACAAATACCCAATTATAAATATAATAATGTAAATGTAAAATGTTTATTGCAACAGAAAGAAGCAGTTTTTATTTTAAAATTTAAAACACTGTTTCCTGAAGGTCTTAATGAAGATTTTAACTGGAGAATGCTTGTTAATTGAATAATTGTGTTTTTATCATTCATTATATTAATTGATTCAATTAGTGTTTATGTATATATATTTGATCAGAGTTTTAGTTTCTTTGTACTCCTTGAAGGCTCAGGCCGAGACGTCAGAGGAAAATCTATTTGGAATAAATTGCTCTTCAGAGGATCTTGCTGTTGTTTCTTTAGTTTAATGACCACAGTAGCAATTTTTGTATAGGACAGGCAGGCTTTATAACATTCTATGACAAACAACATCGTAAGAGTAAAGTAAATTTTGCAGTGTCACAAAATGATAGTGGAGGAAGGTCATGTGAGCAATGTCAGAAATGGTTTGTGCTTTCATACATAGTTTTGGATTCACTGGGCTCAGAGCAATAGAAAAAGTTGTTTTACTTTAGTTACCGTTTCTATTTGTGGCAGCCTTGACATTGGCCTGTATAGACATTGGGAGTGTGTGGTACAGAACCTCCACATTGGGTGGTGAAGGGAGGTATGCCCCCTTGCTGAAAAAATTGCATATGAGAGTTTGGCATTGTTTTCAGAGTCACTACAATGGGATTAGATTTTACTGTGGGGTAAGTTATTCCTGCATGGACATGACCATTTAAGGGCAGCACGGCAGCATGCCATGCATAGTAATGAAGGCACACTGCCTCTGCTCATAAACGGACATGGAGCATGGACGAGTGCAGGGGGTGTGTCTGAGAGAAGAGCTCTCACAATACACACGCCCCTGCACTCAGGAAGTGCCATTCGGCAATTACAATGAGCAAAAATGCTCATAGGAGGTTACATACCTCCCAACTGTATAAATCATTGCATAATATCCAGATTTGTTGCCTATTACAGCTGGCCTCTAACCCATTTGTACAGGGAAATCACGGAATGTTGTCAGGAATGAAGGCATGAAATAATGGAATACATTTGAGTCTCAGACACCAAAATCCATCAGAAAATGTATATTAAAACAAATCCTGTCACTCTAGCAACTTTCACAAGTTTATAAGAGTAATAATTAAAATATGTCCGTAGTTGTACCACAGTTTGTCAAGCTTTGTCCATATAGTTTGCCTGAAGAGGTTGAGAGATATGGGGTTTTTAGAATGTCTGCCAAATGTGCAGATGCATGCAGAAATCCTCAGCAATAAGTGAAACCTGTCCCTTCCCAGAGAAAATAACAGTATAGAAATTTTTTTCAAACAGATTAAATTTAACTGTATGTGTGCGTGTTTACCCATTGCTTAGCTACACATACTGTAGCTTAAATAGCACAAGAAGATAAATTGCAAGATACATTCAATTAAAACAGAACTGCAATAGTGTAGTGGTCAGAGCATTCGCTTTGCAAGCAGTCATTCCCAGTTCAATTCTCACAGTAGTAAATTCCATGTGAAATCACTTTATGAATTTTTGTTGCTGAAATAACCTACTAAATAACATATATATGTGAACTGGAGTACTGCATTAAGTGCAGATGTGAGGTGTCATTATAATGTGGTAAAAAACATAGATAAACACAAGTGCCCCATACAGTATATGTACACATGATCAGGGATACTAAATGAAGGTATAATGTGCAATGAATGATAAATCCATAGATTGTCCAAATCTACCACTTTCCCAAGACCCATGTTTCATTTCATTCTAAATTAGTGTAGGGGTAAGCAGTTTTATGCAGTAGTAAGCAGGTTTAAGCCTGTTTGTATGGGGGTAAGAGGGCACACACAGGTTAAGCAATTTTGAAGCTAACTCTCTGTAAGCATATTTAAACGGAAGTTAGCATTGCTTACCATCACACAAACCTGCACAAACCCGCTTACAACTGCTTAAAAGTGTCTTAATCACTCTGTATCCAACAGCCCCTGTTCTGCACAGCAACAAAATAAACAGGCCTTGAAACTCTTGAATCTTGGACCCTGTACACTATACTCACAGTAGTTCACCAGTAAGCCATCACAGCAATACATAAAACTGAGGTATCCCCAAACAGATCCTCACTATAGCAAAATCACAATTTACATGTGAAAGGAATCTATATACAGTTTTATGTTGTATAACCTACTACATAACATATATATGTGAAATGGAGTACTGCATTAAGTCCAGATGTGAGGTGGCATTGTAATAAACTGGTGAAATACCCCAATAAACACAAGGACCCATACAGTGTACGTACACATGAATCATGGATACTAAACAAATGTATAACATGTAATGAATGATAAATCAATGCCAAACAGCAAATAATGTGCAAATTTAAAAATAAGCAATGCTAAACATTGCACACCCCTGCGTACTAGGTGTAAGCAATGTGTAGCCCAGATAAATCAATTTGCCCATTGGTATACCCCTATAAGCAATGCCAACCTTAGGTAAGCAGGTTTGCCCATAGCTTAGCATTTTTAAAACCATCCAATCATGGCAAAGTGTGGGAAATTGGCCCTATTTAAACCCCACAGACAGGAATGCATCTCATAACTGTTTGCAGCTTCCTCCTGTAGGCACTATGGGTGGTGTGGGAGAAGGATCGGGCTTCCAAGCGCAGCACTGGGACATCCAGGAGTCCAAAGTCATGGCAGGACTCCTTGTTAAAGCCTGTGAACAGAGACTGCTGCAGGGCCAGTACCAGGGTTCCCAATATAAAGCCGAAGCCTGGGACCATCTCGCCCGTGACCACACCAGTGCCACTGGCATACTTCAAACTGGTGAGCAGGTCAGGCATCACTATGCTGACCTGAAACAGAGGAAGAGGGAGCTCTTGGATCAGTGGATCCAAGAAGCTAGGCAGTTGGGTGATGTCCCTGCTGTGTGTAAGTACTCATCCTACTACCTGCTTAATAATTGACAGCTCATGTATATTATGGATAGGTATGGCTAAATATTCCTCTTATGTCTCTGACAGCAGCAGCAGAGCGGGCTGTGAATCAGGAAGCCCATGCCTGTAGGCTGCAGAGGCTGTGTCACGAGGTAGGATAGTAATAATCTTGCATGTACTGTCATAAACTGATGAAAGCTATAACGCCAACAAACTGATGAAAACAACAAAGACTGTAGACAGGACTGTCAGCAGTTAAATAAATTCATACAAATCAATGCACCAAGCTGCAAAAAAACTCATACGAACCAAAACTGGTTAGCGTTCATTTAATCCAATATTAAACTTCTTCAGACAACACATACAGTTCATCACTTCCTTTAAATAAGACCTAAAAGCATTTCATTGGCTAAGACAATTTTTTAAAGTGGTTAAGACAATTAAAGTGATACTTACTTAAAAAACATTTTCAATGAAGAATTTGTCACGATTTATAAGAACATAAGACACCATCATTACCATAATAAAGTTGAATTATAAATACATATACAACACATAAGTACATATTTCTTAAAATTCCTTATGGTTTAAAAGCTACTAAATATTTTTTCATACAGTTATACTACATAACCTTGCTATTCGATCTTTATAATTTCTTTCTTTCTAAAGCCTTTAATTTTAACACTGCAGAAATTGAGGTACATTCATTTATACCTGGCCATGTGTCTGCTTGCAGATGAAGCTGCTATTTTAATTCCTTTAATTCTAGTTGCACTCCCTATGGTTATTTGTCATTTATAAGTACATGGTCAATGATAACAAAGTAGAACTTATGGCTTGGAAATTCCATATGTTTAAATAAGGCATTATTTATGCTGAATTTTGTTATGGAATATTTATGTTCATAAATTCTTTGGATAATCTTTCCCTCTGTTTTTCCTATATAAAATGCAGTGCATGAACTGCAGTGTGCCAGGAAGACCACTGCTTTAGAGTTACAATTGTACTTTCCTTTTAACTCATACTTATAGTTTCTTATAGTGAAATTATCTGTTTCTCTTATTTTGTTACACCATGTACATGAACCACATTTAAACATTCCACATTAATTATTATAGGCAATAGCTTGTCCTTTCTTTAACAAATCTTTAAAGCTCAAGCCTTTTTTATATACAATGACTGGTTTGTTGCCTACATGTTGTCTAACATAAGGGTCATCAAACAAGATGGTCCAGTTTTTCTGGAATATGGAAATTAAGAACTTATGATCCACACTAAAAGTAATAACTAAAGCTTTTGTATAGTCTGTCTGCTTTTTGACAGTATCATGTGTCACATTACTCTCATTTCTATCTTGCATAGTAGAAAGGGAATGTTCTTCCTCTGTTGCTAAACTAATAAGTTGATCATTGGTACTTAAAATGGGTTTAAAAAAAACTCTCATTCTTTTACTTTGTACTTCTTGAACTAAATCATCTAGTAAGTTTACTGGGTAGGCTCATTGAATGAACATAAGTCATAATTTATTGCATTCATGAATGAAGTCTTCCATTCTAGAAACCATTCGAGCCATCCTAACTAACTGAGCTTTAACCACAATTTTTTTTCTGATGATACGGGTGGGAGCTGCTAAAATGCAGGAATGAGTTGGAATACGTTTGCTTCCTGTATATATTAGCAGCATATTTATTACATGTACAATCTTTAAATAAATGTACATCCAAATAATCCGTATGTTCAGTATCAATTTTCCATGTGAATTTTAAAAATGTAGTTGTAGTATTAATATATGATAGGAATTCTTCCAGTGGTCTCATAGGTCTATTCCATATTATACTTCTGTCATCTGGAACCTATGATAGGTTTTAAGGTGGATACTGTACTTAGTATTAAATACAAAATTCTTGTCCCAATAAGCCAATATGGTATTAGCATAGGGTCCCCTGCAAGGCGAGCCCATAGCTATACCTCTCTTCTGCAAGAAATATTTATGGTCAAAACTAATGAAGTTATTGTTAAGTACCAATTCCAGAAGTTCTAAAATAAGTATTGTTGTTACATGCAGTACCTTATGTTGTAACAGTATTTCATTAGTCCATTCTAGCCCTTCTTCCTTAGGTATTACTGTATATAACTCATTGACATCTACAGTCACTAAGATATCATCTGTATCTAACTGAACTTCATTTATATTGGCTAAGAAAGTCAATGAATATTTATAGATTTGAATTTCTTTCTGTAACTCTTTTTTCAGCTCATGGTATACATATTGGGCACAAGTTGACATTATGGACCCTCTCCCATCTACTAGTGGTCTCATCGGAGGGTTGTTAATATTTTTATGTATTTTTAGGTTACCTAAGAAAACTGGTACCCTAGGAGATGTCACAGTTAAATAATTATACAATGAAATGTCTGTTCTTGGTTTTAAAAAAACTGTCAATCAGTTGGGATTGTATGTTCTTATATGCTCCATTTAATTGATTCAAGGACACTTCTTCATACTATTTGTATACAGTAAATTTATATTTTTTCTCTGTATTTATCTATGCTCATTATTACAGCCCCCCTCCCTTATCAGGATTCATAACTCTTATGTTTGCATTTCACAACTCTTTCAAAATACATGCTTCCTGATAATTTAAATTTAAATTTAATCCAACTCTGTGTGTGTGTAAAGATTTTAAGTCAAGTCCACACATTTTTTCATATGTATGATGTTTGGGGTGGGGGGTTGAATATAGAGCTATGTTGTACATATTACTTTTATTGTTGTTTAACATTTCTCTTTGATATAACAATGAAAAATTAAGCTTTCTTAGATATAGCTTCAAATCAATCATAGTGTTAGTATAATTAAAGTATTTTGTTGGTACAATAGTCATTCCTTTTGCAAGCAAGTTGGCTGTGCATGAATTGATATTCATATCAGAATAATTATATACACTAAAATCACCATGAACATTTTTATGATAGAAAACTCTGTGTCTACATTTCTGTTCTCATTAAACACACAAAGTGTTGCTTCACATTCAGATATAGCACCAACTGAGTCACATTCCAGCTCCAAAACAGTACTTAATGTTTTCAATATTTCTGTTTTGGTTTGGCTCCTTGAAAACCTGCATCATGAGAATTTGCATACGATATAGGTTGGTTATAAGAATCTGCTTTATTTCTTATTCTTTCAGACCATCTTAACTGTGGCTATTCAGAGTTATAATCAACTACTGTTTACGGCCGATGCCTCTCTGTTTCCTGGTTTGTATGAAAATTATTTTCTTGAACTTTATGCCAGGCATTGTTGTTGCTTTTATTCAGTTTCTTTGTATGCTGAGGCCCTGATGGTCGAGGATATGCTAGGCCATTAGCATACTCATTAAGGTCTCTATTAATTTTATGGCTTTTCCTTATTTTTAAATTGACAATGTGTCTCTCAATGCTGTTATAAATTTTTAAATGCTCAGCCTTAAATTGTTCATATGCTTCATCTTGCATGATGACTCTATCTAATGCCTGTAGGTCATTACTAATACAGTCTATCTCTTTTTCATTGTATTTAATTAACAGTTCTAATAGTTGAAACCCAAAATTCTCAAACAGTTTTAAAAGATCGATATGCAAGGTTGAATTAGTCAGTAAACTTGTTGGATACTTCTATACACCTAAGCACTTTGGTACAATGTTCCATTTAATGCATTTTTTAAAATCTGCATTTTCTAGTTGTAATTTCTTGCATTTAAGCAACTGTGTATCAAAATCATTTGACTTACCCTCCAGGGTTAGCTGTGTTTGTTTCTGTTCAAACGAGAATGAAAACTGTGCGTTAAGGCATTCATTTAGTATTGGTATATTCCCATTGGTATGGTGTACAACTCCATCTCTTCCATTTGAACACCTTGTACTCGCCAAGTTTTGAGGCTGAAATTCATTCTGAGTATTCTGATTAACAAGCAGAGGTGGTGCTTGCGCTTGTGAAGCTAAACAGAGTGGTGTAAGGTTAAAGTTACTTCCTGAAGCTGTTCCTGTTCCTGTAGCTCCCTCTAGTGGAGCATTTACGTCGGTTACATGTGCTTGAATGGGTAAGCCCACAGTTTCATATAATACATCCATTCATTGGGTGAGCTACAGCGCCAAAGCTGTTAGATTCCCAATGCTCTTATGCAAATCATCCTGTTCTTGAGGTACTGCTGCTGCAGGTGTGCACCACATTTAAACATTCCACATTTATTATTATATATAAATAATATATATATATATATATATATATATATATATATATATATATATGTGCACATACACATATACATATATTACTATATACATATATATGTAGACATATATATCTATAGATGTGTACATATAAAAAAAATATATATATATATATATATATATATATATATATATATATATATATATACACACACATATATATGTAGACATATATATATATATATTTATATTCGTATATAGCAATATATATATATATATATATATATATATATATATATATATATATATATATATATATACATATACACATACACCAATATGTATATACAGATATATATCTATAAATATAAAAGAGACCACAGCAAATACATATGTGACCAAAGGGACCATTAATGGGGATGAGAGGGCCCAATCTAAGTACCTCTTGTAATTATTGATATCATCCCCTCGCCCACAGCCAAACAGATCTGCCTTGCAACACAATACCAACACTTGCAAGTCCTATACCCAGGACCCTACACACCCTAGCCATAAAAAGTAAACAGTAATCCATCCCACCTGTACGATGTCAGGATGGTATCAATAACATATCAAGCCGTACAGTCTGGCTACCATAGGGATTGTACAATATGGAAGTAATATACATTCCAGTGATACATATACACACACATATATGCAGATACATATATATATATATATATATATATATATATATATATATATATATATATATATATATATATATATTATATATAATATATGCACATACTCACACATATACATATATTACTATGTATAGATATGTATAGGAAGATAGATATCTAGAGGGTGCACAGCATATTGAACAGCCAGTATTCCTACAGTTGTCACCTTTTCAAATGGACAGTGTATGATTCTCTCATACAAAAGACAATTATTGCATGAAACAGATACCCACAGAGAAGTCAAAGGATATGACACCACACACAGGTTTGCATACATAAGAAATGTTTATTTGTGTACTTTTACAGTTGGATATGCCATGTCATATAGCTGTTAGGTGTTTTAAATACATACTAACTGAGTAATGCAACTCTCAAGCAGATCATTTTATACAGTAATCTGGAAGCATAACATATGTTCCTGTCCAGGTCAAGGCCTTCAAGTAGTACAACAGTAAAGAAAGACTGGGCCAAAGGATATCAATCAATTAACAGTAAGTAATGCAGACGTAGTTCAGCAGCCTCCAGTTACATTCTGTACTCAACCCCTGGGGGAAAAGAATTAAGTTGCCACAATGAGGATGTATTTGTTACATAACAATGCTTAACTTAAAACATCGCTATCACACTGACAAACAGAACAGTCTGTATGACAGTAAGCACTAGGCTACCAGTGTTCCCAAGGTGAAATGTATGAATGTACAGCCATATACCTTAAGGTGTCTTCCTACTGATATCCCACACATGTTGTAACAGCCTAGGTTATATGGTGCATACCCCTCCCCCCTAGACTGACTTACAGGGGCATATAACAGTGTTACATACACTGACCTCTGGACTGCACAAGGGCACACATGTTTTGTCCAGCTGTAGCCCACTTATATATGCACCCTACCCCACAATATGTTTGGGGTCCACAACATCACTGAAATGATGGCAGGAATGGCAGCATGACATAATCACAGGCCACTACATAACAACTGCTTACTGCATGCCATATGGACAAACGATGGTATATAGGTGGAGGACAGAGGCCAGAACACAGGGCCATATTTGCAATATTTTTGTCATACACTGAGAATGTTGGTGGTGTTACAGGATTGTTTGCAACATACTCTTAGTCAAGAATATGAAGTCAGAAACACAAATGGATGTAGCCATGTACTGATAGCACTCAATGGACAGAATGCCAGTGATATAGCTGAGTCAAGACCTGTGTGGTGGACAGACAAAACATAACAAGCAATCCTCTGGCCATCATGTGGATAGGCCCACAGTTGAGAGATATGCAGACAGACTGCATTCTATGCTAAACTAGTATGTGCACACACACCCTGTAACACTAGTGGTATACAATGCATATAACAACACTACTCACACTGTAGCTCTGGAACCTTATACAAATATGTAGATGGCCTGAGTCTAGAAGTCCTCTTGTAAGAGATATTGCTACCTGCTGTCTGTAACACTGCTGGCCATACACAGGAAGGATGTCCTCCATACAGGAAAGGTAAAGGGACCATGCCCACATGATTTAGGAATATATGGTAGTGGGTTACATGACAGTGGTAACTGGAAGTACTACACAGCAGGCTGCATGCAGGTAGCAAGTGGTGGACACTGATTGGTGCAAAGGTCATCACCTGATCATGTGCATCACCTACAGAATCCATGCTCCAATCTATTCAAAGCAGCCAAATCCATTTAGTGGAGACAGACCAAGCTAGATAGAGAGAGAGACAGAGAGAGAGAAAGATAAAAAAACAATCAAACACACATCCATCCATCCACGCAGCAAACTGTATCCAGAACAGACAACATTCCCACAACAGGTATGTGAAATAGATATGCAAGTAATTGAATGTAGTACTTGGTCCATAATAATGGGATAGATGATGTGGAATGATTTATATGTGCCATCAGGTGTTGTTGTTGTAATGATGTCTAGCTAAGCAACTGCTATGGACATTAGTGTCTGTCCCTGTAGGCAGTGGGCCATACCTGTCAACTGTGTAGATCAGTACTGACTGACAAGATGTAAGCCATCATAGTGTGTTTTGTGTACTGCAAGGCATGTATATTAGTGTGGCTAATAGCTGGTGGTGGAAGTAAAGTCATTAAGATGGACACATGAGTTTCAGAGCCCACCACTTGCAGGACAGTCATGTTAACATGTAATGTAGCATGCACAAATGCCATAGGTGTATAACAGGCTTGCCTGCAATCTGTCCCTATATATACCCCTAATATTAGGCTGTGTCCACATGTGGCACCTGTCCGTGTTGTAGCAAGGTAGAATAGTGCAGATGTGCAGGAAGGAGAGTTAGAGAGTGTGGACCTGATATCTGAATGCACCCTATATATATATATATATATATATATATATATATATATATATATATATATATATATATATATATATATATATATATATATATAGGTGTATATAGGTGTATATATATATATATATATAGTATATATATATATATATATATATATATATATATATATATGTATATATATATATATATATATATATATATATATATATATATATATATATATATATATATATATATATATATATATATATATATATATATATATATATATATATATGTATATATATATATATATATCTATATATATATATATATATATATATATATATATATATATATGTATATACACGTGTATGTCTACATATATACAAACACACACACACATATTTATATAAATACATGTCCCCTACTGTTGAATGACAATGCTGCACGATACGTGTGAGGGAACATCACACACACACACACACACACACACACACACACACACACACACACACACACACACACACACACACACACATATATATATGTGCAAAATGGATGGTTATGCCAGGTGTGAACCCCATGTTGGGAACACATTGCCCTTGTTTGTGAAGGTGGGATTGGTAATTTGGGGAAGGATAGGTATATTTGGGGAGGTAGGTTGGATTGGAAGATAGAGAAGACAGCATACAGGAGTGGTATATGGCACGTGGTGAGTAAACACCCTGGATGGGGAGTGTTGTCTGGGATGTGGAAGCCCGTGAGCCCCCATATGGAATCAATGGGACCAAGGTCCCCAGCCATGGGCAGTCACAGCGTCATCTTCATGGCCCTGAAGGTGCCTGGGCTGGGGGCTAAGCAGTAGGAGCATGCAGACCATGTGAGTATGCACTGAGGGCCTCAAGGTGCTGCAGCACATCCACCAAGTCTCTGTGGAGCTCCCTATGCACCAGGCCCTGGACCTGGCTTCAGGTGGCAGGATTCTGTCTGTGTGTACTACCAGGGGGAGGGGGTGAACACCATCCCCTGAGGTGGATCTACCTGAAAGTAGTGCAGGACCAGTAGATGAGGAGGCCCCAGGGTGGGTCCCACATGTGATGTGGCCTGGTAACATGGCCAGATGAGGTAGGAGAGGTGGTTCTCCTGACAACTGTTTCGCAAACATGCTATTGTGTCACTGTTATAGAACATATGTGGGTAGTAGTAGTGCACACATTCCCGGATTATGTCTAACAGCATGCATAGATATCCCCATCAACACAAAACAACAGATGTGCAGCAGTCACATAGCAAACAGAACACATGCATATATGGAACCATAATGGCCCATACAATGGCATGCTGGTGACATTGTCCATAACAGGCTACCAATGATAGTGTTTCAACATGTAACATGACTACAAACACATAGCACAAATTGTTGTACAATACAATATATGTCCCAACGGTAGGTCTTCTGTCAACATACCCGTTGAGTTGTGTGATCAGATTGTTGTTGCAGATATGGTGGGTGGGAGACAGAGATGTGTATTAACAACTATGATAACCTTGCAGTATGAAGTCCTCAGACCTGTTTTCCTCTTTATGTCTTATAAGCAATATGTCGAGGGAATGCCTGCCCATGTACACAGCGGAGGAGAATGATGTCATCTTCTCATACCTGGGGCAGCACTACAACACCCTGTTTGGCTGTACAGACCATGATCTGCAGGAGAGGACCGCCCTGTGTAATGATCTTCTCCACAGGGTAAACAATGTCAGCCTGCATAACTGCAGTTATGACCAAGTCCGACATCGATGCACTGATCTACTCCGCCATGCCCGTCGGTGTGCTGCTGTGGTTAGGGGGGACCTGCTTGCAACAGGGCAATCATGCTGTCCAGCCCCCCCAACCCATGTTGAAGAGCTCCTTGCCAGCCTTGGGGCACCTGCCTGCCCGCAAACACAACACCTGGAAGAGAGCATAGTGGAGGTGGGTGCTACCCACACAATGGCAGAGGATTGTGCAGGTAAGGCCACAGGGCACATCAGTAGACCACTGTTGTATATACATCTGCATCTGTAGCATTAGATCATTCATATGTGGGATGAAATATATATAGTCTGTTGCTGTGTTGTAGTAATAAGCAGATGTGCATAATATGTAGTATTGTGGGTTTGTATTGTTGCTGTACTGTAATGCTGCACCCACCCTGTACCAATGTCACAGGTGTGGCTACTGGCATTATATCTCTCACACAATTATGTAGGTCCCTCTGGTATACCTCCAGGGCAGCAGCCTGTAGCTGGTGAGTATGGTGTTTGTTCAGGTTTGCAAATTCACCAGTCATGTTATGACCATGGTATATTCCATGCACACATTTAACACACCTACCCATAATGCATGTTGTACATGTTCACATACTGTTGCTGTTAACTGCACTGCATCACAGTGCTCACCATGATGGTGTATCTGAAGGGTATGTCAGACTCCTGCAATATAACTAACATCCTGTCATTGCAAGATGTGTGCACAGAGATGAACATAATAGTGGGACAGATGGCCTACAGTAGGTACATGTCTGAAACATCACCCTTATACAGTGGTACAACAGTGTATATACCACTATTACAATGGTAATTGTTACAGATCTACACTATGGTGTACCAGAATACTGTAGTTCACAATCCTTACAACCTGCAATGTGGTCCTAACATGAGCAATGAATGTGTAATATGGAATCCTATATTAGGACACCAAATATGGGGAATACATGCCTTCACAAACACTGGAACTATATGTGTGCATACACTCCAGATAACATATAGTGGAAGCAGCTTTTGAGGTACTGACAGCATGCATTCTTCATGAGTATGGACCTTCCAGCAAGTACAGGTCCCCAGTGTCACACCAATAAATGGTCTGCTGTCCAAGACGTTTGGCCATCAAATGAGCCCACTTATCTGCAACAGAGGCAGCCGTGCCTTGCACACATCTTACATGCCATGGCATGGATCCCATACTCAACAGTTAGCACCCAGGAGTTGGACATGTAGCCATACCTCACCATTGCATATACCATGGCAAACAGCGCATGCAGTCATGTATGTGGCAAGGATCTATAGGACAGAATTAATCTAGAAAATAAACAGATGGCCATCCAAGACAGATGACATCACATGTTGCAAATTCATTATGCAGTATGCCTAGTAACATGCCACAACACTGAAGGAGTTCCAGGAATGTCTAGCAAGTACTAGCTGAGCAGTACCCGTGTCAGCAATCGCCTGGACTCTGCATAAGTGTGCCCCATGGGTTAGGCTAATCAGATGGGACAGTTGTACCACAGGAATCATCAGCCAGGCCTCTCTACAGGTAGTGTATGCATAACAGCAAAGGTCCCCAAAAGGCAAGACCACGTTAAAAACCTACAGACAGTATCAATTAAGATACATGTGCTGCACAACCAACACCTCACCCCACCTCAGGCCCACCATCCCCATCTGTACCTTGCCAGTGCCAGTGTACACCTGTATGTTTGCCATTCATTAGCTGGGACTAGGCTGGTACACATGGTGTTCCGTGTTTGGAACACTGCAACATGACACACATGTGTAGGTCATAATTGTCAAGCATCTGCAAAAAGGCTGAGGGTGGGGAGGGGGTGCCATCATGACACAACACTGCACTGAAGCAAAGATCCAAAGGATGCTACAAATGGCCGTATCTGCACACAGTCAAGGTCAAGAACTGTGGCAGACATAACTCTGACTCCACAGCAATAGTGATGGCATTGTGTGACCTCCAAGGGATGTGCACATGAGTTGACTTTGCAATCATGCAGAGTTGGGGAACATTTGTAGGGCAGACTGACCAAATACTGGCAAATGCAGATGGACCATGCTAGTATACCCCTGCCAGGAATACTGACTGCTGTAGTACACATAATAGTAGGTGCAACAAACCATCATGATAAGGTCATGCACACATATGCACCTGCAAAGTGTATGCATCTCAAACAGCATCTACACAACTAACACATTTGTTTGATACTGCATTTGATTGCACAGGTCATATGTCACATATCAGGTCCGTGTAATGTTAACATATGCAGTAATGTGGTCCCATGGCATATCAAGGAAGAGGGCATCATATCAATAAGGGTGTGTACACTCCCCATAGCCATGGTAAGGTTAGAAGGTTGTCAGTGTAATTTTATCATATTTGCCAAATATGCACTGCTGATGATGAGATCTGTAAATCAGACATCAGGCATTCACAAATGACGTCTGTCCACATATCATCCCAGGTATGTGTCGGACAAACACATAATGGCTGTGAGCAGCAGAGCAAACATAACTGACACAATACTACATATTCAGCAATGGTGTGTACACCTGTGACATATAGTGCACAGTATATGCCAGGGTGCCGAACAGGTGCACAGCAATACTGTGTACATGGGTGCAGTGTGTTCCAGCGGAATGGGGCATCACCTACTAACAAAACCCATGTATCACAGAGATGTATAATGTTGCTAGCAGGGATTGACTATAGCTGCACTGCATGCTGTTGAGTGCCATATGTCATGCATGTTGACAGATGGGTAATGGGAGGTGTGTGTGTAATATCTTTGTGCAACCTCACCTGTAAGCGTGTGTGTGTGTGTGTGTGTGTGTGTGTGTGTGTGTGTGTGTGTGTGTGTGTGTGTGTGTGGGAGGGGGGTATTTTGTCTGTAAGTGCAATCTGGTGGAGTAGAGAGGGGTTGATGTATGTAGAATGTGTGTGTGTAGGTGTGTATGTGTCCATGTATGCACATGTGTGAGTGTGGGGTTGTTCATACCTCTCAACTTCCCTTTGAAATTGTGCAGTACATGGAGATGGACAGACACATGAGACACTAGGAATACTTTTCTGACATGTAATCTCAGGACAGCTGACAGTATAATAAGGTCTGTAGCATGGAACATGCATTGGGAGGGAAACTAGACACAAGGGATGCTGTTATAATTGCAATCAGCAGAAAGGTGAAAGAATACCCATGTATGCAGCACTACATATGCATTGGGGAATTACTAGACAACACCAGAGAGTGTTTTCAAATATTAGTTAAGTCCACATAAAAAGTTAATAGAGCAACAGATCTTGTATCTACTCAACAATAGTTACGTATGACACTCCAGTGTGTAACATTATTGAGTGACTGTCGTAGCCCCTAACATATGGGAACCATGCACAAGATATCTAGACAAACCCAGGGTGAACACTGCATGACATCAGGGAGTCTTTGAAAAAAATCCAATCAAGTCAAAGAGGAGTAACAGGTCATGTTTTTTATCACTTTTCTAGGCAATTAGAAGAATGATACTTTAATGATTGGTATTATTGACTGTAATTATCCAAGACTGATGTAGGATGGGGAACTTAAGAGAATAAACTAGGGACAGTCTGTAAACTCAGGGACAGTTAATTAGTATGATGGAATGTCAGAGTGTGTGTGTGTGTGTGTGTGTGTGTGTGTGTGTGTGTGTGTGTGTGTGTGTGTGTATGTGTATGTGTGTACTGTTAAGCAATGACAAAAAGGTCTTAAACTGTGTTTCTTGTTTTTCCCTCACAGGTGGCGAAGTGGGTGTGGGACCCTTCTGCAGGCAATCTGATGTTGGTGTCCATACAGACACTGAAAATGATGATAGGTGTGTTGAGGCACAGGCGGTGTTGTCAGAGGCTGAAGCTGAACCATCATTTGAAATCGCAGTGTTATCCACCTCATTCCCACACACAATCACAATGCCTATATATACCCCATCACCAGTGGCCATAGCAGAGAGACAGTTAGCGGTTGGTGGCATGGGACAGGACAGTGTGGTATCTATGGCACATGTGTCTGGACAGAGCAGCCATAGCTGGATGTCTAGTAGGGTACCACATAGGCAGACATACAGGGGTGCTCATTGGAGGGCTGCTGGTCATTGTGCCCCTGGCAGAAGTGCAAAATCTGGTACCACCAGATGCATGTTTCAGCCTGTCATTGAGGTGCAGGCATGTATGGAACGGTACACCAGACAGGCTCTGAGGCTGCAGAGGGCTACTCATTCAGCTGTTACTGACAACATCCATGATCTTGCAGGTACCCTCCATGATTTTACAGAGGTCATGGATAGACGGTTGGTGAGATGGTGGGACTCCTCAACCATGGAATGTCTGTGCTTGAGCATGTGATGGGAGTGATGCAATGGCCACATGGATGTAGGCCAGCAATACCAACAGCTGGAGGTCAACGTGGACATGCAAGAACACCAGGCCACTCCCATAGTGGCAGTACCAGCCCCAGCACTGCAGGGGGGCACTGTCCACACCACACCACAGCAGGCCACATGCATATGGCCCTGGCCAGTCCCAGGAGGGACCTGGTTCCAGCAGACATGTATCATCATTACAGGAGAGTTCCATATTGTGGCTTATACCTGGATGTGCCCGTAGAACCCCTAGCAGGTACAGTTTTCATGTCCGTGGCCGGAGGCGATGAACTGCACACCCTGCCAGTATGGTCTGCTGCTGTCCAAAAAACACCTGTATAGCGCAGACACATGGCAGAACTGCGTGCATGCATATTCACAAACAATACCAGCACAGCTAGGGCAACCCCATACCTACACACACCACATCATCACGGACATATTAATAATTAAACTCCCTCACTCAAACACATGGTGTCAAATGTATGACTCAGCCTAGGTCTCTGGCAAACCAACAAAACCAACAACGCACCCTGTGCATATGATGATACCTGTGCCACATTACTGTCATCTATAACATGGATGCAGGGACAGGATAATATGGTTCTGATGCACACGGTGACTGTACTATGGTGCACCTATGTAATGCTGTGTAACATGTTGTCAGCAGTAAAGTTTAATGCTTACATATCAGGAAGTGTAGCTACCCAGCCATGATGCATTATAGCTGTTATTAACAATGAGTGATTGTGACCTCCATAATGTAATCTGTTTGTGATGTAGGTGTCCATGTGTCAGCAAGAGGATGGTCTGCTGTTCTATCCTACAAGGGGTATGGCACTGTGGTGACACCTTAGCTTTGCCATGTGCTGGGTACAGGTGAACACATGTCACAGGTCTGTATAACAGTTACTGCATGTGCCACATGGCTGATAGGTGTGGGGGTGGTGTATACAGGTGAGTGCATGGTGGCTGCTGTTAGCAGCCCATCTACAGTGGACAATGGTATGTGTACTGGGTAGTACACACCACATGTTTGTGTATAACACACTCAGTGGCTTTGGTGTTGATGCAAAACACAGAGATACTGTACACATGGATGTATGTACCTGTGCCAGGAACACATTGCAAACTATGTAATTCCACCAAGCCAGAATAGGCACAACAGCACATTGGGGAATAAGCAGTCCACAAGTGTAATGTCATTGACAATGGTACTGGCAGAGTATATGTCTCCCTCCCCAATGTAGTGCAACCCTCAACTCGGTAAACATAGGTGTGCTGCTGTGGGTGGCACAGCCCTGCACTTTGGAGGGTGAAAAGTGCTGTAGAACTGCAGATAGTGTGATAGACAACTACCTAACCTGTGAACATGAACTGTAGAGCATTACGGACAACTAAGCAGAGATACACTCAACAGTAACTGCAGTGATGGTGGCTGTGTCTACAAAAGCCACACCCAGCTATATATACCAACCCCAGTATTGCTGCATACTTATACAGTGGTGAAGAAGGCATTTACATATCTACCACTACTTATGATGGAATGTATGTCCACAGGATGATACCTGTAAAATGTTAGCATATACCTGGCAGTTCTCAGACAGATAACCTCCTGGGACATGTATATTCTGCAAACGGAAGTAGATTCCTTCACATACACACACACACTCTTACTTAGCAACACTGGAACTAGACGTCTACCTAGGTATGTAATGCTAATGATGTGTGTGGCTTTAATTGCACACACCATGCAACTTTTAGGATGAGGTGTGTTCCAGGTTACATGTTACGTGAAGAACATCCCCAGGCCTGTACAGTATGGTAATGGGGGATGTACTGGTTGTTTATGGACAATACATAGTTTGACATACAGTCATATACACATTGACAATCACATAACAGTCAGACACACATCTGAGAGACCTGGGCTTATCAGTGCTAACTATCTTGTCAGTGTGTCCATTGTGTCACAGATAAGTTGCACACAGCACATGCATAACTGGGCTGGATAGTGTTATCAGTTACCTGTATGGTTGATGGTGATAGTGGTCCCTATATAGTGGAACATGGGACATGTACTGGGGGTACCAAGGTGTAAAGACAGTATATCCAGCACCCACACCCCACAGTGGATATTGTACACACTGAAACCCATGATAACACTCTGAAATACCCACCAACACACATTGACCTGGACTGCAATACAGCCCCTTGTCCATCCCAAGAGTGCACATGCTACAGGCATAGTAGGGTGATGCATTGTCATGCCTCACCTATGGTCAGCAACATCACTACCCCTAATACTGTGTGGCAATGTGTATTGTAATAGGAGAATGTGGCCTCAGAATGCTATACCCTACATATATACACACATATGCACACATAAACACACTTACCAGAACCCAGTGGGTATCCCATGCCTATCAACCCATTTGTACAACAGTGTTGTGCTGGCACTGCAAGGCCCAGGTAGCCCTTAGTGAGAAGAATGTAAGAAGGTACATGTAATGTCCGGTACAGCAGTAGCCACATCTAACTATGGCAATGGGGGGTGTGGTGGGTGTTAACGGCCTCAGGGTATTCTCAACTACAAGTCTACAGACACTGATATTCTCAGTAATGCACAAGTACACATTTGTCAGTACTGGGGTGCATCAGTGCAGGTGGTCATGAGTGTGTACCGAGCTATTGTCCATGGAGAGATCGGAAGTGTAGGGGATGTGTGTTCAGTGGTATCACGCCACCTGCCATGTGCCAGCAGGCCATCTTTCCACAGGGGTGATCCTCAGGGTGATAGTGACATGCATCAGCCAATCATCTGGGTGCCTTTTACAGGGGGCCAGTGAGGTGCTCCAGTTGACATGTATGCAACATGTATTACATAACATGTTCAGTGTCTGTCTTGGAGACCTATACTCAAGCATGTTTTGTTGACTGTGGTAGTGTAGTTGAGGTATCCATGGCATGTGGTGCATACAGGGTGTGGATCCCTAGCTGTGGTATTCATAACACTGCTGGGCAGACATGTCAGAGTCAGTCAAGCATAGATTGCCTGTAAGTAGCCAAGATGGATACCTAAAACAGTAAAAGGGTGAAAAAGTGATAATCCAACTAGTAATCCAAACAAATCACTTCATAGCCAATACCCTCCAACCTTAAAACACCAATTTTATTAACCAAGTTCACTACTGAACAACACAAGAATATAGTAAGTTAAGCGCTTTCGTCAATAGACTTCATCAGAACTGTTTTCTTGTTAATAAAATTGGTGTTTTAAGGTTGGAGGATATTGGCTACGAAGTGATTTGTTTGGATTAAAAGATGGATACCTGACATCTGCACATTTGTACAGAGGACAGACAGACATTAGCTAGCCAACTAGCTATGCATTAGGATGAATGTGTTGACAGATAGACGTCTGACACCGATAGGTATGCCATTACTACATGATGGCAGCCCTCACTGACATGTGCTATACACACAGCAGTCTATAGTTATTTTACACATGTCAGATCATTATCCAGTAGGAAATATTTAATGAGACACAGCTCACACACCAGGAACATGACAGTGAGGACTCCAACTCCATCTTTGCATGCAGGGGTGTTTGGTTCCAGTACTACAATCTGCAATCTACTCTTACTTGGGAAAGCACTGTCAAAAGTAGTAATGTAGTGATACACTACATGCCAGTGTGACTGCATATAACCTGGGATACTATCCATGTATGTAACACATTCAAATGGAAAAGAGTGTTGTATAAGCCATATATACTCAAGTGTGCCAGACAGTGGACTCACACCCCTTGCTACTGTAATGACAGCACATAGACACATGGTATGTACATGGCATTAAATACAGTTATTAAAGATGTCATTACCCTGCTATTTTATTAGACCAGAATGTGAGCAGTGGTTACCAGGGCTGAGCCATGCTTAGCAGGTATCAGCATTGCTGCAATATAACTGCTAAGCACATTTGTGCACTGGTAAGTGAAGCCTAAATGGTGTAAGTGCCTGTACATTTAATTGTACATTAGCACAGCTTAGCTTTGTGCAAATCTGCCCAAACCCACTTAAAGATGCTCAAATCTGCCTTAACCACTCTGTATCCAACAGCCCTTGTTTTGTCCAGCAACATAATAAACAGCCCTTGCAAGTCTTGAACCCAGAACCATGTATATTACAGTCACAGCACTTAACCACTAAACTATCACAGCTGGGTCAACAGGGGTTGTATTTCTAATATATCTGTTAGCACACATACTGAATAGTATTGAACAACTGCTATGATTTCTACAATGGCGTAGTACTTGTTAGCGATAATACTGTTGAATCACGTATATTGTTATATCTAAATATACACATATCAGATAAATACGGTGTGATACATCTGGGAAGGTATACACAACAGTAATGTTTACACATAACAATATGACTGTATATATATATATATATATATATATATATATATATATATATATACATACATATGTAGATATATGTGTACATGTACATTACACATATATATTTATATATATGTATTTATATACATATGGCCATGTATAGATCGCTCTGTATATATATATATATATATATATATATATATATATATATAGATATAGATATATATATATATATATATATATATATATATATATATATATATATATATATATATATATATATATATATATATATATATATATATATATATATATATATATATATATATATATATATATATATATATATATATATATATATATATATATATATATATATATATATATATATATATATATATATATATATATGTAGATATATATATATATATATATATATATATATATATATATATATATATATTAGGGCAAGGGGATGTCAGGTAAGTATTGCAGGTATAAATGTAGACTGTTGCTACTGTAACAAGGGTTGTCTTAACAGAAATGTTGTGTGTGGGAGGTCACATCTGCTATTGACATGTATGCCATCAGTTACTGACAGACATCCTAAGGTCATCATGCAGTACCACAGATATCACAATAATGGTCCTGTGGAATACAGCAGAGATATGACCAATAAATCTGGACAGTCTGACATACTCTGGTCAGTCCAGCAGTATGCACAGAACCCCTTAGTGCAAGATGTGTGGACCAAACCTGACAATGTGGATGTTAACAGCCATGTAAATGGGCATATCACATAAATACTGGAATAGATATGTTCACACAGTTTATGCATTCACACACTCCTGTCTGTCCTGAAACATAATAACTGGTGGATCAGAGGTCACAAGCCCACCTACTACGCACTAGTTAGTAACATACATCTGTACAGCATCCCACTGCTTTGTCAGAAATACACAACAGTTATGGTGGCCCGGCAGCAGTACATCTAACAAATATATGGACATACCGTCACACTGGATAAGTACACTGAACTGCTAGGCATGTCACAAAGCATTGTTCAAACTACAGGCAGACTGCCACAACACTGGCCTACATTTCTTATGGGGGAATACACATGCACCTGCAAATATAGCAGCCGCTACAGTCATGTCACAGCCCAGAGTAACAGACACTTGTGTGACATCGCATACCCACAACCAATGTGAACACAGCCACAGCTACATATGGTAAGCGTGCTTAATATTACAGTATATGGACTCTCTGATCAACACCATCCTCATATGTGCCACTCACACACTAACCCTACATATACTGGGCCATTACACAGCATATTCTGATGCCTGACTGTGGTATGGGACATGTGTGTGTTTGGCCCAACAAACATGTAAGTACCATACACTAGAGCAGCATGCAACATCAGATAGAACAGGACCAAGAACAATATCATCTACCACAGTCTGTACAGAGGCCAAGGTACATATTCACAATACACACACTGTCGACAATCACCATAAGTACACAGACCTCACTACTGTACACACTACAACAGACTGTCCAGGTTTTGTCCTCAAATATAACCCCTACTATACATAACATGTCTAGCAGTCTGATATGTCACTGTCTTGTTATTAGGTATGATATCAATAAATAATAGTGTACTGAACATATGCACCTCTTACTGCATGACATATGTACAAAGGTTGATGGAGTTGTGGCTGGAGGCAAAAGCACAAGACCAATATTGACATACTGCTGTGAGAACATCATACATTTACTGGTGTAACAGGGTTTGTTGTGACATATGTCCTATGAGGGATATGAAGTCAGTAACTCTCATGGCTGTCACCATTTACTGACTGCAATCCTCAGACTATGCTTCTGCAGTTCTAAAAATAGGTAATCTGTGAGTAACACAACACACGTAAGACTCCAAACACTGGCAGGTCTGCAGATAGCCCTACAAGTGGGAT
This sequence comes from Protopterus annectens, assembly GCF_019279795.1. NCBI lineage: Eukaryota > Metazoa > Chordata > Ceratodontiformes > Protopteridae > Protopterus > Protopterus annectens. Next base: position 446,842,091 of record NC_056735.1, on the reverse strand, counting down.
TTTCCTCAACCACATAACACTGTCATGACAGGTATTAAATCATGTAGACCAGCCATATCCACACAAACCCTGTTAAACCAACATTACTTCAAATGCAGAATAGAAAAACTTCCAATCTGTAGTCATGTCTGGAAGATCCCCCTCCTGTTTGTTGGCCCCTCTCCACAGTGTATGTTGTTAGAGGTATATCCCACTACCATCTGTGATGGTTTTTGTCAAACACCGACATGAAGTCCTGCTCACAGTGAATGAGAAGGGCCAACACCCACATTATGTTCCTAGTTATAGGAGTGTGTTTCCATGCAATTGGCTATTGGAATGTTACCACAGCTATTCCACATGCAATCAGCTAGTGGGGGACTGCAATTCGTGCACAGGCCATCCGCTGATCATGAGCATCACTTACAAAACACAAGCTGCTGCCTAAGCAAAGCAGGTGTACTTTTCCACATCCACCAGAGAGGGAGTGAGAGAGACAGAGACAAAGTAAGACAGGGAGGGGGTAGGAGAGTAAAGTTAAGCCTGTTTGTGTCATACACTTACCAGTACAGGGTTTCAAACCCCTGCCTGACTATGTATTACTATTACATTTCTATGCATTTATTGCATGCGCCACAGAGCTTACATGTTGGAGAGCTGTCCAAAGGTATAATTGACAGTGAGTGACATCAGCAACAGTGATAAAGGAGGGATAAGGTAGGTGTAGTACATGTGCCTGTCCACAAGAACAGGTGTCAAGGATGACACAGCCACACTCTCTCAAGGACTCACACACATTTTGCAGGGTCAGGATTAGAATTCCTAACTAACTAGTTTGCTACACTACAGTATTACACAGGTATCACATGCACCACAGAGGTTATCAGGCTGATATATGGGCAAAGGGAATGTCAAGGTGACTGACATCAGCAGTCATGTTTCAGTAAGGCAGTGGGAGGTGTAGTGAGTATGAATGAAATCCAAATCATTAATCTCCACACACACACACACAGACACAGGTTTGCCAGTACTGACATCCATGGGTGAATTGCTTCACAGGTGTGTAGTGGTTGACTGTGCCAGAAGGCTGTACAAGGCTAGGCAAAGGGTATACCTTGGCATCAGGCCACATGACAATCGTCTGCAGTGTGGCTCAGGGGTGTAGTCTCTGGAATGGCCCACACAGGTGGGTATTGCATTCACCATCCACTCATTTGGATTACTATTGTGGGTGGCCAGTGCTGTGCAATGCTTGCCATGTATGTGTTTTATATTCCATAACATGGACGATGTCTGGGATGTGCTCACATCCAACATGCATGTTGTGTGACATATGGAAGTGTACCTGGGGTGTCTGGGCCATGTTGTGTGAACAGATTGTTATCATCTGATGTACCATTCCTGATCTCATGCAGTGGGAACTGGCAATGGAAACCAGGTTGACCCTGCACCTACATTGATTGCATGATACAGGTATTCACTGATGTTAGTGGCATCTGTCCATACAGGGCATGTGCATAAGGCATGGTATTTCTTTTGTGGGTTACATTTGCTTACTCTACAGTTGTTGCAAGCATCCAGTGGGGAACATAGCAGAAGACCACTGTATGCAATCATTTCCCTATTGTAGGGATGGGACAGGGTGACATGCCCTCTGTAGTCCACTGCAATCACACCATAGCTACTATCTGTGGGCAATATGCAGGGAACTACAAACACAGTGGTTGTTGCCTAGCCAAGTGTGTTTGTGTATGAGACATGGGTGGAGAGTGTTCTCTGGGTAATACAAGGGTTGTTCCCCAATCCATGATGTCACATGTAGGGGTATGGATTGTCTACACCAGCCTCTCTGCTGTTTGACATCTGTTGTTCTTGTAAGGTGGACATTGTGACACATAATAGGTCCACCATATAAGAAATTTGCAAAACCCACTTCACAATGAGTCTTGTTATTACACATTCACAGCAACCTCCACTCAGAATACTGATGCCAAACACACACACACACACACACACACACACACACACACACACACACACACGCACACACACAGAGTTGCCATGTCTGGGATTAGAACTCCTACCTAACTAGTACATCACGCTATAGCATTACGCAGTTATAGCATGTGCCACATAGTTTACTGGGTTGTTCCTTCCTCAAAGGTGTATTTCAAGTTGAATGACATCAGCAGGCTTGCCAAAGTAGGGTAATGGAAATTGTAGTGACTGTGAATGGCCTCAAAAGCATTGATCCCTACACATACAAACAAATGCACACACCGAATCTCACAGTTGCCATGTCTGGGATTAGAACTCTTACCTAACTAGTACATCGCAATATATCATTACACAGTTATAGCACATGCCACAGAGCTTACAGGGCTACTTTTTTCCCAAAGGTGTATTTCAAGGTGAATAACATAAACAGGCTTGCCAAAGTAGGGCAATGGAAATTGTAGTGACTGTGAATGGCCTCAAAAGCATTGATCCGTAAACATACAAACAAATACACAAGCGCACACACACACACACACACACACACACACACACACACACACACACACACACACACACACACACACACACACACACACACACACACACACACACACACACACACACACACAGAGTCTTACAGTTGCTATGTCTGGGATTAGAACTCCTATCTAACTGATACATCACACTATATCATTACGCAATTATAGCACGTGTCACAGAGCATACTGAGCTACTCTTTCCCCAAAGATGTATTTCAAGGTGAATGACATCAACAGGCTTGCCATAATAGGGCAATGGAAATTGCAGTGGCTGTGAATGGCCTCAAAAGCAATGATCTCTACAGACAAACAAATACACACAGAGTCTCATTGTTGTCATGTCTGGTATTAGAACTCTTACCAAACTAGTAAATCACACTATAGCATTACACAGTTATAGCACACACCATGGAACTTATTAGACTACTCCTTCCCCAAAGGTGTATTTCAAGGTGAATGATATCAGCAGGCTTGCCAAAGTAGGGCAATGGAAATTGTAGTGACTGTGAATGTTCTCACAAGCATTGATCCCTACACATACAGACACACACACACACACACACACACACACACACACACACACACACACACACACACACACACACACACACAGCCTCACAGTTGCCATGTCTGGGAATAAAACTCCTACCTAACTAATTCATCACATTACAGCATTACACAGCTATAGAATGAGCCATGGAGCTTACTGGATTACTTCTTCCACAAAGGTGTATTTCAAAATGAATGACTTCAGCAGGCTTGCCAAAGTAGGGCAATGGAAAGTGTAACTCATAGGTTTATAGGTTGGTACTAGGCTATTGGCCCTAGGGCCTATACAAGCCTAGCCATGACAATTCCCTGGCTATTTCTTCCCACAATATTTACTTCCCTGGACCCCTATCTAGCAGGACGACTGACATGATCCCTGGGGTGAATTTCATATATCCCATCCAATCATCAAGGTTCCTTTTGAAGAGAGCCAATGAGCCACTCTGCTTGACATGTATCAGCCGTCTATTCCAGAGTCTGAGGAATCTCTGGGTCATGAACCCATCCCATCTCTCCAGCATATTTTGTTCATTGTGATGCCAAGGTTTGAATCCCTGGAGCATGTGGCTCTGAGGGATTGGGATTTCTTTAAGTGTAGCATGTCCAACAGCTCTAGGTTTGACATGGCCTTGTATGTTAAGCAGAGATCTCCTCTGAGTAGACGATATGCAACAATGTATAGCTGGATGATCTTCAGATGGTCAGCATAGGGTACCTGCTTTAGGCCTGTGATTCTTTTAGTGAGGTATTTCTGCAGCCTTTCTAGTTGTTGCAGATGTCTTGAAAGGTACATACCAAATGGGGCATTGTATTCTATACTGGGTCAACTAAGAGATGACTACAGTGAGACAATGACTCCTTTTTTCTGGATGAAAAGCCCTTAGTGATCAGGTGTGCCACATAGGTGGATTTCCTGACTATTGTGGCGCTGTGGTTATCGAAGGTGATACCACTGTCCACCTGTGTCCCTAAGTCTCTTATCACACTTTCAGTGTTTAGTGTACTGCCACCTATGTGGTACTTTACAGGTACATGTTTCTTCTCAAAGGGGATAACTATATATTTCTTGGCATTGAGCTTGAGCCCATGGCTCTGGCAACAAGCATCTGTTTTGGTAAGACCCTTTTGTAGAATATGTACATCATTTGGGGATTCAATAATGGTTCCCAGTTAGCAGTCATCTGTGACCTTCGTTAGCCAGAATCCCTTAGTGTTAGCTTGTACTTCAGAGCAGTAGATGCCAAATAAGAGCGGTCCCAGGACTGAACTCTGAGGTACTCCAATTGCCACTTGTCTGGAGCTGGATATGGAGTCGGCTACTTTTTCAGTCTGTGTTCTGTCATTAAGCCAATTGGCAACCCATCATGTGATGTAGGGATTAATGGCCAGCTTAGTACATTTACCTATGATTCTAGACTGGGGGATGGTGTCGAAGGCCTTGGCTAGGTCCAGATAGACTGTGTGGACCGCCTTATCCTCGTCCACAGCTCTGGAGACTGATTTGAAGATGTCAATCAGGTTCAGGTGACATGATCGGCCCTTCACAAACCCAGACTGATGGGGCGGTAGTTGCCAGGATCCAAGGTGGATCCCCCCTTGTGGACTGGGATAACTGTAGCTATGCACCACTCAGTGGGCACAAAGCCTAAGGTGTGGCTATGATTAAACATGGCACATAAGTGAGGTGCCAGTTAATTTTGTAGTTCATGTAGTACACAGCCCAGGATGTTGTCTGGTCCCATGGATGCTGTTTTCTTAGCTCCAGAGAGTGTGGTTTTTACCTGTGTAGCCATTATTACCGGAATCTGACAATCTTTCAGTATTGAGATAGGCCCTTTAGGGGGTGGGATGGGGGTGCAGTTGGCACTGAGTCGATCTGCTAGGATATTGGCAGTATCCTTGGGATCAGTATATTTAATGCCATTCTGTTGTAGCTCAGAGCAGATCTGAGCATTGACATTTAGATTCCTGACATAGCTATAGAACGGCTTGCAGTTGTCTTTGGAATATTTGGCTATATTATTTTTGTAACTAGCTTTGGAGGATTTTATGAGAGATCTCCGCTTCTTACTGAGGCTGGTAAGGGAGTTTTTTGCATCCTGGGATTTTCCTCCTTTCTGCAACAGTTTCTTCCTTTTGTTGTAAAGTTTGCTTATGGCAGGGGACTACCACATTGGCTTCCTTTTCTTGGAGGAGAACATCTTGGTTCAATTTGGGATGACACAATTCATGCACGAGTGGATGTGCTCGTACAGTGCCTTAGTGTAGGATTCAGCAGTCGAACTTTCAGTTCCCATCTGCATGGGTGTCGTGACGTTTGTCACGTCTGACTTGTGTAGCATGAAGTTGGATTTGGAGATTTTTTTACAGAGGTTTCGTTACCATGGTGTGGGGGATGGATGTGGATGTCAAGGGTGATTAGCTTATGGTCAGACCTGACCACCGATGGGGTGACCATAGGTGTGGAGCATCAATTTCCCATGTTAGTAATGACCAGGTCTAGGATATTGGAGCCCCTGGTGGGACTATGGGTTAGTTGATCCAGGGCATTGGGAATTATGATTTCCAGGAACTGTTGGGCACAGGTGTTGGTACACGAGTAGTTTTCCCATTTAATGGAAGGGTAGTTGAAATCACCCAGTATTAGGGTGTTTGGTTGTATCTTAATTTTTTCCAGTATGTTTAGAAAGGTGTAGTGGGAATTTTGGGGCATTGTGGGGAATCTGTAGCAAGCTATACAATTTGGATTGCAGTCTTACCTAGTGTTAGTTGCACCCAGAGAATTCCAGACGCATTATGTTGAGCAAGTAGCCTGGTGGTGTGAATATCCTTGGTGAATATGGACACTCCTCCACCTTTAGTGTTTCGGTCCTGGTTTGGCGGCCAACAGGTGTGGTAAGAGCTGTATCTGGTATTGCAGGGGTGCTCTCTAGAGCCTTGGATCAGGTCACTGTTACTGCACAGATATCAATGTTCTCCATGTTTAGGAGTGCCTAGTCACTGTGAATGACCACAAAAGCATTGATCCCTAAACACACACACACACACACACACACACACACACACACACACACACACACACACACACACACACACACACACACACACGCACACACAGAGTTTCACAGGTGCCATGTCTGGGATTAGAACTCCGACCTGACTAATACATCACACTACAGCATTACGCAGTTATAGCACATGCCACAGAGCTTATGGGGCTACTCCTTCCCTAAACTTGTATTTCAAAGTGAATGACATCAGCAGGCCTGCCAAAGTAGGGCAATGGAAATTGTAGTGACTGTGAGTAGCCTCAAAAGTATTAATCCCTACACATACAAATAAACACACACAGAGTTTTACAGGTGCCATGTTTGGGATTAGAACTCCTACCTAACTAGTACATTATACGACAGCATTACGCAGTTATAGCATGGGCCACAGAGCTTACTGGGCTACTCCATCCCCAAATGTGTATTTCAAGGTGAATGACATCAGCAGGCTTGCCAAAGTAGGGCAATGGGGAGTGTAGTGACTGTGAATGTCCACAAAAGCAATGATCCCTACACATACACACAACCAACCACACAACCAAAATCACCATGTCTGGCATTAGAATTCTTTCCTAACTAGTACATCACACTATAGCATTATGCAGTTATAGCATGTGCCATGGAGCTTATAGAGCTACTCCTTCACCAAAGGTGTATTTCAAGGAGAATTACATCAGCAGGCTTGTCAAAGTAGGGCAATGGGGAGTGCAGTGTGTGTGCATGGGCCATAAACTATTCATCTGGATGCAGACACACAACACTCAGTCACACACAGGTTTAAATTTAACAGGTACATGTATACAACTGCTAGATGAATAATGACTTGTACAGTCATGTTGCACAGTCATCACAAGCACCACAGATGCTATAGTGCTGAGGGATACCAGAAACAAATGTCTACAGTGATTGAAATTTGCACATCATGTGGTTTTAGCCAATTGGATGTGTGCTGGGTGGGGCAGGCCTCAAGATGGGAGTCTCCTTGTCACTGTCTGTCACTCTTTTCCACACATCTACACATGTGCAAGTTTGGCTTATAGTTTGTTGTCCTTGTATATATGTGTGTATTCCTATCCAATTTGTGTGCAAAGCATGACTGGTGTGCAATATGGAATGTGTGCACAAACATCTGTGACTGTCAGATATGTATAGTCCACTGTTGTTGCCTGACATTAAGTCTGGGAGCATTCCCAGTATGACCTTCTGTATTGAACGTGTGAATCCATTCCAGGTAGGTTGTACTCCAGTGCAGGCTTTTGTGTTCTACACCTGCAGCTAGCAACCTGTTTCTGTGGGATATCTGTAGATCAGTTGACAATATGGGGTCAAAATGGGCAAAGGATAGTGGGTTACTGTTGGTAATTGTGTCTGTGCTGCTTCTGCTACATGGTTTTAGTGTTAGCACAGATATTCAGACATATGTACTGTTTTACACTGTGATGTTTTATGTCATCAACTACTGTCAGTTATACATATTTGCTTGCAGTAATTTCCTGAGGAAAACAGGGTGAATGAAGCTGTGTTCAGTATTGTGGTCTGCAGCCTACATATTCTTGCACAATCATGCCGTTCTGGAGGGGAAGCTGCAGACACTTGCTGATGGGTCTGTGTAAATGGTTCAGCACCTTGGTACAGTGGTGGCTGAGGATCCCATGCTTGTACATCCATCGACGTGACAGTATTGCCATATCCTGCTGTGGCCATACCTCACAGCTGTACAGATTCAGACAGGTTACCCAGAGGCAGGGCTCATAATTCTGGTCATTACCCCTTCACATTGTGGTTTACAAGCAGGTTTGCAGGCAGGGAAAGTATGTGCACACGGCTGAGTTTCAGACTTCACACTCCATGGCATCCATGCACCCACCCCCCCCCATTATTCTATCCTCTTCTGAACATTATGCAAACATTATCTGATAAGCTCCCTATAGTTATCACTTCATTCCAGCAGTATTTTTGGGGTTAGTCCACAGTTCATGCAGTAGGACATGATGGACATGCTACTGGGATTTGTCAACATTGCCTTGCATTTGGGTTTTGTTGTCTGTGTTATGTTGTTATTTGGGAGTCCATGAGGTGACATACATTGACAGTACAGGTGAGACACAGGCCTTTGACAGAGGACTGTAGGACATTTGGTAGTGATGCAGGCCATCTGTAGCAGGCCATTGCATTGTGTCACTCCTGCAGTCCCAGGCTGCAAGCCTCTATATTCCCCTGGGGAGACAGGGTAGGTGTGCAAGGTGTTAATGTCAATAGTTTCTGTCCTTATTGATCCAGTGGTGTGGATGCTGGCAGGGTGCTGCTTACAGCTAGGAACACACCTGCATGGGACATCTCTTCAGCATGCTGCATTCTGTGGCTGTTTCCTTACAGAGGTGGGGGTCATATTGTACTCATTCCCAACAGCAATGATAAGACCTGTGAGGTACCTGTGGCTGATGGTGGGATGAGCTGGGTGCATGTTTGGAAGCTACGTGCAGCTGACTCACAGATATACGTGGGGCATTCCACTTATGCTGGCTTGTGCAGGGGACATCAGCAGTTTCTCAGTACTTCATACCTGTGCCTTTTGTGGTCTGCCAGTGTTTGGCCAGATGACATCAGTATTCCATACTACAAACCCAACTAATGTGCTGCTAACCTGTATGTACAATTCCAAAGGTGTGTCCATTTGACAGTAACATGTATGCACTCTCTGTCTAGGGTACTTCCACCTGTGTACTGTTTGTATGTCTGGGCCCACATTCATGCCATGTCCATCTTTCAGATGGTGACAGATATTACATCCGAACAATTACTATGGATTACTGCTGGAATGTGTCTTGCTGGGATGCATTGTGTTTGGCACTGCAGTTGTGAGAACTTGGCCCTGTCACTGGCAGTACTGGCCAATGGCCACCAGAACACAACCCACCATGCCTACATGCTGACCACTCTCACACAATATACAACAACACACCAACCTAACACACACAGCCCTGCATATTGTACACATGCTACAATCTATCCTGCTACTTTGGCAGGCTCAGGTAAACTGTGCTCCACTGTTATTATACCGACACATACATGTTACTACATTTCTACATAGGATTGTGGGGGGTGGGGCACACCTGACAACTGTACACATTTGCTATGACTGTGCGGGTATTTCAAGTACTCCATTTTATTCTGTATTCTGACCTATAATGCAGACTAGTGGCATATCAGTGTACTACAGTTCTTAGGTTGTATTGACCTACATTTCAGTTTTAGACTTCTTACCCTTCAGAGCTAACATCCTTCTGCCTGACCTTTTGTAGTCTGTCTGTGTAGGTCTGGAGGGGGGCTGTTCTCCATAGCCATCAATCAGAGGCCTTGGCACAGCCTTTCTTTGTGTTTGTCTATGCCTGTCCTGCTGGCTGAGACTGTTGTTGGGCATGTGAGCCTCACTGACTTACATGTGTGTGTCCTATGGACACACATTTGACCCAATGCATTTCCTGCAGTGTGTTTTGTCACCTTGTCTAGTACTGGCTACTATGGTGACAACAGTATTTGTTACAGATTTCATGCTGCCAATATAGGTGTCTACTATCTGCTGGCATCCCATTCATCCACCCAATTCCCTTGCATGTTCACATCCATACCATAGATACAAGTATCAGAACATACTACTCCATTCAGGAATTGATAGGTAGAGTGACTTACCTTGTGGCTGTGCCAGTATTGAGGATGATGCTGGAGGGGGGACTATGTCGGATGCACATAGTACACTCCCTATACATGGTTAAGAAAAGATTGTGTCATGTTTGGCATCCCTTTCAGAGAATGTGCATGTCAGAGAGAGGTGTCATTCCCTGGGTTCCTACCATGTCAGTGTATGTGCTATGCGTAGTGTCTTTGCCAAGGCCTGGGAATACTGTGCATGCCTCCATCTGCCTACTGGGGTGGGCTCAGGTTGTTCCTCCTCTGAGTCACTCTGTGCCTGTGCAGGCCTTGGCAATAGTGGGGGGCTGTGTGGCCCTTCCCCATACTGTTCCTACTGCAGCTGTTTCCACAGTATCATATTGTGTAGCATGGCACATATGATGACAATTTGGGTACATGTAGCTGTTGAGTACTGCAAGGCTCCACCAGATATGTCCAGGCACTGGAACCATGACTTGAGCATCCCAAACACATGCTCTATTATGATTTTGGTCAGTCTGTGCGTGTGCCACATTATGGTATCCTTGTTCAGTTGTGTGTGCATTTCTGATGGGTGTCATCAGCCACGGCTCCAGTGAGTAACCAACATCCCCCACTAGGTGACCATATGGGATGTCCCCATTGGTAAATCTCTGATACAGCTGCGTCATGTGCCAGATGTAGGAGTCGTGATAGCTTCCAGGGCTGCCAGCACACACATTCATTATAATACCCTGGGCGTCACACATGACCTGGCAGTTGATGTAGGGGAAGCCCTTGCAGTTTATGCAAACTATACCCCGCTCGCTGGATGGTGCTTTGATGTGTATGTGTGTGCAGTCTATAGCACCCACTACCTCAGGGTATTCTGCTAATTGGTGGAAGAGATGCATATTGCTGGTCAACGCCTCACGGGTGTTGAGGAAATATATGTGCTCACTGGCATGTGCTGACATGGCATCCAGGAATTGGTGGAGTACCCTGGATGCTGATGCCTGTGATATCCCTATGATATCCCCAGCTGGCCTTTGGAAGGTAGCTGTGGCTAGTATTCTTAGGCCTACACATACCTTGGTATCCACTGGAATGGGTTCCCCTCTGTTGGTTATCTGTGTGAGGCGTGGTCGGCACAGCCCAACAGTTTGCTGTAGGAGGTCCCTGTCCACCCTATAGCGCTCCACTATCTCCAGCTCATGTAGCCCTTAATAGGTTACCCTGGGTCTGTACACTCTTCCCATTCTCCTCACTGTGGGTTGGTCATCAGCATTCTAATCCTCACCACCCTCAGCCTCTTCCACATATTGATTTATGAGAGCAAATGCAGCCCCTATAATTTTATTCCTTTTGTTAGGTAAAATGTCCCCATTTGTGTACACCGGTGGTGTAGAGTTTGTGGGAAAATCCAGAGGGAAAGGTGTTTGCATAGTTTATAGTAGTGTACTGGGCTGGGCTGCTGCCTGTATAATTGGCTGATTCTGATACATTTCACCTGCCAGCTATGCTAGTTCTCCTTGATTACCTTCCTACTGCTGTTTTCTCTTCCCATTGCCTTCCTGTTTAAGCATAGAGGCGCATAGCACAAACACAGTGGTCAGATGTGCAGGGAGCTGCTATTTCCTGGTTTACTTTTTTTGTTTGTTTAAAACTCGGTGCGCAGCACTCACACCCATTTAGGCAATGTAAAGTGTGCTAGGCAGCTTCAGACACACCCCCTTCCTTAGCTCTGCTAAGCTAAGGGCAAACCCAAGCCACAGGGCTCCAATAAGCTTACAGTATGCCTGACACACCCCTCTATGATGTCAGCTAGCTCTTAGGCTTGCACCATGGTCTTCCTGCACCTTCACGGTTGGGTGCAGGCTAGCCATGAGGGGAAATCTCTGATTCAATATAATTCCCCTCATTTGCATAGGATTGCCTGCTAATGCCTAGTTACAAGTCCCACACTGAGCCTTCCCCCTTAGCAACCACTATTCACTGGCCTTGTTGTCTTCTGCCTGCCATTGACTATAATGGCAAAATTGTGATTTTGCAGAGAAAGCTTTTTTCAGGGTTTTTCTTTTATTTTCCAGCCGATCCCATTTGAACGCCACTGCCCTCCACTTAAATGGCCAAAATCGGCCAAAAAAATAAATAAATAAAAGTTATTTTTTTTTGCAACTGTTTTCCATGCCAATGGCCATATATTTGGCCATTGGCATGCTTTACACATTATATACACCCTTTATTTGGAGCTGTCATGGCTCCGTTTTGTAGTTCATAGAAATGTACTCGGTTACTAACCAAATACATTTCTGCAGGTTACACTAGTCCTGCACGGATGGCTGCCAACTTCCTGTATCAGTAATTCACCTCATCTGCATGGTTTTCACCTGCAAATGGGGTAATTAGCATACAGGAGCTGTGTCTGTGCAGGAATAGTGCAGGAGTGCTTATGCATGTCCCAGGAGCTTGTTCCTGGATCTCTCGGTGGCCATATTGCCTCCAGCAGCTCCTGCAATATTCCTGAACACCGTGCAGAGCTTGCTGAATCCTGGGGAATGTCTTTTCAGGGGTGACACAGAACTGTAGTTGCAATGATTAGGGAAAATGTTTTCAGGGACACCATGGGGCATCCACAGCTCTTTTTAACAAATGTCATAAATCTTTTACATCCCCCTGAGCTACCACCAACCCAGGCATATGGGAACTTAGTTTATCATCTCATGTGAAAGACCCCATATGTCTGTATTATAATATCAACAAATGAAAATTAATCAAGTCACCTGGATGGAGAAAATAGAACCCACAAACATCTGATTTTCCAGCACCAAAGGTGAGTATGCTATCTGCTAAGTCACTGATAATGCTGGTATTAGTTTTTGTTTCAGTGATCACAGGCCATACAGTATCCCTACGTTTTAAACCAAAACAAGATTCAAGTCAACTGATATACACCAAAAGAACTTTATTATAAAACAAAAATTAGGTTAAGAATTTTCATTCACTACAGACTTCTTCCAAATCCACAAAGCATAACTTCCTTGATGAAGTAAATACATCCTACCGACCAATAAAAGTACAGCAGCCCATCACCTGACTAAAAACAGACACCCCCATTGCCATGATTAATAAATACAAATAAAATTCATGTATTCATAAATACATATATTATAGTTTCCATGACTGCAGTAATAAGACTTGCAATTAAAATACTTACATTAGTCCCATTCAGATAATCAGCTCTCAATCTTAATTGCCACTGAAGTTCATGAAACTCCAGAGTTGTTTCCCATTACTCCCCCACCCCCTTCCCAAAGGATTCTCATCCACTATTTCTGTTACAGAAAAATAAAACATTTTTCAACCTGTACATTCATTGGTATACCTTCCAAAAGCCTTGATGTCATCTACTGTTCTGATATGGTAAACATGCTCAGAAATGCACTTGTGCAAAGGCCATTCTATTTTGCTAATGTAAAAACAGATCATATACTGTGTTCAGCTAGGGTTACAAGTCCACTTGTACCACAGTTAAAATTTCCTTGATATATATCTATATATATATATATATATATATATATATATATATATATATATATATATATATATATATATATATATATATATATATATATATATATATATATATATCTTCCCATTTCCACTTACTTTGACATATGTCTTCTCCATTAATTGCAAGTACTATATATTCCAGTTCTTTTAATTCCACTATTAACGTAACTCATGTAGTTCGACTTTAACATATTCTGAATATTATGACCCACCTTATATACAAACACAGTGCTATTGCCCAATGATTTTCAGATTTCTGGAAAATAATTTAATAAGATCCATTTCTTTTGAGTATTCTTTCTATATTTAATTAGAAAAGGGTGCTCCTACCAGAGAAGTTAAGTTTGAGTAATATGGAATTTGATGCATTTATGCCTTTGTCCTGCATGCCACCTAGGCATTATTGTGGCATTTGTGGCATTATTGTGGCATATATCGATGAGTTCACTATAGTGATCTTTATGTTATACATTCACTGGTAAAGGTAATGATGGCAGAAGCTGGACAAGTGGTTAATAACAACACCTCGGAAGTGTCTGATAATGTACTAGTGACATATTTGGATAGTTGATGTATGGATGGTCTGATAGTTTGCTAGTGAAATATGTGTCACAGTCAATGGACACAGTGGCACTCATATCAGCCTTAGTTGTGTGTAGGGTGCTGCAGTCCAAAGTGGATCCTTGTACAGCTGAACACACTAAGTACCCTGCAGCTCTACTGGCTGAGCACACATTATTTATTCTCTTTGGTAGTGGAAGTTCCTGTGGTTGAGATCCTCACAAGTGATCTCTTTGTGTCTGAAATAATGTATGAGCTGTGCACTGCTTCTTGCCTAGGCATACCCACCATAAGCAAGCAACTCATGGCTACTCTTTGTTAACACAACTCAGAGTCTCCTTAACATGAGTGTGGCACTGGGTATAAATCTTTGGATGTGTACCACCAGGCACTTCTGGGGCATCGGGGGGGTAAATCAGCAGGTATGCAGGAGTGGTATCCTGGCACAGTCTGTTGTCACACAGCCCACAATACAGCTGATAAGTGTGGTGTCTAGCATTCTTGAAGTTGTTTGTTAGCAGTGTTATAAGCTGTGTACCTGAAACTCAGACATCATGAAATGTCTGTTCTTCTGATGTTTATGGTGGCACACAGAACCTGAATGAGCAAATGCATGCATAGGATTTCCAGCACAACTATGTCTGGCTAGATGTGAAGTGCTATCTATCACCAGGAGAGGGCATGGACATGGGGTGACCTGTATATCACCCTCTGCAGCAAGTATGTTAAACATGTTTCTAGAGCTGTTAGAAGGTATGCCTATCTCCATGAGTGGAATTCCTTAGCAATGAGTTCCCTCTAGGTCCAGGTCATGAAGAAGCGCATCCTTCCTCCTATATTAAGTCTTGAGATCTATTCCCCCTTTGCTTATAAAATGACATTAGACAAGTGTCATACAGTTGACCGCCATTCTTTTTAAATGAGAAATTCATCTTTGGCACCATTTATTCTTCCATCTAAATAAGCCCTTACATTTGACCTTTTTGGTAAGTCAGACAGTTTGTGCTGACAGTCTTGTGTTATTGCGCTCCTTCTGCAAATGATGATGATCATGAACCACAACACTCAACTTCCTGTGCAGTGATGGTGTGATATCAGATATACAATGGGCTCAGACCTTGCAATGACCTTCATTGCTTGAGAGGATCACTACATCTATAATACTTAGTCTGTGTAATACTTTCACTCAAGGAGTGTTTAATAGATGCAATATTGTAGCCAGATAGTTGGGATGTTGATACTGATTGCATAATCATGTTATGAGACATGCAAATATTGGTACTGCACAGACCTCTCAGATGTAGCCAGGTGACAAAACTATGCCTTCTTCAGTCCAAACACATGTTTATTGATGTTATATATCAAGACAGGAGCAGTGTTGTAATGCATTTCTACTATGGTTTCAGGGCTGCATATGGGTTTATGAGCCACAGTTTAAGGGATAGCCAGTATCAATTGTAAAACACTACAAAACACTAAAAAACACAATATTTTAGGAGAAGGAGGGCATTGTCTGCGTACATGATGAGTGTGTATGTGTCAGCATTTTTTTCCACACTGTGTGCTAACACTTACCAAGTAGATGGTTCTGTGGAAGATCACAACACTGAAACCAGATCTTAAGGACAATCATACATCATCTGTAGGAATCGTGCAAACTGCCAAAGTACTGCAAATACGTGTTGTAGACAGTACCCTGTGAACTGAAAATTATCTGACAGTTCAAAGAATACTGACAGTTCAAAGAATACTAGTTATTCCTATTAATATGCCTGTCCCTGACTCTAGGCCAAGTTGAGCCTTTATTGATACATGAATGCAATCTGTGGCATTCAATATAGTAGGGAAGTTTGAGATTTTGATGGCTATCTCTTCTGCAGTCTTAAGAATCATGTATATTCTTCCTCACATAACAACGTGATGATGAGGTACTTAATTATGAATGGGGCAAGAGGTCTGAATAATTCCCCAGTTGTGCTAACAGCTCGCTGAACAGCATTTGTTATTAGGCAGTAAGAATTGTAAATATCTTGGTGTCTGTGCAGCTCTCACATTCACATAGGCTAAGCATGTGGCCGAAGTATGTTGACTAAGCTTTTGATGCCGTCTTGATCAATTTAGTAGCAGTCTACTTAGTACCAAACCACAATATGGCCTTCAGTCAGGATATGGAATGTCAGCTGCTGCATGTATTGCATCTGGGTCATAAATCTGCAAGATACATAATGGCAAATCTACCCTTCACTGAGTCATGTTCATTCAATTGGCTTTCTTGTGATTTCTTTTCACTGGGATTTGTTTAATCTGCATGTTCTTCCATTGGATAACCTGGTAGGGAACTCCAGTGGGATTTTTCACTTCTTCCAATGTAAATAGACCATAGAAGTGATATATACGCACACGTGTATCTATGCATACATATATATATATATATATATATATATATATATATATATATATATATATATATATATATATATATATATATATATATATGTATGCTGCGGTGGTACAGCGGTAGCATTGTTATCTCACAGCAAGAGGTTCTCCCGTTCGATTCTCGGCTTGGCTTGGGAGTGTTTTTCTATAATTTTTAAGATACATTTCTCAGTACATAAAAATCAGGGAAGAATAATTTGTTTCATGATTTTTCTACCAAACAGGAAATAACAAAAAGCAACCGAGTCAGAACTGGCAGTGATAAAAGCATATAAATGTTGCCGAAACAAAATTCTGCAACTGTAAACATGACTAATACAGAAAACTAATTAATAGAGGCTTACTTTTCCAGGTTGGTTTTCTCAGGAGCTTACTGCCATGCTATATTATTCTTCCTTCCATTTTTTTTCTTTTGGGGATACTCTGTTTACTGTCTGGGCTATTAAGTCCTCATTTTCTTTTTAAGCCTTTCTTGTATCAGCTCAGCAGAAAAAAAATCAAACAAATAAGCAAGCAAGCCTATTAACAGCCTAATGACCTAAGCTCTTCAGCAAATCCAGCCTCAATTATACAATATGCTGACAATGCTTCCATAATTTGCTCTGCCCCCTTTTATCAAGGAACTCCAAGAAAAAACTCAGACAGCCCTCCACAATATTGAAAACTACTTAACAGCCCATCAACGTATACTTAACCCCAATAAAACCAAGCTTATGTTTTTCTATAATACCTCAACAACAACCAACCAGCCACCTATCTCGGTTTCCTCCTCCAGTGGTACAAAAATCTAACCCGTTGAACATACAAAACTTCTTGGTGTCTCAACTGATAGCAGACGTAAGTTTGACAAACACCTTGTACTAACAATTAAAAAAGTTGAAGTCAAACTGGATTCACTCTATAGGGCTAAATCATATTTTACTGACCACGACAGACTCGCAACAGCCAGAATCCATCTCTTATATTCCCTGCTTTGCTGTTCACAAATTTTACCAATCTTCCCAAATCTGAACTGAATAGCCTTGAATCTTGCTATAACTAAATAGCCAAATTTGCCTCTAATTAGTCTCAAAGATCTCACCATTGCACTTCCCTTCTCCAGCTGAACTGGTTACCGCTCCCTCGCCTGCTTACTCTGACTCAGCTGCTAACTGCCTATACAGTGTTAGACAAATCTGACAACTGCCCAGCTCTATCTGACCTTGTCCAATCCTATACTAACTAACATCTCTTAGATCTGCTGATAAAGTATTGTTGAAGGTTAACAACACCCAACACTCACACGGCATCTCCTTATACTCACATATCATTGCCAAACACTGGAATTCTGTACCTCAGCATATTCTGTCCATCAATGATACACGTTCATTTAAACAGTCCCTAAAGGAATATTTCACCAAACATAGGCTTTGCTCATGTTCTCCACCAGGCTAACTAATTTAACCCCTTACTATCTAACTTCCTTCTGTTCACCACCCATTGTCAATATTTCTTGGCAACTGAGCCTTCTTAGTTTCAGTTTGTGATATTTTATCCTGAAAAAAAAGATATATATATATATATATATATATATATATATATATATATATATATATATTTTTTTTTGACTGTATGAATAGTATAATCTTATTGTACTACAATTGTTATATGCTTTTAGATACAATGTCAAGGAACTTGCTTTTGAACTCCTAATTTAATTGTCATATGTAGACATTTATAATTATGTATTCTTCCTTTGAGCTTTTCTTCCCGGGTCTCCTCTGAAAACGGGCTTCTGGCCCAGTAGGACACTACACAGTTATCAAATGTAAATAAATATACAAATAAACAGTCTCTGATATTTCAGAATGCCCAGTTTTGGCCAGAGTATGACAGAAATTTCCTTATTCTTTTTGATAAGTTGTTTGGAAACCTTTGCTTCCAGCTGAGCTACAAACAACTCGGATAGATGGTGCCTTATTTTAATGTCTTGACCTGTGTATGCTACACTCAGGAGTGGCACCTCCACCCCCACTAATGTCTGAATTAGAGAATTCATCCAACTAGATGGTGTAGAAACAGAACTCAGCATTTTGCATCAATAATGAATGTACACATTAAAATGTGTTTATATTTAGTGGTTAATTCAAGAGTATCATCATACAGGTCATCCATTTGATAAAAATTTCTTCATTGATCCAACAGCACTTTATCAAATCATCCCTCCTTATATATACTGTAGCAGTGCAGACTCCTTGTTAAGTATTTAATGGAAAATGCAACTTGTTCTATTTACTTTGTAAGAAGGAAAAGCCTTTTTAATAATTTAAGGGAAAATGCAACTTACATTTCTACTCATTGCCTATTCATGTTTTTTGTTATATATGCTTGATCAAAGTATTATTTTTGTATGAATTAAAAACACGTTTGTGCAGATAGTCTTTGGATTTATTCTCAGTTTCCTTTATCTATTGGTTTAACAATTCATTTTGGAGATGGAGAGATAGAGGTGTATCACAGAGAATACCACTAATTTGGAATTTTCTTATCCATATAAAGTAAGGTACTTCCCTTACTCTGTTCAAACATAATCTGAATGAATGGATAGAAAACTGCAAATTCGCACAGATTTAGCACTCTTTTCCCTAATGGATAGGGGTAATGTATACATTTTCTGCCAGCTGTGAGTGATTCATTCTTAAAGTACAATGGCTAAAAATTACAACCGGATGCAGAGTTTACTGATCAATAGTCTAATAAATGTCTGTGAACCTATGACCCTATTTTCAATTTGCAAATCATGACACTTTGTTTTTATATCAAGAATATTATCATTATCAGTTTGAAAGTCTTGCAGTATTTCTTCTTTAACATTCTGCAGTGAAAGTACAACAACAACATGGGTTTGAAACTGACATTCTTTTTGTCTATTATGATCAGAATCAAAATCACATTTATTGGCCAAGTATGCATGCATACAAGGCATTTGACTCCAATTTCAGTGACTCTCCAAGTATGAATTACATAAATGACATACTTATAACTATTAAGAACAAAGCAAATGCCATAATGCAACTATTAAGAACAAGACAAAAAAGTAAATATACATATACATATACATACACATATACATACAAGGAGCAAAGTGCAACTCAGTGCAGGAAACATTGAAATAAACTCTAAAAGTATTAACAATATGCAAACAATACTGCAGAATCCTTGGAGGCTTGGGAAAAAGAATACAAAATATAAGATATAAGATGAAGCACTATTTCTCTTTTCTCTTCTTCATGACTACACACATTGCAAATATCTCTTTAGCTACTATATTTCTAAACTCTGGAACTCCCTACTTCCCACCTAACATCCAACAATTCCACTACACAATTTAAAAAAAAAAATTCTAAAAGCCCACCTCATGAAGAACTGGCTATGCTCCTCTCTCACCCCAGGGTAAAGAAGGGCATACAAGCATAATCTCTAACTCTGCCATTGTCAAGTCTAGTTTCTCACCCGGTGTCTGGTCCAAGTGTGACCTTATCAAATGGAATGTATAACTCTGCATGATAGGCATGTACTGTAACATATTGTAGCTATAAGATTGCAATAACTGCATGGACTGTATGTATACATTTGTAATATCCTACATATATCAAGAAATGTGCTACCTCTGAACTTTATATCTTACTATGAGCCTGTCCTAATACTATAATTTCCACTGTTCCCCCACAGCTTGTTTATGTATTAAAATGGAGTTTTTCTCCCTGTGCCTCCACTGAAAATGAACATGTAAGCAGTCAGACCCTTCTGATCAACAAATGTAAAATAAAATAAAAATAAATACATTTCAGTTTCACTATTTCTTCCTTATATTTGGAGAATTCATGCTGCATTTACTTTTGTTCTGATTTGTCAGTATTGGCAGTATTCAAAACACATATACAGTATCTTTGACTTCCACTCGCTACTTTCAGCTATGTTTATTCTTCCAGCATGCTCCCACATTGTCCTATTAATTTTTATTAATCCTTGTTTTATTACATTTGTCTTGGTTAAATATCTTCACCATGTACATTGACATTTTTATTTCACTTTTCAACAACCTGACAGACTGTCCAACATCTTGGTCAATATTCAAGATGTCTTGATATGCTAGCCATGTAACCTAACACAACCATTTTAACATCTCTTTTTCTACTTAATTCTGACTCAAGCTTCTTCTTACAGCATGAGTTTTGGCTTTCTGCATTTACCATATCTGATATTTGGCAACATCATACCCTAAGATTAATTTATTCATTCTACCCTGCAACACTTTCCAGAGAATACTAAGTGGCATCCTGATGTGAGGTTCTGTCATATTTTCACAGCCTCCATCCAAACAATAAAGCCTTCTGTTTTACCACAAACTTAATTGCCCGAATGGGGAGAAAGATGAACCATAGGCAGGATCTACAGATAAAGGGTGGTAGTAATTTTAATCTGTTGCTCTCCAGAATCAATATGATATGCCATAATTATGTTTTACCTCAATTTACTGTGTACATAAACATTAAATATCTATTCATCACATTGTCAGCATACAAGTTGTACACATTTCCATATGAAGGTGATTATGATGTTACTTTATCTTTTGCCTTCTACTGCTGACAAAAACTAGTTGTCACCATCTCAATCCTTCCTTACCCAATCAGTCTTGTCTTGCTGGAATGGAAATCATGGCTGAACACGGGTCGCTGGCACTAAAAATAAGCATTCTGCAACTCTGCCATTATGTAAGCTCCACGGTGATGTAACTATTGTCACCGTAACATAGGTAATCTTTATCAACCACAACAAGTCTCATTTCTATACCACAACATAACATTCCCAACATTCTTCAAGTCTTATTCCTGTTAGTGATATCCCTTCCAGCACCATTTCATTGGACTCAGAATACTTTGCCCCCAAACAACAAGGGGTCAATGACAATAGGTCTATTTCAGTTCTTTATGCGAAGTGAATCATTTAAATGTTATTGTCAGTATTACTCTCTGTATACAGCTCTCAGTTCCTCTCACAGTATGTTGCCTATTCAAGGTAATCGTGTACGTTTAGTGTCTATTCTACTCCTAACAATCCTTATATCCTCATTCATACGTGTGTCAGGATCTTCAACAGTCAATTCACTTTTGTTACATCAAAATCCCACTGCCATATAGGCACTAGGCAAATCATAAAATGACCTTTTTGTTTCCACAGTCTTGCAAAGTCGACAGCTTTAATTTGACCATAATATTTGTATGCTGTTTCTCTAACATTATGACCTATTTTATTCACCACAATATCATCCTTTGCATCTTGACACCTTTCACTTCTCCTGTATAACTTATTACATGCTGTATGTGACTTCTCAAGTCTGTATTGGAATCATGCAGTGACAATGAGAAGGTAGATGAATATGCATATTTAGACAATCTTATATTGAAGTTATAATATATTTTGTAAACTCATGAATATTCAGAGCATTTTAATTGCATAAATGACACAAATATCTTGAATCATGCACAAAAATATTTAATATTGCATGTTGCTCTATTATTATGTTATACAACTTTCACAATTATTTGATAGCTTTCTCTTTGGAATTCTATATGAGAAAATAATAATGTTTCAGAGGACCAGTACACAGACCATTTTATCAAAAATAAATAATTATGAAAGACCTATCAATGTTAAGTGTTTTATACACAATGCATCAAGACAGACTTGAGCAAAGAATAATGTTGCAGTTTATCATGGACTCTCAATAGTAAGCCATAAATGAAGAAGGCCTGAAGGAAACATGAGAAAGTATGTTTCCTGATGTTCTGGTGATAGAGTGCCTAAATCAGCCATATTACTTAGGGCTTTATATGGATGACATACAACAGTCATTGAAGGGGCAATATGCTAGAAAGTGAGCAGGCATTGTTTGCTCTGTACCAGAAATGAATAACTCTGAGCAGTTTAAGAAGGGATAATATAAAAAAGAAGGAAAGGTAAAAAACATATGTTCCAAGTTTGTATTCTCAAAAGAAAATTAGATTATCTATTTAAATTTGACACTATGGGTAACCCCAACTAGCACATAACAACCAGTGTTCGGGACAAAAGTTATAAGCATAAATTCACACTTGTGCCAAGTCACCAAACAGCAGACTGCAGTCCAGCCACCCAACAGCCTGATTATTTCTGGATTTGTCACTGATTCTGTTGAGATTTGTTCCTATCTGGTTGCGTGCTATGAGTGTTACTGGTAAATTTCTGTATAGTCTGGTGACCTAAACTGTAGTAGAAGGTCAATAGTGGGAGAATTGTCTCTGCTCCAGTTTGTGCTTCAGTGCTTTTATATTCTGCATATCTTTTACCTGCTCCATTCTCTAATAAGCCATTAAGCTAAAGTTGGTGAAAGAGGTCCAATATAGCCTTCATTTACTTGGATGTCTATCTAGCTAGCCTGCTCACACTGCTCAACCCTCCAGCTTTATGAGCCTCCAACCCATATGACAGTCTGATTTACAAAGTCCCTCCCCTCTTTCATTGCCAATAACTATTGAATAACCTATTCGTGCACTGTTTCTGCTGTAAGACGGTCTTGAAATTGTTTTCAACAAGAGATTTCCAGATAGTTAAGTCTTTTGTGGTAGCTTTGCACCTGGGGGTCTTGTCTACTGTATTTTTACAATAGAAGGACTGGGTTTATTCATTTTGTTCCAGGAGGTGTTTGACTGGTTTATCAAGGTTGGAGAATACATAAAAGGACTTACAGTGTAGTCATTTTATTGGCCTGAGGACTCATTAGTTAATTTTCTCTTTTTTCTTTGTTGCTATAAATTTTGTGCATTTGCATGGGTTAGCAATGCCCTGTACAGTAGCAAACAACTAAAAAGCAAATTTTCCCTGTGGAATGATCAGTAAAACTGCACCCTGTATATAGCACAAATACCTTGTGCACCAACAAGCTAAGAGCAGCTAGCTGGGAGACAAGTGGTAATACTTACAGATTTAGTAGCATTCAGTACTGTGTAGACATTAAAGTTAGTAGAATTGAATACTGTTTAGCATAATCTGCTCGTATAAAGCACCCTTATTAGTCTTACCAAAAAATCACCCTTATTAGCCTTCTAAACACAACACACCAGCCTGCTTATCACTCACCAATCAAAGGAATGGACAGTATGGATATGCAGTCTCCAAACATTTCTGTAGCCAGCTTGGTGGATATGGGCATCTTGAGACAATGTAGTAATTGTCTCATGTTTACTGACAACCACTTAATTCTTAAAGAGGTAAACACAATAAGCGAGAGGCGTGCTTACACAATGACACTTTAGACTAAATTCTCACATACATGTGCACATGAGATTGTTGAAACTACATACATGACACCCACCTCACATATAACACAAAACATGAATAGATTAAAGCAATCTCCCTAAACAACAAAGATCACCTCGTCCACCCATTGTCAAATCTTTGCCTCAGCAAACCCAAAGGCATTCAGAAAAAATAACACGTAATAGCAAACATACTGTCACTCTCAGTGGAGCCCTAAACACTAAGTCCCTAAGGCAAGAAAACAAGCTTTCCAGGACTCTTGTGATAAGGGGACTCCATCTTAGATAAACTTCTGCTCCTCTAACCAGAGTGACCAAGGAGAAGATAATGGTTAGCAGCTTATATATAGCCAGAATCTGGCAAGTCAAGCATGCACTCCAGTCATTACACCAGAGGTACCAGTATGACTCCATCATAGTCCATATAGGTGTAAATTACCTGGAATGTACCTGCCTGGACTACATGAAAAGAGATATTATGGAGCTTTCAGACTGTATATCTCAGGCTAATATAAGTTTGGACTGAGCAGCATATTACCATCACCAAGGATAATGACACAATATGAACAAAAAAATGATTGATTTCAACCCCTGGATGACTTTTTGGTGTCTTTCTAAGGGTATCCAATATTTGTCATGTTAGGAAGATGTGGTTGTCAGACCATGTTACTTGCAAGGATGGCCCACACATCTCTTCTCTAGACTTTTGAATACTGGCTAAAACTTTATCCACCCTCATGGTGCCTTTTTTAGGCAGCCAAATTGACAAACCTTCAACTTAGCAAAATCAGCTCAACCTCAAGGTATTACTGCTCAATGCCAGGAGCCTAAAAAATGAAATAAATAAATAAAACAGCGACCCTTCCTCAAAGCCTTCATCACACTGGAGAATATAGACATCTGTGCAGTTACTGAGACATGGTTTAAAGTGGCAGAGAGTACCCCAGCAGGGCAAAGATTTGGTGCCTTCCACATTTTTAGACCAGTAGCTGGACAGACAAGGGCTAAAGAAGGAGGTGTCTCAATATACATCAATAACAAGCATAACTCTAGGGTGGTCAAACCTCTCAGCTCTAACTATCCACTCAATGTCTACTGTGATCTAACGTGTTGGAGTTCCTCCATGTACAGATCATTGCAAAG
Source organism: Protopterus annectens (assembly GCF_019279795.1). Taxonomy (NCBI): domain Eukaryota; kingdom Metazoa; phylum Chordata; order Ceratodontiformes; family Protopteridae; genus Protopterus; species Protopterus annectens. The sequence goes on along the minus strand of NC_056735.1, from coordinate 446,817,275 downwards.
TTATGAACAGTATCCTAGCTAGCCATACATCACCCTCCATGTCCCAAGAAGCTCACAATGCATATTTGGACCTACTGGCTACACATACCATCCAACCTAACACCCTACTTATGGAAGACTCTAATTACCTTGCTATAGACTTGGAATCCTACACAGCCTCTGTCAAAAGAAAAAACTTCAAAGACCAATTCACATAAGGTTCAGGTATGGCACCTTTTATTACTTGCAGCAAGGAGACAAACACATGCAAATACAGGATTTTGCCTAATTACTAACAGGCAGTGTGCTTCTCTTATACTGTTCTATAAAATGTTACTTTCTATGGTTGATGTAGTTAGACACAAATTTCTGTATTATTCTACAGCAAATGTTACTCAGATTTTCTGCTGACATGTTCAGATTTAAAGCTCAGTATGTGTTACATAGAAAATGTTACTTGGATTTCCTGCTGACATGACTGGATTTATGAAAAACATTTGAGAAAAACAACCTGACCTTGGGGGCTTTAGCTCACTACAAGCTTCTATTGTGCAGTTCTAATACATATGTTAACATTTCAAGGTACTTTTCTAGCTTAGGTACAAGTAAATGCAGATTGCAGTTCATATTTTCAAGCAGCCTTTGTCTTCATTATCAATAGCTTCTGAAGCTGTGTATTTTCTCATAGCATAAGCGGAAAATCAATAACTCTTTGTTTAAATCTCATGACATTAATAGAAGTGATACATCTATTATTATTTTCTTGACACTAACAGAAATTGAATGCTTCCCTGTAAATTTCCAAAGCATAAGCAAAGCTCATAACTGCGCATATTTCATGACATTAGAAGATTAGAATGCTTCTGCAGTTTGTACAGATTTATGCAGTGTGAAATAGAATAAATGTATTAACCCTTTTTAAACCTCGAATGCACTAAGCATATTACTAATACATATTTTTCTAACATTTCCCCCCTTTTAATACTTTATTCTACTTTCAAAATAAGCATAAACAGTTTTTCTTCCCCTAACCTCTTCCTACTCAGGATTTGCAGTTAAGAGAGTCATTCAGTTTAAACTTATGAAAGCATTTTCAATTTTTCAACAGTTCTTCAAATTCAGCACCTTGATATAAGGTTTCTGAAACTGACATGTCTATACAGTCTTTAATCAGCCTTTTCATGCAGGAGATGCAGCAGCAAACACATACCCCCAGTAGGATCATTCCTACACAGATGGCAATCAGAATGTTCATTAGGATACTGCCCCCCCCCAAACAATTTCTGGAAAAAGTCCATCAATGGATTTGGTCCTGGTTTCGTCATGGCCGACATCTGCTGAATTACCTCAAGGTGATTGCCTATCTCGTGTTTATGGTCAGGAATATATGAACAGCACTCCTCCTGGATTAAAGCGCAAGTACCACCTCTCACCAATAGGGTGAAGTCGAGAGCCATGCGGTTTTGAAGCACAACAGTTCTCATGGCATTCAGTTCATCGGTCACTAATTCTAGAGCGGAAAAGGTTGCATTGCTCATTACTTCGAGAAGTTTAGACAGTTTTCTCAGCTCCCAGATCGATTTTACTGCTCCATATGCTGGTAATATGCCTGCCCACCATATAACAGAATCACTCAAGTCCATGTGTGTCAGTCCATCGCCCACAGCATGATGATTTTTCCAGGGTGCATCAATTTGTCCTACTGGATTGACAGGCTTCTTGACGGCTTCTTGAACATTTCAAATTTTTCCTCGAGGTAAAACTGCTGTGTGTTGTATGGCCGGAACCAGGTAACCCAAAAAACAACTGCTGGACCAATTCTCGGGTAACCACTTATATGCTTTTCTACCACATACAAAATAACAATCTTCTACTTTAGTAGTAACTTTACTATGAATATACACTTGTCCTGCATGAAACATTTTTCTGTCAATTATAGACAGTTGTTTGTAGAGAACAGAATCATGTCTTACTTCCTCAATTGTTTTGTGCATCAATTTAAAAAATGAATCATAGTTTGTATTACAATAAAACCCTGTGTTATTAGCTTCAGTATAGCATCTATAAGGAACAGTCACATTGCAATTGCTCCAGCCCACCTGGACTGTATCATTTTTATAAAAACACACAGTTCCCGTTTGTTGAACAGACAAGTGCAATGCTATTTTATCTTGTGCTGTAATAGTTGATGTATCATGAACCAAGTTTTCCCAGGTCTCGTTGACCCCTAGGGAGACTGAAGTTAACAATAACCCCCCCCGTATGCTGTTGGCAAAGCTGTGCAAATCCAGCAATTCGAAACATTGAAAGTCTCAGCATACATACATTTGATTGCCTGATAAGTATTGAAGTTCGGATGCCAGTCTATGTGCAACTCTTCACGTTTATTCAGTTCAGTTTGTGTGGCTGGGAAAAGGAATGGCCACAACAAAAAGATTATTGTCACTAGTACAGTTAACAGAATGATTATGCAATACTTCTGAAGAAATGGTTGTTCTGCATTCCTATTTTCTCCAACTCTTTCAAGTAGTTTTATTTGAATTTCTCTAGATTCTATCATTTTTGCTTTTCGCATGTGGTCTTACTCTCTGCCCTAATAGGACCTTCAGCACCGATGGTTTCTTCACTGGGGTTGAGACGGATCAGTCCTATTGATCTGACCCCCCTTTGTAGGCAGACTTTGTGCTGACAGCCCCGCTAGAGAGGTAAGATTTTTGTCCAGTTCAAAGTTTTTAACTAGTTTGCAGTGTGTCAGGTGGATCCACGAGGCTCGTTCTGCGATTTTGACTGCAGTGGGTGTCGAAAGAAGTACCTGATATGGACCTTCCCACCTAAGCAACATCCAATTCTTCTTTTTAACAGTTTTTACTCAGATCCAATTCCCTGGGATGTCTGCCACTTCCGATGTTTTGGTTTGTTCTTTATCTGAAACAAAATTTGACTGTAACAGATGTTTAGAATTCAACAAATTCCTCATGTATTCAGCTAGTGTACAGTCAGCCTCCTGGTCTGCGAGCATGAGAGGTTTCCACTGGGGTATATAATAAGCCCTTCCAAATAGTTTTTCAAAAAAAGTCAATCCTTTTGCAGTTGGAACAGTTCTCATGCTCAACAGTGCCAGGGGCAGACAGTACACCCAATTATTTTCTGTTTCTGCTATTAATTTTCTTAACTTATTCTTTAAAATTCCATTATGCCTCTCAACTAGCCCTGCAGATTGCGAATGGTATGCACAATGATTTTTTAAAGAAATGTCAAAATGCCTACTTAACTGTTGTATGGTTTGGTTTACAAAGTGTGTACCGTTGTCACTGTAGATCCTTTCCAGAATGCCAAATCTAAGGATGATTTCTTTAACAAGAACTTTCGCTACCATAGCTGCATCTGGATTTTTGGTTGGAAAGGCTTCCACCCATCTGGAAAACATATCTACAATGACAAGACAATACTTCTTATTTTCACATTTGTTCAATTCTATGAAATCCATACAAATAGTATGAAACGGATATGGTGGTGTAGGGAAACTCCCTTGCTTGGGCTTTAACACCCCTTGTGCATGATGTTTGTTACAAATTTGGCACATCAAACAAAATTGTTTAGAATAGTTTGTAAATCCATATGTTGTGAACAGTTGTACCATCCCCCCTGTTGAGACATGACATTGCCCATGGCTCAACAAAGCTGCATATCTAAACAAATTAGATGGTAATATCGGTTTCCCTTCTTTAGAGATGTACAGCCCCTTTTCGAGAATTGCTCCTCATTTTACCCATCTTTGTTTTTCAACTTGCATAGTGAGTGTCTGCATTGTCTTTAACATTTCTAAGTATAAAATCTCAGAGGGTTGTAGTTCCTCATTTAAAAGAAATACTTCTGAAGCTGCCTGTTTTGCAGCTGTATCAGCTCTCACATTACCTTTTGAAATCCTATCTTGTTGCTTGGTATGAGCTGTGCATTTACAAATAGCTACTTTCTGAGGTATCTGAATAGATTCTAAAAGATCTAAAATAAACTGTGCATGATTGATAGGTTTGCCAGTAGATGTTATCATTCCTCGATTTTTCCACTGTTGCGCAAAAACATGTACAGTAGAAAAAGCGTACTGGCTGTCAGTAAAAATGTTCACACATTTACCCTTTGCTAAGGTACATGCCCGTGTCAAGGCAATCAATTCTGCTGCCTGTGCAGATAAGTTGTGTGGTAAAGGTTTCACTTCTATAATCTCAGTATCAGAAACTACTGCATATCCTACTAGGTTCTGTCCTGCAGGACCCCTTTTGCACGAACCATCCATGTAGTATGTCACCTCGACATCATCCAAGGGGACTTCCGTGAGATCTTTTCTAGGTAGTGTCTTTTGCTCAATCACCTGCAGGCAGCGGTGTGGTGTGCCATCTGCAGGGGTTGGGAGCAAGGTAGAAGGGTTCAAAGTCGTGCATCCTTCAATTGCCATGTGAGGTTGGCTCAACAATATAGTCATACAGGAAAGATGCCTAGCAAGGAAAAGATATGCTACCTTCTCTTGCAGTAAAATAATTGTGACTGCATGAGGCACTCTCAAAGTGAGAGGGTGGAATAAAACTGCTGAGGCCGAAGCCTATACTGCCATTGCAGCTGCAACTACCGCTTGTACACAGTGAGGTAAAGACCGTGCCACTGGGTCTAGTTGTGATGAATAATAAGCAATGGGGCGTTGCTTGTCCCCATGCTGTTGTGTTAACACTGATGTCCTATAACCTTGCTTACAATCTACAGTTTGGAAAAAACGTTTATGGTAGTTTGGTAATCCCAGTGTCATATAACCTTGCTTACAATCTACAGTTTGGAAAAAATGTTTATGGTAGTTTGGTAATCCCAGAACCAATGAGGATGCTAATAACTGTTTCAGTTTGCAGAAAGCAGATTCTGCCTCTGGTGTCCATTGTAACAAATCCTGTGCTGCCATAGGCTTTTTATATATCAGGTCAGTCAGAGGTGCAGATTCCAAGGCATAGTTTGGAATCCAGCTCCAGCAAAAATTAGTTGTACCCAGGAAGGACATCATTTCCTTCTTGGTAGTGGGTTTTGGTGCTTGCAAAATTGCTACTTTTCTGTCCTCATCTAATGTTCTACCCTCTTTGGATATCACATATCCTAGGTATTTGACTTGTTTTTTCCAAAGCTGTAGTTTATTTTTGTTTACCTTATGTCCTTCAGTGGCTAAAAATCATAATAGAGCTATGGTATCTTCTTTGCAATCTTTCTGGGAGGGGGCCACCAGCAGGATATCATCAACATAAAGTAAAATCTGACTGCCTCTTGGTGGGGTAAATCCCACCAAGTTGCTTGCCATATCTTGTGAGAATATTGTTGGACTTTCACTATATCCCTGTGGTAGTCGTGTATATGTATACCTTTTCCCCTGAAATGTGAATGCAAACCAATACTGGCTGTCAGGGTGTATCGGTATCGAAAATAATGCATTGCTGATATCTACCACAGAAAAATATTTCTGTTGAGGTTTTAAATCATTCAACAGGGTGTGTGGGTCTGGCACTGTAGGTGCCCTTGGTATTACTGCGTCATAGGTTCATAGGTTCATAGGTTGGTACTAGCCCTAGGGCCTATACAAGCCTAGCCATAACAATTCCCTGGCTATTTCTTCCTACACTATTTACTTCCCTGGACCCCTGTCTAGCAGCTTGTAAATCTTGGACCATACGCCATTCTCCATTTGCTTTCTTAACAGGAAATAAGGGTGTGTTACATGGTGAATCAGATGATTCCACCAGGACCCCTTCCTTAAGTAAAGCTGCTATAACAGGTTTGACTCCTACCTCTGCATCCTATCTTAAGGGATACTGTCTCTTCTGTGGTCTAAATGCTGACTTTGGTGTGATAGTAACTGGCCCTGCTGTACGAATAAGTCCTACATCTGACTTTCCTGTTGACCAGAGAGTTTCTGGTATATTCTGTAAGGCATTCTCTTCCTCCTTTAATAGGAGTGCTAATCAGCTGTTCTTGCTAGACTGCAAGTGTACGGCTGGGTGGGTCTGAGTTATCCAATTCAGCTTCTGTATTTGTATTCCCTGTTCTGGCAGTTCTAATTCTGTCTGTTTTTCCCATCTCATGACTTTTTCTCCTAAGTCTGCCCATTCTATGTTTTTGTCCTTAGTTAAGCTAACATGTGGTAATCAATTAGATTTATAGAGTGTAAAAAACTCCTGGGGCAATGAACAGCTGGCTACACTGTTCCCTTCTGTGTCCCAGTACAGATTACATAATATCAATCTGTTTGCATGATTTTTAAACAATTCTTGCTTATATTCCTTATCAAGTCCTGGCGTGTTACAATAATACAGGGTACAGTGCAACAAGTGTTGCTTATCAATGTCAAGGGAGGGGAACTTACTGATGGCTACATTCATCAATTCTTCAGTCACAGCCCCTGGACCAGTCGTAACCAAGTCCTGGCTGTACCAATAAAACATTTCACCCTCCGATTGCACTGCAAAGGTATCAATTTGTCGCTGTGCTTCCATACCCTGCATGGTTGGGACTACTGCTATACCAAATAGCTGCATAAGGTCTCTGTCCAAGAGGTTTACTGGGCATTTTGCAGAAACAATTTTGCTTCTCTGAGTCAATCCTGAAACAGGATCAGTTATTGCAATATTATGGGAGAGGGGCTCCCGGTACAGCTGTCCATTAGCTGCTTTTACTAGTATGTAATCAGGTGACTCTGAGTTTTCTGGCAGTTTGGAGGGATGTATGAGGGTTCGTGATTCCCCTGACTCACACAAGAATTTGACTTCCCTCCCTTCTACCAAGAGTATAACTTCTGATTTTGTGTCCGCTAAATAGAGCTCCAGGTTCAATAAAGCTAGGTCTAATATTTCATTTTCTTCACTGTCCATAACTTCCTGCACTTCCTCTATCTCTTCTGTCACATCCTCTACTCCTTCTATCACATTCTCATGTGTCCTTTCTCCACTATCCCCTTCTAGTGATTCCTGACTATCATATAGACAGTCCTCACCCTCATTATCTTCCGTAGTTGCCTTCTTGTTTTTCTTGCAATCCCTTGCCAAGTGTCCCTTTTTACCACATTTAAAACATTCTCCCCTTTTCTTTCGCCCTTCAAAGTCCTCTGATCGCTGATCAGATTGTTTGTTTCCCTGGGCATTTTTCTTGCCCTTTTTCCCAGACTGTACTACATAAACTTCTGCTCCATCTTCTACAGAAAATACTTGAGCTTTCTTTTTCTTTTTGCTATTAAAATGTCTTTCGGCATGCCTAGCATATTCAAGTAATGACTGTAACCTGCTTGTACGATGATCTACCATGTGTTTTGTAAAAAAACTGATTATGGGTGCAATACTGCCTTTTAAAAATGCCTTCTTTAACTGCTGTTCATATGGGGAATCTTGTGTTTGATCTTCAGGAACCTGCATTCCACAGTGGTTATTAAAACATTCTAATAATCTGGCATAATATCGGTCAACAGTTTCACCTTCTTGTTGGATGCATTGATTAATGCAAGTCCAGTCTGCCCTAGGCTTCCATTTCTCAGAGATGCAGTCTGTAAGACCTTTTACTCTGTTGTCTAAATCTGCGCTGCTATGTGGGAAGGGTCTGTGTGCAGCGTCACGGGGATTCCAGTTGCCACTATTCATGTGCCAATCTGGCCCCACAATTTGTCTAACTACTTTTTCTACCTCTTCTCCGTTTAAATTATAACTTAGCCTCATTCCTTGTAAATCTTCTGAGAACTATCTAAAATTAACTTTTGGATGGGGAATTCCCTCAGTGGCTTTCCGGATATCTTCCGGAGTCCAGGGTCTATATACTAGAATAGTTGGGTCCTGAACGTCTTGTCCTGCCTGAGGATTAGGAACTTCTATGAGTGGGCATATTTTTTCTTCACTCATAGATCATGAATTCTTAACCATTTGATATAACTCAATGCCTTCATTCGAGTTACCTGCCCGTGTTCGAGACCTGGTCCCGATGGGATCTCTAATAAAGGATTTTGCTTTTGTAATGTCTCTATTTTCAGTGACAGCAGGATATCATGGGGGTGGACTAACCTGTTCACTTGCTTCATATTCTGGTAAGGGAGGTGGAGGGGCCGACGCTATTACTAAATTATTGTCCTCCTTATTTAAAAACATTGTTTTGGAATTATTGTTCTTTTGTTCCCTGCGGTTTACTTTCTCAATCCACCTGTGTGCCTGAGGAATTCCTAATTGGCGTTGCTTTTTTACCCGACCTTTGGAATCGGTTTTGAGCTGTTTAACAAGTTTGATAAGTGAGGATTTTTCTAATTTACCATCAAATTCATACTTATTAACCCATTTTAAATAATATTTAATATTGTCAGCGGTCTGCGACTGCATGTATTTTGTGTCCTCGGTTAACAGCGGATTTTGAGGTCTTTTGTGCAATTATTACCTATTTTGTTCTACCCTTTTGATCGTTATGTAACCTCTTTTATTTTTAACGTGGTACCACAGATTTTGTTATAGTCTCTTCAGAATGACTGCCTACCTATTCTGTTTTCCCTGATCTATGACAAGACATTACTCTTTTCTGTCCCTGACATGTAAAAATACAGTCTTGACAAAAACAATACAAATGTAGTCCCTGATCTAAAACAGAAAAAAAGTAGATTCACCTTACCTGAGCCTTTGTGATTGATCACCTGGTTCGTGAAAACCCGTTTCAGTCGCAGAACAGAAAGTGGCTAGCCTCTTTTGCATGACAATTCAGTCGGAGGGCTTTTCAAATAAGAAGAACCGATTTGGTTTCTTCCCCATACGGTTTTAACCACTCGGGTCGTCTGATCCGACGCGAAGTGAGGGTTTCCGGCTCGAAGGACCAATCTGTCAAAAAAAAAAACTTTAAAGACCAATTCACATAAGGTTCGGGTATGGTACCTTTTATTACTTGCAGCAAGGAGACAAAAACATGCAAATACAGGATTTTGCCTAATTACTAACAGGCAGTATGCTTCTCTTATACTGTTCTATAAAATGTTACTTTCTATGGTTGATGTAGTTAGACACAACTTTCTGTATTATTCTACAGCAAATGTCACTCAGATTTTCTGCTGACATGTTCAGATTTAAAGCTCATTATGTGTTACATAGAAAATGTTACTTGGATTTCCTGCTGACATGACTGGATTTATGAAAAACATTTGAGAAAAACAACCTGACCTTGGGGCTTTAGCCCACTACAAGCTTCTATTGTGCAATTCTAATACATATGTTACATTTCAAGGTACTTTTCTAGCTTAGGTACAAGTAAATGCTGATTGCAGTTCATATTTTCAAGCAGCCTTTGTCTTCATTATCAATAGCTTCTGCAGCTGTGTATTTTCTCATCGCATAAGCGGAAAATCAATAACTCTTTGTTTAAATCTCATGACATTAATAGAAGTGATACATCTATTACTATTTTCCTGACACTAGCAGAAACTGAATGCTTCCCTGTAAATTTCCAAAGCATAAGCAAAGATCATAACTGCACATATTTCATGACATTACAAGATTGGAATGCTTCTGCAGTTTGTACAGATTTATGCAGTGTGAAATAGAATAAATGTGTTAACCCTTTTTAAACCTCAAATGCACTAAGCATATTACTAATACATATTTTTCTAACAGCCTCAAATCTACAGGCACAGATATTCTGGGATATGTTTGCTAGAGGCTCCCACATACTGGACCTAGTGCTTAATGTGGGAGAATGATGCACCCTCCAATGTTTCATCCTGCCTGGTAAGGTCTGACCATTAAAACTAGTAACTAGAAATGTATAAAAGTGGTTGAAAATGCCTAAAAGTTACTAATAACCTGTAAAAAGGCACCAGAAACCAGCTGGTCCCCTCAACAGAAGTTTAATCCAAAATGCACACGGACACAGTGGTTTAGAAGCACAAAGCACATCAAGCACATAAACGTAAAAACAGTTCCCCTTACATTTTCATCTTACAAACTTCATCAGATAGGGATGTATTGTACACTGTTCATGTACATTTTGGATTAAACTTCTGTTGAGTGGACCAGCTGGTTTCCGGTGCCTTTCTACATGTTAAAATTAGTAACTATTCCAAAGCAAATTGCCTTTCATTAAGTGATGACTTGTCAAAATTCAATGCCTCAGTTTGTCAAAATACTATACCCCTCCAAATCCAGAGAACACAGCAGCCTGTGCTACATTGGTCTGAAAAACACAGTAGAGCTAAGTCAATGGCTGCATAGAGGCTGCTGCTTTTAGCAAAAGTCAGCCCGGGACTAGCCCCAGGAATTGACTACCCTGGTGGCATCCCAAATTAAGCAGAATATACAACAAAAGGAAACATCATGGCAAAAATCAGGAAGGGTAATTCTCAAAAAGCTAGAAACTCTGTCATCAAAGTTAATAGGAAATAAAGTGGGCTAATTAGGTCAAGCAAAGTCAATGATGAGGTTAGGGTAGTATCACTGTTGAAAGATAACCATAAGGCCTTCTATAGCTATATTAGAAACTCAAGGGCAGCACACAGCAATGTGCTGAACTGATGATTAATGGTGCCACATTCACCAAGCCTGGTGATATCGTGAACATATTCACAGTCAAATTCAGTTCCAGCTTTAACCCCCCTCTGATCTCCAGTCATCCACTCAAAAATACCTTCAAACATCACCCCTCCAACTGTAACTAGGGAGCATATACTGGCTGCACTCAATAATGCCAAGAAGAATGCTCCAGTGCTTCTTAAACGGACAAAAATATGACCTATCAGGACCCCTGGAGTCGATATTTAGCTACAGATTTAAAACAGGCTTTGAGCTACATAAATGGAAGACGGTGACTGTCATCCCCATTCATAAGAGAGGAGAATCAACAAATCCTGGAAACTGCAGACCCATTGGTCTAACTAGTCTTGTTGGCAAAGCCATGGAAAGAATTATCAAGGATGACTTATCAACAAGGTCATAGGAGACCTCTGGACCCCTCCCAGCTTGGCTTTGTCAAAGGATGATTATGCTTACTGAATCTGGTGGACTTCTTTGAAAGGGTCACTAAGGTAATGGATGGAGGGAAAATGGTGCATATTGCTTACCTAGATCTAGCTAAAGCATTTTATACAATACTCAGCTTGAGCATTATCAACAAACCTACTGCAGTAGGTATAACCCCCTTTTAATATGCTGCATAGCTAGCTGGCTCACTGATAGCACACAGGAGCTTAGAATCAGTGAGATCACCTCTGAAAACGTCCAGTCACCAGCAGAGTCCACCAGGACTCTGTGGTTGGCCTACTCCACTTTGCCATCTACTTCTCAGATGTCAAAGCCAATGCCAATGTCCTTTGGCTAATCAAGTTCATAGATTATTGTAAACTGGAAGCAGCCATTATATCCCCCTTAAGATGAGGACACTCTTCATGAAGGTCTAATAAAGGCAAAATCTTGGTGCCAAAGCCATGCCTTAAAACTCAATACCAAGAAATGTATTATAGCACCTTTGGGAAGTCTACCACCTCAGGTAACTATGTCATCAATTCATGCATGTGGTATCCTAGACTTTGACCACCATGAGTCTGTGGTATTAAGATATTCCTTCTATGTTGCTCAACTTAGAAGCAATGGCATGTTATCCAGGTCCAGAAAGGTCATTATACCATTGTACTCAGCCCTCATCAGACCCATCACAGAGTATAATCATAGAGTCATCATAGAGACATCATAGAGTTTCAAAGACATGAGGCATCATAAAGTTTCAAAGACATGAGTCTGGAGCATTTCTCCCCAGACCTCTGCTGAAAATTGGCTTTGTTCTAAGTAGGACTTTCCTGTTAAACAAATGTTAAATAAATAAATGCATAACAAAAATAATGTGCCCAAGGAAGCCAAAGGTTATCCAGTAGAGAATAAAATATAGTAATGCAACGAACAAATCAGGCATCCACCAAGGATGGAAAGTACAAAATCTTTAATATACAGGATTAGCACTTTCACACAAATTGTGCTTCTTCAGAGCGACATGATAAAACAGTAAAAACCATTAAATAGTAAAACACATACATCAATTTACCAATAACTTTTGTCAGTCAATTAATGATGTATACTTATTTTTTAAGAATTGGTTTTAAAGGTGCAGAGGCATTAAGACCAGGGAGTTTATCTACCTGCAATTTTACAATCCATCTAGTTTCTGCAGTTTCAAGTCTGTTATTAAAATCACCATGTCTTTTATTGCAATATAGCAATTGTAACTTTATAAAGTCAAAGCTATGATCAGTGAAAACAGAAATATGTTTAGCTAGGGCATTAAGCATATTTTTTGCATCTAATATCACCCATATACTGAAGCATTCGCTCCTTGAGCATCCTGTTTTCCCCACATAAAATGAGGTACAGTGCTTGCATCTAGCCAAATATATCAAACCATGGGACTTAAAATCAGTGTACAATTCAAGTTTAAACAGAATATCATGAGTCGGATGCTAAAATTCAACCTTGGTTGAAATATGACAACAGGCTTTGCAGCCCCTGCAAGGATAGGTGCCTTTTCAGTCAGAGAACAATGCAGGTCTAAATGTAGATTTATAACATAGTTGTCTCTCGAGGGACAAATTATTTTTAAAGACATAGCTAGGTTTATCATCTACTATAGATTTTATTTTATCATCAGAAAGTAATATGGGCCAAAACATATTAACAGTGCTGCAAACCTGTTGCACATTATTGCCATAGGTCAATGAAAGTCTAACTTTATGGCCAGTTAAGTTATTAAGTTTTTTTTTAGGCACATAGGAATGATTAAAAAATTGTTTACCTTTGCTTGATCTCAAAGAAGCAGCTTCATTATAATTAACATTCAAATCATGCTGCTTATATCCCCTAGCCAAAAAATCATTACTTAAGAGATCCATGGCATTTCATATCATCAGTATGCAGACAAGACATTCTATGATATTGACTTTTAGTAATATTATTAAAAACATGCTTAGGATGCATGCTATTAAAATGCAAAAAAGCATTTTTCCTGCATGGTTTCCTATACAGGGAGGCGTTAATGACATCATCATGCAAATTAATTTTTATGTCCAAAAAATCAACAGTAGTAGATGAATAGTTCAGAGCAAATCTAAAACAGTCACTCAATGTTTCTAAATAATGGACAAACTTCAAAAGATCAGCTTCCAAACCGTCCCATAAAATAAAAATGTCGTCCACAAAACGTTTATAATACAGCAACTGTGCAGAGAAAGGATGCCTAGAGAGGACTACCTCGCGCTCCCATTCCGCCAACACAAGGTTGGCGTAGCTGTTAGCACAAGGAGTCCCCATCGCAATGCCTATCCTTTGGTCAATATAAAGTATCATTAAATAAAAAAAACATTATTTTGTAGGACTACATCCATTAAAATACCTGTACATTCAATCAATTCAGATGAATAATCAGTATTAATAGCAATAAATCTCTTTAAATGTGTAATACCCATTTCATGAGGTATAATGGTAAATAAGGTCTGTATGTCCATAGTAACTAATAAGGTGTGGTCCGAATAAATGCCACGTTCCCTAGTATAATCACCCAACATACCCAAAAAATGCTCTGTATCCCTAAAGACCACACTGACCTTTTCCAAAGGTCTTTTTAAATGATGCTCAATAAAGATGGAAATAAATTCAGTAGCCCAACCTCTGCCTGAGACTACTTGGCAAAGAGGTGGGTTATGTAAAGACTTATGAACCTTAGGCAGGCCATGTATAACAGGTGTTAGTGAGTCAGCAACCAACATGAAATCATACATATCTTTCTCTATAACATGTTCCATTAACAAAACATATAAATGTTCATGAATGTTACTTACAATTCTGTTTAAATCATTATTGGTTATAGGTTCATATGTATCAACATCATTCAACATAAGAGACATGACAGTATTATATTGGACAGTGTAAAGAACTACAATAGACCCCCCCCCCTTTATCAGCCGGGCAAAAAGTCAGCACATTACTAGTTTTTAACTCATGTAATGTCAAGAGTTCATCACAAGATACATTATAAAAGTTATGCTTAGAAATATCCATTTTAAAGAGCTCACTTTCAATTGTCTTAATAAAAGTTTCAAGTACTGGGTGTATTTGTGGCATAAACAAGCTGGAGTGTTTCAAAAAAGCAGGCACTGTTTGTTGTTCACCAAATGCCAACTTCAAAGCTATATTTCGTATAAACAATTTAACATCTAAAATAATGTCTTCAAAAGGAACTGAGCACAATGGCAGAAAGCTCAGACCTCTATAAAGCAAACTTACTTGTGAATCTGTAAGTGTATATGAAGAAAGATTGTAAATCAATGAAGGGTTCTCTTGCGTACATTCTCCTCTGCAGCATGGTCGTTCTCTAATGAAGACTTCTGTTTCTTGCATGTGTAGCTGTAGTTCTGTCCCCTGCCTAATGCTGATGGAAGCCTGAAAGAGGCAGGAAAATGTGAAAACACATTCTCCGATTGTAGAGAATTGCTGGTATCCTTAGGACGAACACCAGCTGTAAAAGTAGTGGCATTATTCATGGTAGCTAAAGCTGAATTAGAAGAAGGATTAATTATATAAGTTTCATGTTTATCAGCAGTAATTGTAGCATTGAAGGTACTAGGACTGGCATCAGATGATAGAAATGTCAAGTCTGGCTGCAACTGTTCAGTAGCAGCCTGTTGAGTATGTCCTTTAAAGATATCATTTGTCCATTTGGACCCTCATGGCCATACAAAGATATGGCCAAGTTGAAAATCGGCCATATCCCTAGCCAACTTCCTTTTCTTAATTATTTGCTGTTTATCATCTTAAGCCAAAACTTTTATGAGAATTTTATCAATCTTCGCCAAGTAAGTAGGTCCAGAGAACCTACAATACAAGTTTGCCTGTGTTTTTTCCAGTTTATTACAAAGTTCTTTCTCTTGTGGAACAAAGAATTCATTAAGGAGGCGCATATAATTAATGCTTAATTCAGTGTTGAGTATCTGCCAATTTTAATAATTCAGGGTATGCATTACCATAGGTGGGCATGCAGAGGACCCACAAACCCTTAGGGATCACCTTATGATAAAAACAAGCTTCCATATGAAGCCATTGTTATTGTATTCTCTTTAATTTATATAAATCATTCTCAAAGTCTCTCAACAATTGTTTGAACATACCCCAGTCAGTAGGCTCTTCTACAGTGATCTCATTGGTAAAGGAACAGCCCAAAAGCAGATTACTATCAAAGTTCAATAGGTGTTTAAAGCATTGTTGGTCACTCACATCCAAGTTAGGCTGATATCTCAGTTCAATAACAGCTTGTTCAGCCATGTCTGCTCAGACACACAAAAAAACTAATATCAAAACGAAAAGAATGTGTCCAAGGAAGCCAAAGATTACCCAGTAGAGAATAAAATATAGTAATGCAATGAACAAACCAGGCATCCACCAAGGCTGGAAAGTACAAAATCTTTAATATACAGGATTAGCGCTTTCACACAAATTGTGCTTCATCAGATCCACATAACAGACTTGAAACTGCAGAAAATAGATGGATTGCAAAATTGCAACCAGATAAACTCCCTGGTCTTAATGCCTCTGTACCTTCAAAACCAAGTCTTAAAAAACTAAGTATACATCAGTAATTGATTGACAAAGGTTATTGATTAATTGATGTATGTGTTTTGCTATTTAATGGTTTTTACTGTTTTATCATGTGGATCTGATGAAGAACAATTTGTGTGAAAGTGCTAATCCTGTATATTAAAGATTTTGTACTTTCCAGCCTTGGTGGATGCCTGGTTTGTTCATTGCATTACTATAAATAAATACATAAATAAAATAAAATAATCACCCCTTTGGTATGTACCTGACCAGACACATGCAGCAAATGGAATGTCCACAAATGTTCCTTACAAAAAGAATACAGGGAGTAAACACAATGTCGTAAGCTGATCACCTCAAAGCCCTGTTTCTTTACTCAGTATTATACAGACTTCTGAGAGATGATCTTTGCCTGGTATACAAGACATCCCCAGATCCTGTTTTGATGAATTTTTTGCACATCCACAAAACAAGCAACATCAGAACTACTAGACTAAAAGACCCAAATTTTGCTTGTGAGATAAATAGAACATGTTGGAGAGACACATATGTTTCTCAGAGAATTACTATTGTCTGGAACAGGCTCCCCATCCATGTAAAGTAGAGTTCCTCCCTATCCCTATTTGAGGGAAACTTGGATGACCAATGGATAGGCAATCAGAAATTCACCCCTTGTCTGGCACCTATGTCTCTGAAGGACAGAGGTAGTCAGTAGATTGCCACCTATATAAATAAAATGTTTGCGCCAATTTGGATTGCACAGCTAGGATTATAAGGGCCCTAGTAGTTGTTAGCCTAGTATACACCTAAGAACGTATGAACCATTGAAACCCTTATCATTACAAAAACAGACAAATGGATGTAGACCTCGTCTATGTAGTTAATGGATGTCAAAAGTCAAAAGTCAAAGTAAACTTTATTCTCATTTAGCCTACACAAGTGCAGTCTAAATGAAATTGCATGCCTCAGGCTCAAATTGAGAAAACATATACAGACATACAACAACACATACAACAGACATATAGTCAACATTTCACATTAGACAGGTTATTCTACTACATATTATCACAGTTTACCTTATCTGTAATTTTCAGCAGCTGAATGATTTCTTAATGCACAACTTCCTATTGCATTATGTGATTCTCACATGAATAAGAGGATGTAGTTAGTATAATATTGCACATTCATTGCCATCTATGTATTGTTTATGTGTAGAATCTGAACTGCCTCTCATTTATTTGCACCAAAAGAGTTGGCTATCCCATATCTTGTCAGTGTCCAGCTTCCCTGAGATTATTGCCTGAGTTCAAAAGTCTCACCTCCTGAGGGAAGAAGCTGCTTAAGAACCTAGACATTTTGCAGTGCATGCTGCGGTATCTTCTGCTGGATGACAAGCATTTGAACAGTTAATAAGCAGGGTCTGTAGGATCCTTAATTATTTTTGTAGCTCTGTTGTGACATCATGCTGTGTAAACTCCTGTAGTGCTGGAAGTTTGGACCTGTTACCTTTTCTGCCACTTTCATTATCCTTTGTAGGGCTTTTTGGTCTGAAACTGAGCAGCTCCCGTACCATGCTGAAAAGTTACATGCTAGGATACTTTCCATTGTACCCCTTAGAAGGTGGAGAGGATAGGGGGTGGCTGACTTGTTTTCCTCAGTCTCCTCAGGAAATACAGATGTTGCTAAGCCTTCTTTACTATATGACTGGTGTTTATTGATGAAGCTAGATCCTCTGCAATGTGAACCCCCATGAATTTTGTGCTCTTTACTCTTTTCACCATCTCACCATTAATCGTGAGAGGAGAATGACCTAGTTGTGTTTTCCTGAAGTCCATTACAATCTCCTTTGTTTTGTTGACATTAAGGTCGAGGTTGCACTTGACACACCAGTAAATCAGTCAGCTCACTTCCCCCCTATAGTCTTTTTCATCTCCTTTACTGATGAGGCCCATGACTGTAGTGTCATCCGCAAACCTGATGATGTGGTTGGTGTTAAATCTAGCTTTACAGTCATGGGTTAGTACAGTAATCAGTAGTGGACTCAGCAGGGCTATATTATATGCACAAAAACACAAAATAGCGAATACATGTACATCAACACATAAAGGTCAATGTACAAAAAGAGAGAAATATGTAATCGTCGAAAATGAAAATGCCGAACATATTTACTTGGCCAGCATTGCAATTGTGGGGATGAGGAAATATATCCTTTTCCCCACTGTAGTGCGGTCTCAGAGTTGGTATATTTAAGTAGGGGGGTGTGGGGGGGGAGCAGCCCCCCACATGGGGGGTGCAGGGGGGCTTGTCCTCCCTGCAAAAGTGTGTTCATTTTATTTAGGTAGTTTGAGCTTACCTGCATGGTGCTGTTGGTTGATGAAATACATTCGTCATTTTCATTTTCGCCAATTACGTATTTCACTCTTTTTGTACATCGACCTTTATGTGTCGATGTACATGTATTTGCTGTTTACAGCTTTCGTGTTTATAATATAGACCACACTCAGCACACAGCCTTCAGGTACTCCTTTGTTGATTGTGATAGTTTTCAAAGAGTTACTGCCCACATATGCCCTTTGAGATCTTTCAGTCAAGAAGTCCAGGATCCAGTTGCACATATGGGCTTTGATACCCAGATGAACAAGATTTTCGATTAGCTGTTGTAGGATGACAGTACAGAATGCTGAACTTGAAGTCAATAAACAGCATTCTAACTTTGTTGTCCTTGTTCTCAAGGTGTACCAATGAGAAATGCAGCACAAATAAAATGGTGTCCGCCGTGGAGCGATTGGCATGATATGCAAACTGGAGTGGATCTAGTGCCACTGGAAGGCTTGCTGTCAGGTGTTTTTTGACCAACCTTTCAAAGCTTTGCATAATGGTGGACATGAGGGCTACTGGTCTGTAGTCACTGAGGCATGAGGGAGATGATTTCTTCAGCAGTGGAATCCTATCTGTGTTTTTGAAGCATTTGGGTACCTTTGCTTCACTTTGGATGGAGTAGATAGTGAACTTAACTTATGAAAACAGAGCCATCTGCACAAGTTAGTAATTTCCGTGTAAAGCTTTTTGTCACTGGTGTTCAACTGAATGCATAGATAATGTTTTACTACAATTACTTGAAACATAACAGCAGTATTATTTCTATAAACATTTTATTCCTTTCAGATTGTATATTACAACTATTCAATAAATATCAACTTATGATACAGACATGAAGTCAATAAAATGGCTGGTAGGTAAAAATTAATGAGGTCTGTGTTTAAGGTTTTGATGCCTTTTTGATATTTAGAGGTACATTTGCCATTTTATTAAGAGAAACTAACTCAACTTAGTTTTATTACATTATGTTTCTCTATAGGCACTTAAAAGGTGTCCTTTAATAAGATTGCTGCTACATAAATGCAATTAGTAAAATTGGGTCTTATAAAAATATCCACAAAGCAACAGCCAAGCTGACTTTCTCTTCTAGGGAACCACAAATCTTTAGAACTAAACATATAAATGTCAGAGAAACAGTCTCTATGCAGACATAAAATATACACTGACTGCTAAAGTCATAACTACTCCCAGAGGCCCATAAGTCATGCGACATGAGGTATATCCTTTTCCTACAAGCTATGCTTTCGCTGTCACAAAATTTAATAAAAGAAGTAACATGGCATTTTAAAAAAGATCTTTTAATAACACAGCATATTACTAATAAATACTGTGCTGCAAAGCCTCCATTCTGAAGATGTAACACATATCACATCAGCTAGATTGTAAACCTATTTTTGTGCTGCTAATAACACAAAGACTAATGCAGCTCTCCTGATATTTAGATAAAGGGCATAGATCACAGCAGTGTTGCACTGTGCTTCCCAGGCTTGTCACCACTTCAGCAGGGATGTGAAAATTTGCCTTAAAGTTTAAATATCACCAGCATCTGACATGAGAATCCATTAGGATTCTTAAAGTGGTGCCCTGCTGGGGTCACTAATTCTTCTGTAGGGGTAGTGTCTGTACTGTTCCCTGTCAATGATTTGATTGACAAACATCTTTAAAGTTCATCTTAGTTCAAATCCTTAATAATTTCTATTGCGTTAATTCAGATAGCCTTGCTGTAACAAGGAAAAAAAATCCTGATTGATTGCCACGTACTCCAGAGGGAAAATGGTGCTGGCTGTTAAGTGCAAACCTTAGCAGCTCCAATGTTAACACGTCTGACCCTGACATTCAAACCATATAGTAAAGGTTTCACTTTGCACAAGGGGTGGGCAGACTTGAAAAAATTCTTGAACATCATTTTTAACAATTAACGCTAGTCATGTTGCAGATTAGTGCAAATTCAAATCATTAAGAAATTAATGGTTTGGAAGTTGACCAGTTTCACAATGTAGTAAAACAGACACTTCTCACGCCCAGTTATTATGTTTAAATTTTGTATATATATTTTCTGGCAAAGAGAATTTATCCATATTAGATGCCTTTAAGTTGCTTATCATCTCATATCTTCTAACTGCAAGCATGTTTTAGAACTGCAATCCCTGGCCAAGAATTTAAACTGCATCTGTTCTCACCCATCAATATTCAGATGCCTGATCCCAGACTACTACTGTTACTCAAATGCATCTGTGTAACTAACTCCATTAGCATAAACATACAGCTCACATTTTAGCAATAAGTGCAATCAATTTCCTGAGTATATGGTATTTTTATTTGCTTGTTTGCTTGTGTCCTTCATTTTCACTTTCTGCAGCTATGAAAGACAAAATGACACCAGGTATTTCCATACATAATCTGGGGATGGGAAATATTAAACAAAACAAAAGAAGGCAATTGTAAAAAAAAAAATTATATAAACAGACTGGTAAACACCATTTTACAGTATTTTGCCAAATGTAGGTCATAAAGAATTGAGAGTCACTGGACACAGTTTTGAAGAATGAATCCATCTGTAAATAAATTCCCCAATAAAGCTGAATAAGATATATTTGATCCCATAGTCTGGTGCAACAGTAAAGTTTTATTTCAGTAACTTGAGAAGCTACAGCTGATTGCCACACTATCCTCTGTATTCCCACTCAGCATTTTTGAATGTTAATGGATTGACTTTCAGTGGTGCAGCAGTTAACATTGTTGCCTCCCAACAAGAGGTTTTCCGTTTCAATTCATGGCTGGGGTGCCTTCTGTGCAGAGTCTGCATGTCCTTCCTGTGTTTTCATGGGTTTTCTTTGGGTACTCCAGTTTCCTCCCACATTCCAAAGACATGTGTCTTAAGCATTTCTTCCCTGGTGTCTGCTGAAAATAGGCTCTGTCCTAGTAAGTCTTTCCCAGTCAACAAATGTTAAATTAATAAAAATAAATACATCCTCTTATATACAGGAGCTAAGCAGTAAGTGTCTCAAACACTGGTGACTTATTATATATATTATAAAAGATAATTTATATTTCTGTCCTCATGAAAAACTGCAGGGAACCTAAACAATGCAAAGTTACAACTAATGGCATGGCTTAACAACTCAAAACTATTGAATTGGAGATATCAGAGCTCTCATAAGCTACTAAAGAGAGGATACTGAATGTAAGAAGTTGGGAAAAGAGTTAAAGTCACATTCAAAGATAACCATTAAACTGTCTGTATTACCTCTGAAATGGCAAAGGAAAATGGATGTACTAGGACACTGTTTTAAATGTGTATTACGTCCTAAAGGGGAGACATAATGCTATTATACAGTATACGGCATCACTGGCATATCCTGAATCCTCTAAAGATGCATTTTTTTGATTTCCAAAGTATTTAACAAAACACTTTCTTCTCCCTTGTTAGAAACAAATGAGGATTTGAACATGAGTCAGTGTTCTGTTATTACCAATGCCACAGCATAATTTTGTAAATCACTGAAAAAATGTAATTGCAAACTTAATCGGGTCAATATTCTGTAACACTCACCTTGGTAGAGTCAAACAGAGGGTTCCACATTAAGTGAACCTGCTTTCCAAAAGATATCATGGGTCATGATACTTAAGACAGTTTCATGTTGTTTCATCTGAGATAGTTTTCATGTATGCACCTAAATAGGTAAGCCAAGGACACAATGTAGTTTTGGCTTCACTGGTCACAGCTAAATCTGACGTTTTTCAGAATTTTTATGTCCTCATGCCTGTAGCTGCTACTTATCACCCATTTATTTCTTTTCACCAGGGTGAGAGAGATTTTTATAGTACAACTGTCATATAGGCAACCATGAGAGATATTTCCATGTTCTGGCCTAACCCCTCCCTCAGCAACAGATGTGAAGACCTGCTATACCTTCCTCTGTATGTGTTTATGTTCCCATCTATGCCCCAATAAGGCTGCTGCATGGTGGAAGCAAGAACATTCACAATGCATAGGGTTGCATTCCATGTACCTCTCTGTCCAGTAGATGTTGACCCTGTAGCAGATTAGACCACCTCCCTCCATCCAAGATGGGAGACCGAATGTTGGCCCCTCACCCTCATGCTCCCTACCCACTCCTCCAGCATGCAATGCACCATGTGTTTAATAGTCATGGCTTTTTCCCACTACACCAAGGAACTGTGTTCACAGTAACTCTGAGAAAGCAGTCAGATGAGAATTGCAATGGTTGATAGGACATTATCCAGCCTTTGCTAATGTAGCACAATAATGTTTGCTCTGGAAGAACAAATGTATTAATTTGCAGATTTTCCATAGTTATATCCAGATTCTTCTTAGGTCTTGATTGAAGCAATGGAGGCAGCATTCCCTATATGGAGAAATGTAAATCTTTACGAAGTGTTTTCCTTGAGTGAACAATTGGAGACATGGACACATTGCAATGGATCAGAGCAATGCATTGCTGTAACAAGTCACAGCAATGCATTGAATTTGGTTTGTATTTTGTCAGTGTGACATGAGAAGGACAAATGAATATCCATCTGTGACAAAGTGAAACATATTTTTTCAAATTTTTTGCTGAAAGGCTAGTCAACTTATTTGCCATGGTCTGTAGTGATGGATCCAATAAGCCATCTGTGGCATCTTTTATAATTATTAATATGTATATCCTAGTACGGCCTTTCTGAAATCTGTCTCAATGTAATACCATCAGGGCTGCATTTATAAAATAATAAAAAGAGTTTTGAGCAGGGCAGCTATACCTGCTGAATGGACAATGTTTGTTAAGATTTTTTTTTTTGTTATAGTCATATTATAAAGGTTATATTGTTTGCATGTGTATACTCTGGAAGATTGTTTCCTTTCACATTACAGAATATATCAGATCTTTCATACAGGATCCAGTATAACAAAGTGAAGCAGAATTTTTTCTAAAGTTTTGTGATCACCTCAGGTCACCTTGGTCTGTAGTTACCACTCAAATGAGCCAATGTGGTCTATTTTCTGGATAATGAAATGCAATACAGTCCTTCTTGGATCTGATCTTGATGTAATACCAGCAGGCTTATATTTATAATACAATAATGAGTTGTAAATAGGTCACATTTGCCTAGTGAATGAACAATGTTTGCTAAGATTGAAGATAAAACTATATGGCCTATATATTGATACTTCATGAGATTGTTCCCTTCCTTAGAAAGAATATAATGTGCCAGATTCCAAAAGAGTTGCTCTCAGTGTATGTCTGCTCTGATTTTGAAAGACTTGCTGTGAGTATAAGTGACGTAATTCAGTGTAAGACATAACTATAAATTGGCTTACACTGGAGGCCAGATTCCAAAAGAGCTTCTCTCAGTGTAAGTGTTTACTTACATTGATAGCAAGTCTTTTGGAATCAGATCCAATATATCTCAAATGCTTGAACAGATTCTTATGAATTTGCCTGTAAAAGCACCCTTGGTAATCATACTCTCATTTTGTTTTGCACAGTCTAATATTGTATGGAGAAATTAGACAACAGTATCTCAAATATTTGTACACCTGTCAGCATATGTAATATATATTAATGTTTTGCCACAATATATAAAAATTGCATGACTGAAAAATATTACTTTGCCCTGGAAAAGAGTATTACTTTTGGTTCTCTTTTCAGAAGATCACATCCCTCATATGATTCAGATTGAACACATTTGAAATACACATTTTATTACATATATTCCACTGTCAGAGCACCCAAATGGTTATATAAAATGTTGGGGTTACCTAGTAAGGAAGGACCATTTCCTCTGCAACTATGTGATATATTGTAGCACATGTCTCAAAATAATACACTTAGCTTGCAGTTTCAGCCATAAAGACACATACACAGGTTTATTATGTAATGCAATTTATTGCATGAGGCTAAAACTGGGGAATGTAATTCCAATAACAAGAAACTTATATATTTTGGAGAAATAAATAGATTTCTACTTCTGATCAAATGATAATGCAAGTAAAGACGTATTTTTGTCCATTGGTGGGCTCAATTTACTGAGCAGAATTCACCACAGCACCCCAATGAAAGCCAAGTATAATATATAATGTTAGACTGTGGCAGTAAACGTATATGAACTAAAGACTGTTGGCATGTCTTTGAAATACTATGGTTATGATTCAAAAAAACTTGTTCTTAAGTGTAAAACTCCAGTGTAAGTCTGCCCAGTTCCAAAAGATATGTTCTCTTTTTGAGTGCCTTACTCCTTTGTAAGATCGATCTATATAGCAGACTTAAAGTGGGGATCAAATTCCAGAGTAAATCACTTAATGCTGAGAGCAGGCCTTTTGGAATCTGGTCCCAGCTGTAGGCTTGCTTTATTGACAACATTTATCATAATGTAAGCCATTTGCACTGAGAGCAAGCCTTTTGCAATTTGTACCACCAGGCAACTTTTAAAAAACAGTCAACTAAAATCAGATTTGTAGATTTCTGTTTTCTTAAGAATAAAATAAAAAAGCTAGCAAGCCATAAATATGTAATGCTTGTGTGATTTCAGACCAAAAAGGGATATTTGTTTCTGCATAAAAGTGATCTTTTTATTTTTTGCTTTTGTGGATGCATTAAAGATGACATTAAAATGTGATAATTCATGAAGCAGTTGCTCTTTTGTCTCTGGGGGTACTAGCCCAGTCCAAATGTGTTTTGCAGAAAATTATGTCTGTAACATTCCCCTCAAACTTGCCTGAAAAACATTTAACCATTTTAGAGTTACATATTTTAAAATATAATGAACAAAATGTCCAAAACCAGTAAGAATTCTTGGGACACTTCTAAAAATTCTCACCAGACAAGGAGTTAATTTAGTGTTTATAATTTCATTAAAATGTGACATTACTGTGATCAGTATCACAAATGGCTTAAAGCTGTTCAGTGAAAGATATCAAAAATAGTTAATTTTTACAGAAAAGTACTGCACTCTTGGAAAGAAGAGGAAACAAGACAAGAAAAGTATCAAGGTTCAAAATAATTAAGGTCCACACACTGGCGAAGATCATGAGAAGGAAAGACAGATCATGTGCTGGATGTGGCTCCTATTGAATCCGATGTAGCAGTGGCTTTTTGAATAGAATCAAAAGATAAATAAGATTTCAACTCACATGAAGGTTTGCTGGTGGTGCAACACAGGTGCTTACATACTTCTCCTACAGTACTTTCCTAAGAGATGAAAAACTTTGACTCGCCTTAATAACATCAGGGGTCTGAGCAGACTGCAATATTATCAGCATTAATGTTTCCTTACCTCATTTGGAATGTAGCTGTTTGGAATGTAGCTGAAAGCATTGCTTTATTGTCATCAATGAAAAACTGGAAAAGAAGCAAGGGAAGTTAAAAAATAAAATCAGATTTCATCTTTCATTAAGTTGTCCATGATGCTGCTAAAGAAGCACTCTGACATGTTACCCTGTGATATCTCTTGTCTATATAAATCAAGTTATTTGCATTTTCACCTAAAATGTTTTTTTTTTAAATAAATAAGAACAAATATTATACATTCCGTTTTTTCATATTTGCAAGGTATTCCATGGTGGTTGTACACTTGGCCCTAGTTTCTCAATCATGCAATTATTTATATAAGCATTCTGTTTTTATCTATGTATTTATTTATGTATTTATTGAATTATTGCAATGATGCCACTTTGTCAGTTAATTTAGTGTGCTGCATTTAAGGGAGACTATGTTTGTTTCCATATTTAGCAACTCTGTTTTATGAGTTACCACCTTTTAGTTTAGTTTGGTAACTTTTGTACTTAACACCTAACTTCCTTGTTTTATACCATACCATTTAATTCTTAATCAACAAGATCTGTATACCTTAACCAGGGGTCAAGTCATTTGGAGATGACATGAAATTTCCTTATTAAATAAGATTGACTGTTAGTTAATTAGTTGTTAATTAAGTAGGATTGGCTGTTTGTATTAGTAATTTAATTTGTTGCAGTTTCACTATTAAACACAGAAAAGCAGATAAAGCATTAAATAATGTATTTTATTTCCTTTTGGATATAGAAGCTTCGGTATTGGTTTCCCCAGCATAAGCTAATTACCACCTCTGGTATCAACTATTGTTTCATCTGTGAAGATAGATTTGTAGTACATTTAAGGGAGTAGACCTGTACAATTTCATGAGTGATTCAAGAAGAGTTTGAGTTAATAAAACATGGTCTATATCACATAGTCGAAGTCTTATAACTTCGAACACGTAATGTTCGAACCATTATGTTTGAAGTTACAAAACTTCGACTATGGATAAATAAAAACAATTGAAAACAAAATAAACTGTTTTAAGCAGGGGGGGGCAAGCCCTCCTGCCCCTCCACCCCCCGCTACTTAAATATACCAACTCCGAGATCGCACCCCATTGAACAAAATGGAAACCTCCACTTATGAAGATTTCCATTCAAATGGTCAAACTTTTACAAATTCGAACCTATGGTCTCAACCATATGAGGTTCGAACTTGTAAAAGTTTGAATTCATGATAGGGACCCAATAAAACAATGTCTTGTTTGCTTTGATATAACTTTTTATTCCATGGAGTGTCTCTGGAGTACATTTCAGAACTTGAGTTTGTGAGTTTAAAGGTGTCATCACTGCAGATTTATATGAACATAAGTAATGTTTCATATTTTACTTGAATTTGCTTAGAACATTCAGCTTATTTTTTCTACATTTAAGATATAATAATTTATCCGTGGCAGGTTTGAACATCACATTACCTGACACAGTCTTCTTTCTTTATATAGCTGACAAGCTGAAAATTTCTTTTCAGTACATTTATGTAGTCAATAGCTTAGGTAACAAGCTATTTTAAATTTTATTTACTACCCCCAAGCATCTGTTTTTGCATTTCTTAATAGTACTAAGGAAGCTTGTGAGTATAACATTAATGTACATTTCATTAATTAGTATGTTTAACTGATTTAACCACTGATGGATTGTGCCTTTTTGTTAAGTAGTACAGTTTTCATACATTGTATGTGACAAGGTTATGCTGCTAAACGCTAGGAGTCTTAGCATGAAACTGCACTCACTGGAAGCAGTCCTCACCTTGGAAGACACAGACATTTATGAAGTCACTTAGATCTGGTTCAAGGCTGTGGACAGCACCCCAGCTATAGTGGGTTACACCTCCTTCCACACGTTCAGTCCACAAACTGAAGGTGTGAAAACTAAAGGAGGCAGTGTATCAATTTTCATTAAAGATAAATACGCCTCCAGATTGGTCAAACAGCATGATTTCCTGGAGATACTTCAGGTGCAATTAACTGTTGGTAGGACACCTATTCAAGTCATTGCCAGTTACAGGACCCCATCCATGCATCAGGACACCTACTCTGCCTATATGAATCTACTTAAGTCTATAAAGATACATCTGAACATCATGGTTTTGGGTGATTTTAACTACCCATGCATTGACTAGGTAAATTACTCATGCTCAAACTCAGTTGCCCAGGGGTTCCTCAACTTTGTAACTTCCAATGCTCTGGACCAGCTGGTTGACAGCCCATAAGGGGTGCCAACATCCTGGATCTGGTGCTTACCAGTATGGCGACCACTGTAGCACCCCTACTGTGAGTTCTTCCTTGGTGAGATCTGACCACAAATCAGTCTCCTCTGAAGTAACTATCACACCTGATCCCCCCAGCAGCAACTAAAATAAAAACTTTCTCCAAAGCAGATTATAACCTCTTATGGAATGCTATAGATAGCTTCTCTGCACCTCACCACTCAGATGGAACTAGCAACTATGCCAAGTTCTACACCAATGCTTTTTACAAACACCTGTATAACTGCATTGACTTGGCTGTACTTGATAGGACAAAAACAAGTTCCTTAGGGAAGAGAAAACCTGCCTGTTGGACAGCTGCCATTAACAGGATTTACAATAAGAGGAAGAAATTTCTATCTAATACTAAGAGGGAGCAGCGAGCCCTAAACTGGAAACAGTCCCTCATCAGTTTAAACAAGAGAATAAGACTTCTTGTGAAGTCCTCCAAAGCAGACTATGAATCCAAATTAGCTTCCTCAACTAAAGACAACCATTAGGTGTTCTTTAGTTACATCTGTAACCTAACAGGAAAGGCCTAGATTTGTGCCGAACTGGTACTTAATGATACCATATATACTGAGCCTGTGGACATAGCTAACCTGCTGGCTGACAGGTTCTGTGAAAACTACACTCCCCTGTCCCCACCACACGTACCCCATGACATCCCTGCCACCTGCCTCTACCATGTATACCTAAAGAGCAGGTCATTAATGCCCACTCTAAGGCCAGGAACACAGCATCTATGGGACTGATAACATCCCAGACTGCATCCTACATAGGGTTCAACAAGAATTAGCAACACCATTGCTTACTTTTTTCAATCATAATCTAAGCACTGTCTTTGTCTCAGCTGAATGGAAAATGGCCACCGTTATTCCCTTGCACAGAAGTGGTGCTTCCACTGTCCCTGGGAACTATAGACCTATTAATTTGACTAGACTTATTTGCAAGTCCATGGTATGAATCATCATGGACCTTATTAACAAAGATATAGGTAATCTCCAAATACTTGACCTACTCAGTTTGGATTTGCTAAAGGGAGGTCATGCCTGTTAAACCTGGTGGACTTCTTTGAGACAGTCACCAAGGGCCTGAATGAGGGGAAATCTGTGCATACAGCCTACCTAGACTTAGCCAAGGCATTTGACACTATACCCCACTCAGACATAATTGGCAAACTCACCCAGCTAGGTATCGACCCTTATATCGTTCGAAAGGTCATTAACTGGCTCACTGATTGAACCCATATAGTCAAAATAGGGGAATCTACCTCCAACAGCAGACCTGTAACCAGTGATGTTTCACAGGGATCAGTCCTGGGGCCTCTGCTGTTTGGAATCTATTTCTTCGAAGTACAAACAAAAACTAAAGGTCTGTGGCTGACAAATTTGCTGATGACTGCAAACTGGGAGCAGTCATAGAATCTCCAAATATTGTCAGCAACTACAAGAGAGACTTACACAAAAGAAAAGATTGGTGCCAAAGTCATGGCCTTAAACTCAATGCAAAAAAATGCATTATCATCCATTTTGGTAATGGTGATGTCCCTGCTAATTACCACATCAATAGCAACACCTTAAGTACATACTCAGTGGTGAGAGACCTGGGGACACAGGTTGGCAGCAAACTCCCCTTTGACCACCAGGTCTCTGCAGTGGTAAGAAGAGCATTCTATATTGCTCATCTCATAAGTAAGGACATTGCCTCCAAAAAAAAGAAGTTATAGCCCCCCTGTACCCTTCCCTCATCAGGCCAATAACTGAGCACAATGCACCTTTTGGTATGTACCTTTCCAAGCACCTGCAGCAAATGGAGAGCCCACAAAGATTCCTCACAAGGAAAATTCTAGGTCTTCAGCATTTGTCATATGTGGATCATCTAAAATCACTGTCACTTTATTCTCTTTCATACAGACAACTCAGAGGCAATTTCTGCCTTGCATATATGGCAATCTCTGACCCTGCTTTATTGGAAATGCTGCATCTCCATAAGTTAAATGGTACATGGGTTACTCACTCTAAATACCCTAGCCTGGTATGTGAAATTAATAGAACCTGCTTAAGGGACAGATTTGTCTCCAGAGGTTACCACACATTTGGAAGAGACTCCCACTTCATGTCAAACAAAACACCTCATTGGCCCACTTCAAACACAGTCTGGAAGATTGGATGGGTAACTGTAAATTCACCCCAGGGGTTCTATGTGTGTCCTTCCTGGACATGGGGCAATAGGTGCTGATCATGGAAATAAAGGTAAAACTTGACTAGACTTGAAAGGGCCCTAGGGCCATTAGCCTAGTAACTTCCTATGACCCTATCATCCCATGATCAGAAGAAGACTGAATAGGATTTTAACATACTTGAGAATACTATAGATATTCAGCTGAGCTAGCAGTCCAGTTGTACTCACTGCAGTGTATGCTGTGATTTATGCTGCTAAATCATTTCTGTTCCTCACTATCATTGTCCTCAGTAATACGTGCTCCATTTAGCTAAAACACATGATACTGTTTACTGATGGTTGTAGATATGGGAAAAACAAAAGACTTATATGTAGTTAGCATGCTTTACTGCTGTTACTTGATTATTTGTAGATTCACAGATATTTACATTTAAGCAGTGCTTGTTTACTTAACTGAAAATAATTTATACATTGTAGCATTCTATTCTGCTTTTCCACATTGATGAAATTAGTTCAACGTTGTTAAAATAGGATACTATGATTTATTTAAACTGTTGTCACTTCTGGATTACAGCAGTATTTAAAAAATCCTCTTTTATAAAATGACTGAACAAGTACTGAAGAGGAGTTTTCCAACTCAGTGCTAATCTTTGCTGTATAAATTTGGAAACCTGCAATCCTGATACTGTTTAATTTCTCCTTAATAATTCATTGCAGAGGCCAAAACTTGAGGTGTCTCAACAACGACACTTCAGACAAATGTCATACCTTTTCTGACTGCCAAGCTCATTATGTCAATTCACATGCACATACACATTTGCTTTAACCAGTCTGCAGTATTTTGCCACACTGAGGCTGCAGTTACTTCGCTGACCAGAGGAATTACAACTGCCAAAGTGGTGCAATTTTTCCAATAGCAAGGGAAATAACAATATGGATGACGGGGATAAAGAGAAAAACTGTGGCAAAAACCTCCAGGACCTTTAAAAAGAGGTTGTTTGTTTGAGGTATTTCACTGAGGAGTAGTGATTTCAGTTTGGTCATGGTTATTGTTGTTGGCTTTAGTATAAAACATGTGATAGGCTTACAGTATTGGTCAGCATTTTGTGGAGACACTGACAATACTGGAATGGATGTTGTTTTGGTTTAGTGGTTGGATTCCTGGAATATTTTCCAAAAGTTCAAGAAGTTTTTAGTTTAAACCATGGTCCACTGTCATCATACACTGTGTTACTTCAGCCTGATAATTATTTTTTTCACCAGTAAGGTAACTGATTTTATTTCAGAATTTCTTAAGAATTTAGGTCTTAGCTGCTTTAGCCATTTTTTTTTTTTTTTTTTTTGCAGAAATTGCATTTTCTTTATAAGCTTGATAATTATCTGAACTCCCAAAATGTTTACAGGATTTCCTGTCTGTTTTTCCAGTTTTATGTTCTGACCTAATTTGTGATAAATAGATTAACTTGATGCCATAATCTTCTCGTTGTCAGAGGGAAGTACTGATTCTGTGCAGAAATCATGGTGTTTAGGAAGAAATTCAAGGAAATGTTGCTATCTTGTTAAAATCTTGAAGAAGGGATGTGATACTTACCTTTATAAAAATCATTTTAGGTCTTACTAGTAGCTGGTGCCTTTGCTCCCTTGGAAGAAAATATTGAGAATATCAGGAAGTGGATACTAAAATTTCATGGCATAGTTACTGCAGCAGTCTATCAAGTTCATGATAATCTGTTTCTCCACTGTGTCATTTCCTGTTTTAGTGCTATGTAAGGCTGCAATAGTATTAATCAACATGAGTGAAAAATTGTTGAAAAGTGTCACTTAATAATGATACCAGCACGTAATAAGATCAGATAATATTACATTATAGTCTGCGTGTCTAAATGAGATGCAACAGATTATGTTATTGATTTGGTGACTGAACCACTTACTAGAGGAAGTTATTTCCTAGTTTTACATGGCCTTCCAAGACTGTTGCTAAGAAATACAACTAGGGTCTATGATAAAACTATGCTGTATACTTAAAGATCAATAATCAAGCTGTCTTTTAATCTTAACACTTCACAAAGGCCATGTGTAAGACCTTTGATGTCATTAGCCCCAGTAAGGTACAGTAAAACAAACCCACAGTCTCTTCAGGTACTGCTGTAATTGTTATCAACATCAACCACAGTCTTAATCTGTTGTTCTCTCTGAACTGACTGGTCCATCTGTTCAGCCTCCTTCAATGAGGGATGAAAAGTCACAAATAGTCTTTTGTATGCTTTTTATTTTAATTTATATTTCTAAAGACATGTAGTAAGTAGATTGGACCCTCTAAATTGGTGGTAGGTGCAAGTGTGTGTGCAAGTGAATGGTATGGCCACCCGGCAGTGTGAACCTTGGTTCGAGATTATTGTCACTGTTGTAGTAACACCCTAACCCCTATGTGGAAAATGGGAAAAAGGGATGAGGACGGATGGATGGATGGATGGATTTACTATATATTTTAAATGATTTCTTGTGTGAGTGGCTGAAACCTGTTGGCATTTCCTTCAGAAAAATCCTATGCTAGGAAAGGATATTTTTCTCCATGGTAAGGTATCTGATTTTACAATGCCTCTCACCTTTAACTGCTTGCCATGTATAGACTTTGAAGGGGAAGCAGGTGCTGATGAATCTCTGGTTGTTGACATTAACATTGTCTTTAAAGTGTTTTCATTTTAGATTGCTCCTGCATGCATGGAATGGAATAATTCTCCTTCATACCGAGTCCAGCACTGTCTCTGCGTCTAATGGTAACCCCCAAGTATAACAACTCTGTTTCCTGAAAAAGTGAAGGTAGCAGAAAATGTAAGATAAAACGGCACTCCCATGTCTTTCAATCTCCATATGGCTAGAATTAGAGACTACCTTTGCTACAGTGAATATTACTTTAATCTTGAGCTATGCAGGTTATGCAGTCCGCAATTTTAATACAGGGCTTGTTTCTCGTATAGTGTAGACTCACAACTACAATATTAGTTGCTAAGCCATTTGCCTTGCTATAGTTTAGTGGCAATCTTTTATGTCTCATTGACTGTTGGGGCTGTTCATGTTTTTTATTAAGACCATAATCTCCACTAACAATATGCTACATATTTGTATTCACCTTTCTTTTTGGGGTAGCTCTATTATTTATGGTTATTCCTCCTGTGCCTATTGTTAAAGGTTTCTGCATTATTTTCAAATTCCCTTGCTCATGTCCTCGGGTCATCTCTCTCAGAGGAATGGTGCTTTACTGAGCTGTCCATTACTCACTGTGTTCTTTCACTTGTTTTAGCACAACTTGCTTAATCACTGGTAAATTTTATTCATGTTTCTCATCTGCTGCCTTTTTCTCTGATGTGTTCATATCAACTACTTGTACAAACATGGCCAGGGAATTATGGAACTCTTGAGTCATAAATTCACAACATTTGCTACCTGCTCTGGCTGCTAATTTACCTTTTGAGTTGCAGGAAATAAGCTGAGTGATATGACACACACATCACCTTTTTCTTATACACTCAATAGGAGAACATGCAGAAATTACTAAGACAGCTAAGAATATACTGGAACTGTCATTTAAATCCTCATTATTTTGACTGCAGAGCAAAGGGAAGTCCACATTGCCATATCCATGTACCTGTTCATGGTCCCTTTTCCAGAAAATATAGATTGCATTATATAAAAGGGCTGAGTCAAGAAGGAAAATAATAATATCCCTGATATTAATTGGAATTCAGTGACTCCAGCAATATCAAATTATATTCAGCTAATCAGGCCTAAGATGGCGGGATTAATGCTTAAAGCTATATCTAAGTTCGTATTGGCTGCCAATACTGGTATTTAGTGTGATTAGAATTTTACTCTGTAGAACAAGTGAAAAAAACATTCTGTTAAATATAGGACTGGTCTATGGTAAATGTTGTTGTTGTATCTTTCGGCTTTTCCTGGTTAGGGGTCGCCACAGCGGAACTCCGGTCCGCTAATGATTGGCAGTAGATTTTTACGTACCAAGTTGCCAGCTCTGACGTACAACCTTCAACGAAGGTACGCCCATTCACGCATGTCTCCACACAGAAGACGCTCTAGATGAGAATCGAACAGGACAACGTCTTACTGGTCTATGGTAAATAAGTAGGGTATATTTAGAACAAATGTATATATAGGTTTAGTAGGCGACCTTGAAAGGTTGAATAAGAAAGTCAAGTTTCTCATGCAGAAGAATGTCTTCAAGTTTTTGGAGATCATAAACACAGCAGAAAGGCAAGGCATTTGATAAAATTGTTCTCTGACAATTTTAGAAAATGGGAGAGGGAAGGAAATTAGGAAGGAGTGTTTCTATAATACTGCAATGTAGTTGTGACTTATGATTGTACTTGAATTAAAAAAAAAAAAAAAAAAAGCCTTGTCACCACCCATGCAGTGGATTTGGCCCCAGAATACCTTTATTTAATATAATCAAGTTTGATATCATTGCACCCTGAAATAAGGGGGAATTTGCCTTCTTTGATGAATCCCAATATGAATGTATTTTCATACTTTGTTGCATTCAAACTTACAGCATTTATAGTGAGTGGAGATTGTTACTGATAAACAGATGTTGACTATCTTGTGAACTTTAGAATTTGGATCTGTAAAGTCTTAAAGATGTTTAGGAGCTGGCATAATGGTTAATGTGTTTATCTTACAGACACAAGGCATGATTTGATTCTATTCTTGGGAAGAATGGCTAGCCCCAAAAAGGCCCTCTGGGGTTGTTAGCCTAATAATTATTTATGAACCTTGATGGACTATATATTGATTGCAGAACAGGCTTGAATTTTCAGTACTGTACAATACATGCTTGAGGAGTGTTATCAATTTTGAATATTGGCAACATTGAATAAGAAGGAGCATCAGGAACAATCTAGTTATTGGTATATTTCACAGTTCCATTGTTGGCACAAGGGGGCAGTACTGCATTTACAAAGAAAGTGCCCTCAACCTCTCACATTTATGAATATGTGAACTCAGTCTCTTAACTAGTGCATCTGAACTGCTATTTCAAATTGTAATTTTAAACCTTCAAAGCTTTAAGCTGAGCTCATTGGTACCGAAAGACAAAGCCCTATCTGGTACCCATATGATCAGAGTTTGATTTGGTGTATGGAAGCTGGAAGAGAAGCCAGGTGTACAAGGGTGGGAATGGATAGCTTTTGTCAGCTTACCAATATTAGGAGAGGGAATGGATATTACTTCCACAATTACACACACCCTAGAGGGCATTATTGTGTGCAGAGAATGGGCTATCTATTGAATTGTTTTATGTTTATTTTTTATTACTATATGCATTTTAGTAAATTAGTTCCGCTGCCTAATGTTTCACTGTTGATGTAATATATGTTGTTGTGTCTTTCGGCTTTTTCCCGGTTAGGGGTCGCCACAGCGGAACTCCTGTCCGCTAATGATTGGCAGTAGATTTTTACGTGCCAGGTTGCCAGCCCTGAAGCACAACCTTCAATGAAGGTACGCCCATTCACGCATGTCTTCACACAGAGGATGCTCTAGCTGAGAATCAAACAGGACAACGTCTTACTGTGAGGCG
The DNA here is from genome assembly GCF_019279795.1 of Protopterus annectens. NCBI lineage: Eukaryota > Metazoa > Chordata > Ceratodontiformes > Protopteridae > Protopterus > Protopterus annectens. The sequence continues at coordinate 446,781,954 of NC_056735.1, read as the reverse complement.
AAAACGCTACCGCAGCACCACCACCGCAGATTGTTGAGGTAATTGTTGAAAATATTTTGCATCCAAAATAAGTAACACTTAATTTCTACACATATATATACACACACACACACACACACACACACACACACACACACACACACACACACACACACACACACACACCAGGATTCAGCAAGCTCTGCATGGTGTGCAGGAATAGTGCAAGAGCTGCTGCAGGCAATATGGCTGCCATGCGATCCAGTAATAAGCTCCCGGGAAGTGCATGACTGCTCCTGCACTATTCCTGCACGGACATAGCCCCTGTATGCTAATTATGTCATTTGCTGGTAAAAAACATGCAAATGAGGTGAATTAGCGATACAGGAAGCAGGCAGACATCCATGCAGGAATAGTGCAGACTGCAGAAATGTATTCAGCCAGTAGCTGAATACATTTCTGCAAACTACAAAATGGAGGCATGACAGCTAGTAAAAACCCATGTATTAGAAGGGATAGGCATGCCAAAGGCCAAATATATGGTCATAGGCATGAAAATTAGTTTCAAAATTATAATAATTAACTTTTTTTTCTTGTACGATTTCGGCCGTTTAAGCGCAGGGCAGCAGTGCGCAAACAGGATCGGACCGAAAGTAACAAAAAAAAGCTGGAAATAAGCTTTTAAACCAAAATCATAATTCTGCTGTAATAGTCAGTGGCATGCATAACACAACAAGACCATGGAATAGTGGTTGCTAAGGGGGAAGGCTGAGTGTCAGATTTGTAACCATGCATTAGCAGTCAATCCTATGCAAATGAGGGCAATGATACTGAATCACAGAGTTCCCCTCAGTGCTAGCTTGCACCCAACCGTGTAGGTGCATTAAGACCATGACTTTATAAGGGGATGTGTCATGCATGCTGTAAGCTTATTGGAGCCCTGTGGACTGTGTTTGCGCTTAGCTAAGCACAGCTAAGGCAGGAGGTGTGTCTAAGGCTGAATTGTCTTCCACTAAGAAATGCAAAGTGTAATCATGTCAAGGGAGGGCCAGTTTCTGCTAAACGGTGTTTAAATTGCCTACAGGTGTGCACAGTGTGCACCGGGTTTAAAAAAAAAAAAAGGAAATAGCTCAATTCACATCTGAGCACTGGATTGCACTGCGCGCCTCAGGGATTAAACAGGAAGGCAATGGGCAGGGAAAATAGCAGTAGGAAGGTAATCAAGGAGAGCTAGCATAGCTGGCAGGTGAAATGTATCAGAATCAGTCAATTACACAGGCAGCAGCCCAGTCCAGCACACTACTATAAACTATGCAAACACCTTTCACTCTGTTTTTTCCCGCAAACTCTACACCACCGGTGTACACAAATGGGGAAGTTTTACCTAACAAAAGCAACAAAATGATAGGGGCTGCTTTTGATATCATAAATCAACATGTGGAAGAGGCTGAGGGTGGTTAGGATGACAATGCTGATGACCAACCCACTGTAGGAGAAGGAGAAGAGTGTACAGACCCAGGGTAACCTACCAGTGGTTACATGAGCTGGAGATAGTGGAGCACTATAGGGTGGACAGGGACCTCCTACAGCAAATTGTTGAGCTATGCCGGCCACGCCTCACACACAGAACCAACAGAGGGGAACCCATCCCAGTGGATACCAAGGTATGTGTAGGTTTAAGAATACTAGCCATAGGTACCTTCCAAAGGCAAACTGGGGATATCATGAGGATCTCACAGGCATCAGCATCCAGTGTACTCCACCAGTTCCTGGATGCCATGTCAGCTCATGCCAGTGAGCACATATTTCCACAACACCCATGAGGCATTGACCAGCAATATGCGTCTCTTCCACCAAATAGCAGAATGCCCTGAGGTAGTGGATGCTATAGACTGCACACACATACACATCAAAGCTCCACCTGGTGAACAGGGTAGAGTCTACATAAAGTGCAAGGGCTTCCCCTCCATCAACTGCCAGGTCATGTGTGATGCCCAGGGCATTATAATGAATGTGTGTGCTGGCAGCCCTGGAAGCTATCACAACTCCCACATCTGGCATATGACGCAGCTGTACCACAGATTTGCCAATGGGGACATCCCATATGGCCACCTACTGGGGGATGCTGGTTATGCACTGAATCCGTGGCTGGTGACACCCATCAGAAATGCACACACTCCCGAACAAGAACTCCATAATGAGATACATGCACAGACCAGAATCATAATAGAGCATGTGTTTGGGATGCTGAAGTCACAGTTCCGGTGTTTGGACATATTCGGTGGAGCCTTGCAGTACTCACCAGCTACATGTACCAAAATTGTCATTGTATGTGCCATGCTACACAGTATGATCCTGCGGAAACAGCTGCATCAGGAACAGCATGGGGCAGAGCCACACAGCACCCCACCATTGCCAAGGCCAGCACAGGCACAGAGTGACTCAGAGGTTGAACAACCTGAGCCTGCCCCTGTAGGCAGAAGGAGGTGTGCCCAGTATACCCAGGCCTTGGAAAAGAGGCAATGCATAGCACATACACTGACATGGTAGGAACCCATGGAATGACATGTCTCTCTCTGACTCGTGCATACAGTAAAAGGGATGCCAAACATGACACTACCTGTGCTTAACCATGTATAGGGAGTGTACTATGTGCATCCGACTTAGTCAGCCCTCCAGCACCATCCTCAATACTGGCACAGCCACAAGGTAAGTCACTCTCACTATCAATTGCTGAATGGAGTAGTATGTTCTACTACTTGTATCTATGGTATGAATGTGAGCATGCAAGGGAATCGGGTGGCTGAATGGGATGCCAGCAGATAGTAGACACCTATATCGGCAGCATGAAATCCATAACAAATACTGGTATCAACATAGTAGGCAGTACTAGACAAGGTGACAAAACCCACTGCAGGACATGCAGTGTGCCAAATGTGTGACCATAGGACACACACATGCATGTCAGTGAGGCTCAAATACCCAACAACAGTCTTAGACAGCAAGACAGGTGTAGACAAACACAAAGAAAGGATGTGCTAAGGCCTCCGATTGATGGCAATGGAGAACAGTCCCCCTCCACACCTATACAGACAGACTACAACTGGTCAGGCAGAGGATGTTAGTTCTGAAGGGTAAGAAGTCTGAAATTGAAATGTAGGTCAATAAAACCTAAGAACTATACTACACTGATATGCCTCCAGTCTGCATGATAGGTCAGAATACAAAATGAAATGGAAGCCAACAGAGTACCTGAAATACCAGTATAGTCATAGCAAATGTTTACAGTTGTCAGGTGTGCCCACCCCACAATCCTATGTAGAAATGTAGCAACATGTATGTGTGGGTATAACAGTGGAGCACAGATTACCTGAGCTGGCCAAATTAGCAGGATAGATTGTTGCATGTGTACAATATGCAGGACTCTGGGTGCTAGGTTGTTGTGTGTTGTATATTGTGTGAAAGTGGTCAACATGTAGGCATGGAGGGTTGTGTCCGGTGGCCAATGGCCAGTACTGTTGATGACAGGGCCAAGTTCTCACAACTGCAGTCCCAAGCACAATGCATCCCAGCAAGTCACAATCCAGCAGTAATCCATACTATTTGTTTGGATGTAATATCTGTTACCATCTGAAAGATGGATATGGCATGAATGCTGGCCCAGGCATACAAACAGTATGCAGGTGGAAGTACCCTAGACAGAGAGTGTACAAAATGTTACTGTCAAATGGGCACACCTTTGGATTTGTACATACAGGTTAGCAGCACATTAGTTGGCTGTGTAGTATGGAATACTGATGTAGTCTGGCCAAACATTGGCAGACCACAAAAGGCAGTGGTATGAAGTACTAAGAAACCGTTGATGTCCCTGCACAAGCCAGCATAAGGGGAATGCCCCACGTACATCTGTGAGTCAGCTGCAAGCAACTTCCATAGCACACACATACTCAGCTCACCCCACCATAAGCCACAGGTACCTCACAGTTCATATCCCTGCTGTTCGGAATGAGTACAATATGACCCCTACTTCTGTATGGGAATACCCACAGAATGCAGCATGCTGAAAAGGTGTCCCATGCAGGTGTGTCCCTAGCTGTAAGCAGCGCCCTGCCAGCATCCACACCAATGGATTAATATGGACATAAACTACTGGCATTAACACTTTGACACCTACTCTGTCACCCCAGGGGAATACAGTGGCTTGCAGCCTGGGACTGTAGGAGTGACAGAATGCACTGGCCTGCTACAGATGACCTGCATTACTTACAAATGCCCTACTGTCCTCTGTCAAAGGCCTGTGTCTTGCCTGTACTGCCAATGTATGTTATCTCATGGACTCCCAAATAACGACATAACACAGTACACAGAACACAAATGCAAGGCCATGTTGACAAATCCCAGTAGCATGTCCACCATGTCCTAGTGCATGAACTGTGGACCAACCTCTAAATACTGCTGGGATAAAGTGATAATTATAGGGATACTTATCAGATATCATTTGAATAATGTTAGTAAGAGGACAAAATATCGGGGGGGGGTAGAAGCATGGACACCATGGAGTGTGTGAAGTCTGAAACTCTGATGTGTACACATACTATCCCTGCCTGCAGACACAGGAATGGGTGGCTACAAACCTGCTGTAAACCACAATGTGAAGGGGTAATGACCAGAAAAATGAGCCCTGCCTCTGCATAACCTGTGTGAATCTGTATAGCTGTGAGGTATGGACACAGCAGGATATGGCCATTCTGTCACGTCGATAGATGTACAAGCATGGGATCCTCAGCCACCACAGTACCAAGGTGCTGGACCATTTAAACAGACCCATCAGCAAGTGTCTGCAGCTCCCCCTCCAGAATGGGATGACTGTGCAAGAATATGTAGGCTAGCACATATTTCCACAACACCCATGAGGCATTGACCAGCAATATGCCTCTTCCACCAAATAGCAGAATGCCCTGAGGTAGTGGATACTATAGACTGCACACACATACACATCAAAGCTCCACCTGGTGAACAGGGTAGAGTCTACATAAAGTGCAAGGGCTTCCCTCCATCAACTGCCAGGTCATGTGTGATGCCCAGGGCATTATAATGAATGTGTGTGCTGGCAGCCCTGGAAGCTATCACAACTCCCACATCTGGCATATGACGCAGCTGTACCACAGATTTGCCAATGGGGACATCCCATATGGCCACCTACTGGGGGATGCTGGTTATGCACTGAATCCGTGGCTGGTGACACCCATCAGAAATGCACACACTCCCGAACAAGAACTCCATAATGAGATACATGCACAGACCAGAATCATAATAGAGCATATGTTTGGGATGCTGAAGTCACAGTTCCAGTGTTTGGACATATTCGGTGGAGCCTTGCAGTACTCACCAGCTACATGTACCAAAATTGTCATTGTATGTGCCATGCTACACAGTATGATCCTGCGGAAACAGCTGCATCAGGAACAGCATGGGGCAGAGCCACACAGCACCCCACCATTGCCAAGGCCAGCACAGGCACAGAGTGACTCAGAGGTTGAACAACCTGAGCCTGCCCCTGTAGGCAGAAGGAGGTGTGCCCAGTATACCCAGGCCTTGGCAAAGAGGCAATGCATAGCACATACACTGACATGGTAGGAACCCATGGAATGACATGTCTCTCTCTGACTCGTGCATACAGTAAAAGGGATGCCAAACATGACACTACCTGTGCTTAACCATGTATAGGGAGTGTACTATGTGCATCCGACTTAGTCAGCCCTCCAGCACCATCCTCAATACTGGCACAGCCACAAGGTAAGTCACTCTCACTATCAATTGCTGAATGGAGTAGTATGTTCTACTACTTGTATCTATGGTATGAATGTGAGCATGCAAGGGAATCGGGTGGCTGAATGGGATGCCAGCAGATAGTAGACACCTATATCGGCAGCATGAAATCCATAACAAATACTGGTATCAACATAGTAGGCAGTACTAGACAAGGTGACAAAACCCACTGCAGGACATGCAGTGTGCCAAATGTGTGACCATAGGACACACACATGCATGTCAGTGAGGCTCAAATACCCAACAACAGTCTCAGACAGCAGGACAGGTGTAGACAAACACAAAGAAAGGATGTGCTAAGGCCTCCGATTGATGGCAATGGAGAACAGTCCCCCTCCACACCTACACAGACAGACTACAACTGGTCAGGCAGAGGATGTTAGTTCTGAAGGGTAAGAAGTCTGAAATTGAAATGTAGGTCAATAAAACCTAAGAACTATACTACACTGATATGCCTCTAGTCTGCATGATAGGTCAGAATACAAAATGAAATGGAAGCCAACAGAGTACCTGAAATACCAGTATAGTCATAGCAAATGTTTACAGTTGTCAGGTGTGCCCACCCCACAATCCTATGTAGAAATGTAGCAACATGTATGTGTGGGTATAACAGTGGAGCACAAATTACCTGAGCTGGCCAAATTAGCAGGATAGATTGTTGCATGTGTACAATATGCAGGACTCTGGGTGCTAGGTTGTTGTGTGTTGTATATTGTGTGAAAGTGGTCAACATGTAGGCATGGAGGGTTGTGTCCGGTGGCCAATGGCCAGTACTGTTGATGACAGGGCCAAGTTCTCACAACTGCAGTCCCAAGCACAATGCATCCCAGCAAGTCACAATCCAGCAGTAATCCATACTATTTGTTTGGATGTAATATCTGTTACCATCTGAAAGATGGATATGGCATGAATGCTGGCCCAGGCGTACAAACAGTATGCAGGTGGAAGTACCCTAGACAGAGAGTGTACAAAATGTTACTGTCAAATGGGCACACCTTTGGATTTGTACATACAGGTTAGCAGCACATTAGTTGGCTGTGTAGTATGGAATACTGATGTAGTCTGGCCAAACATTGGCAGACCACAAAAGGCAGTGGTATGAAGTACTAAGAAACCGTTGATGTCCCTGCGCAAGCCAGCATAAGGGGAATGCCCCACGTACATCTGTGAGTCAGCTGCAAGCAAATTCCATAGCACACACATACTCAGCTCACCCCACCATAAGCCACAGGTACCTCACAGGTCATATCCCTGCTGTTCGGAATGAGTACAATATGACCCCTACTTCTGTATGGGAATACCCACAGAATGCAGCATGCTGAAAAGGTGTCCCATGCAGGTGTGTCCCTAGCTGTAAGCAGCACCCTGCCAGCATCCACACCAATGGATTAATATGGACATAAACTACTGGCATTAACACTTTGACACCTACTCTGTCACCCCAGGGGAATACAGTGGCTTGCAGCCTGGGACTGTAGGAGTGACAGAATGCACTGGCCTGCTACAGATGACCTGCATTACTTACAAATGCCCTACTGTCCTCTGTCAAAGGCCTGTGTCTTGCCTGTACTGCCAATGTATGTTATCTCATGGACTCCCAAATAACGACATAACACAGTCCACAGAAAACAAATGCAAGGCCATGTTGACAAATCCCAGTAGCATGTCCACCATGTCCTAGTGCATGAACTGTGGACCAACCCCTAAATACTGCTGGGATAAAGTGATAATTATAGGGATACTTATCAGATATCATTTGAATAATGTTAGTAAGAGGACAAAATATCGGGGGGGGGGTAGAAGCATGGACGCCATGGAGTGTGTGAAGTCTGAAACTCTGATGTGTACACATACTATCCCTGCCTGCAGACACAGGAATGGGTGGCTACAAACCTGCTGTAAACCACAATGTGAAGGGGTAATGACCAGAAAAATGAGCCCTGCCTCTGCATAACCTGTGTGAATCTGTATAGCTGTGAGGTATGGACACAGCAGGATATGGCCATTCTGTCACGTCGATAGATGTACAAGCATGGGATCCTCAGCCACCACAGTACCAAGGTGCTGGACCATTTAAACAGACCCATCAGCAAGTGTCTGCAGCTCCCCCTCCAGAATGGGATGACTGTGCAAGAATATGTAGGCTGCAGACCACAATACTGGACACAGCTGCATACATCTGGTATTCCCCAGGAAATTACTGCGAGCAAATATGTATACCTGTCAGTAGTTGATGACATAAAACATCACAGTGTAAAACAGTACTTATGTCTGAATATCTCTGCTAACACCAAAACCATGTAGCAGAAGCAGCACAGACACAATTATTTACAGTATCCCACTATCCTTTGCCCATTGTGACTCCATATTGTCAACCTATCTACAGATATCCTGCAGAAACAGGTTGCTAGCTGTAGGTGTAGAACACAAATGCCTGCACTGGAGTGCAACCTACCTGGAATGGATTCACACATTCAATACAGAAGGTCATATTGGGCATGATCCCACACTTAGAGAAACAAAGCCCATGTCTGACAACAAAATACAGAATGGTCATACTGGGCATGCTCCCACACTTATATGAACCCCATGTCTGGCAACAACAGTGGACTATACATATCTGTCAGTCACAGATGTCTGTGCACACACTCCACATTGCACACCAGTCATGCTTTGCACACACATCGGATAGGAATGCACACATATATCCAAGGACAACACACTTTAATAGGTCAAACATACACGTACATAGATGTGGCGAGGAGAGTGACAGACAGTGACAATGAGCTTCCCATCATGAGGCCTGTCCCACTCGGCTCGCATCCAATTGGCAAATATCACATGATGTGCAAATGTCTATCACTGTAGACATTTGTTTCTGGTAGCCCTCAGCACTATAGTGTCCGTGGTGCTTGTGATAACTGGGTAACATGACCGTACAAGTCATTATTCATCTAGCAGTTGTATACACAGTCCTGTCAAATGTAAAGTTGTGTGTGACTGAGTGTTGTTTGTGTGCTTCCTGATGAATGGTTTATGGCCCATTCACACACACTGCACTCCCCATTGCCTTACTTTAGCTAGCCTGCTGATGTCATTCGCCTTGAGATACACCTTTGTAGAAAAATTAGCCCTATAAGCTCTGCGGTGCATGCTGTAACTGTGTAATGCTGTAGTGTGATGTACTAGTTAGGTAGGAGTTCTAATCCCAGACATGACAACTGTGGAACTCTGTGTGTTTGTTTGTGTGGGTAGGGTTCAATGCTTTTGAGGCCGTTCACAGTCACTACAATTTCCATTGCCCTACTTTAGCAAGCCTGCTGATGTCATTCACCTTGAAATACATCTTTGGAGGAAGGCTAACCCTATAAGCTCCATGGTGTGTGCTATAACTGTGTAATGCTATAGCATGATGTACTAGTTAGGTAGGAGTTTTAATCCCAGACATGACAATTGTGAAAATCTGTGTGTTTGTGTGTGTAGGGATCAATGGTTTGAGGTCATTCACAGTCACTACACTTTCCATTGCCCTACTTTAGCAAGCCTGCTGATGTCAGTCACTTTGAAATACACCGTTGGAGTAGGGTTAACCCTATAAGCTCCATGGCATGCGTGATGAATGTGGTACACTGTAGTAGCAATACATAGCTAGGTAGGGGTTTGAATCTTAGTATGGGCAAGTGTGTGTTGGTCATCAGTATCCTGTGCAGAGGTACCTGTGAGTGTGTAATAACAGGACTCATTGTGGAGAGGGTTTTGCAAAATTCTTATATTCAGGACCTGCTATATGTCACAATGTCCACCTTACAAGGGTATTTATAAGCCTAGACAGAGTGTGTTGGCTTTCTGTACCCCTTAGATTAGTTCCATGGGACTCTGACCAACAGAGCCATTAGTTCCCTGTGCCTCTGTCCGGCAGAGCCACTGCAGTGATCCCCGGGGTAAATTTTCTGTTTCCCATCCACCCGTCAAGGCTTCTCTTGAAGAGTGCTAGTTAGGGGCTCTGCCTGATGTATATTGGAATTTTGTTCCAAAGCATGAGGAGTCTCTGGGTCAGAAATCTATCTCTCCAGCACGTCCTATTTAATGTTGTGGTAAGGTTTATATCCCTAGAGTGTGTGGCTCTCAGGGATTGGGTTTTCTTTAGGTGAAGCATATCCATCAATTCTGAGTTGGACATGGCCTTGTATGTCAGGCAAAGATCACCTCTGAGTAAGCGGTATGCAACTGAGTACAGCTGGAGTTTATTTAGTCGGGCTGCATAGGTCATCTGTTTGAGACCAGTAATCCTCTTGGTGAAGTACTTCTGTGGTCTTTCCAGCTGTTGCAGATGTCTTGTAAGGTACATCCCAAATGAGGCATTGTATTTTATAATAGGTCTAAAAAGTGATGAGTAGAGAGGCACAATAACCTCCTTTGATCTGGATGTGAACCCTTTTGAGATTAGGTGGGCCACATAGAAGGATTTTCTAACCACCTTGGCAATATGATTATCAAAGGAGAGATTACTATCTATGTGGGTCCCCAGATCCCTTATTATTTTTTTCTGTATTTAAGAGACTACCACCTATGTGGTAGTTCACGGGTACTTTGTTTTTTCCAAAGGGGATGACTATGCACTTTTTGGCATTCAGCTTGAGGCCATGATTTTGACACCAGGTATCCGTCTCAGTGAGACCCTTCTAGAGGGTGTCTGTATCAGCCGGAGAATCAATTATGGCTCCTAGTTTGCATTTGTCTGTGAAGTTGGTCAGCCAAAGTCCTCCTGTGCTTGCCTGTACCTATGAGAAGTATATACCGAACAGGAGGGGTCCTAGGATTGAGCCCTGGGGGACGCCACTTATAACCGGTTTAGAGTAGACCTAGAGTCTGCAATTCTCACTGTGTGGGTTCTGTCCGTGAGCCAATTTGCAACCCATCTTGTGATGTAGGGGTTAATATTCAGGTTGGTGAGCTTGCCTATAATACCAGAATGGGGAATGGTGTCAAAAGCCTTTGCAAGGTCTAGGTAGGCTGTGTGGAACTCCTTACCCTCATCTAATGCCTTGGTAACTGTCTCAAAGAAGTCCACCAGGTTTAGGAGGCATTATCTGCCCTTAACAAAGCCAAACTGGGTGGGGTCCAAAGTTTGGAGTTTCCCAATGTCTCTTTTAATGAGTTCCATGATGATGAGCCTTGCAGACCAGGCTAGTCAGGCTTATAGGGTGATAGTTCCCGGGGTCCGTTGTGGTGCCACCTTTGTGGAGAAGGATAAATGTTGCTGTGAGCCACTCTGTGCATACATAGCCTGTAGAGAGGCTGAGTTTGAATAGAGTGTTTAGGTGGGGGGTTAGTTCATTTTGGAGCTCTTGCAGTATGCAGCCTGTGACACCGTCCGGTCCCATTGAGACTGTGCTTTTGGCTTTGGATAGGGCTGTTTCAACTTGTGTTTGGCGATTGCCGGGGCCTTACATTCTTCTGGTATGGTTATGGGCCCTTTACGGTGTGAGAGGGGCTTGAAGTTTGCACTAAACCTGTCTGCCAAATTGTTGGCAATATCAGTCAGTTCAGTGTATTTTGTGCCATTCTGCACCGACTCAGAGCAGATCTGAGAGTTTCCACTTAGGTTCTTGACATAGCTAAAGAACACTTTGTGGTTATCTTTGGAGTCCTTGGCAATTTTTCTTTCGATGCTAGCTTTGGATTATTTAATGAGGGATCATAGTTTCTTTCTGATACTGATCAGGGATGCCTTTCCTTCTAGTGATTTTGCTCTTTTCTGTACTAATTTCCTCCTTCTATTGTGGAGCCTGTTTAGGGTAGAGGTCCACCAGACTGGTTTACTTGCATTCCTGCAGATGGTCATAGAGTGCCTTTTTATAGGTTTCAGCAGCTTGGACAGCATTGTCTATTGGCGTGGAGGCTGTAAACCTTTATA